>NC_034590.1:3085111-3096750 GCF_900095145.1 Mus pahari | reverse complement strand
TGATCTAAGAGAGTCTTTCTTCAGAAAAGGGGTAGGGTAGCACCTACAACAGCAAAGCCAAGGGCTTACGGTGGGTGTGTGAGAATGTACTCACTTTACAGCTAACTTCTATGGTCACAACCAAACTAAGAGCATTTCCGTGGGACAGTTCTTACCTCCTTTGTACATCCTAAAGAACTGTAATAGTGGTGCTAATGAGCTATTTCACTCCCACATCCAAGGATGCAGGCTTTTAGAACATGATGGATCTAGGCCAAGCTGCACCCCGTCCCTAAACAGCCTATAGTTATCAACAACTGAAGTGAGAATTTCTGGTTTCGCTGGAGACTGAGTTGTGTCATGTGATGTTTTTCTGGAGCAGACACTTGAGAAAGATATGCGATGTTTGGAATGAGTGTAAGCACAACCCAACAGACAACGGTCGATGGTCAGGCATTGGTTCACCTTACCACTCTCTGCTGGTCTTTGTTGGGCTTCACTGACGCTGGTCTTATCTGATGATGATGATGATGATATTACATTGGTTCACCTTGCTTTCTTCACTGATCTTCACCTGCTGTGACTTCATAGAAACACACCAAAGAACTCCTGGTGGTGTCTGGCTGGACCCTGGCACTTTGGCTGAGCCTCGTGACGCTGATTCGTGTTTGCTGTTTAGTAATGGACTGGACTGCAGACAAAGAAAACTGGAATGACCCCAAAGAACTACTTCTTAACAGGTCCACACCCCCCTTGTCCTTTGAGCCATTTGTCTCCTCTACCTTTGGCCAGTGGTCTGTAAGTGAGGTTGAAGTGTTTAGGAACCTTTACTAAAAAGTAGGTTTTGAAAAAATATAAGCCTCCAGACTTATATTTAGGTCAAACCATGTGTAACAACATGTGGGCACACCTGAGCAGCACTGTGCACACCGTGTATTAAGATCATCTATCTAAGAGGCAGATTCTGATTCTAGTTTCTAGTTCTCTACTTCTCAGAGAAGATAAGCTTAAGTTTAAAAAAACAACTAGCTTCTTGTCTGCAAATAAACTCATATTTATTATACTTGACTACTATATGGGCTAATTTTTATTTTCCAGATGGGTATTAGCTCTTTGCTTTTTGAGACACTGTCTTATACAGCCCAAGATAGCCTCAAAAATGTTATGTAGATGAGGATGACTTGCCCTGACCCAACTCCTCCTTTCTGAATGTATCTACGTTATGTGCGTGAGTAGTCTGTGTGCATGGGTGTACGTGCTCACTTGCATTATTACCTTCGGAGGACAGAAGATAGACAGCTGTGAGCTGCCATGGGGACACCAGGAATAGAATCCAGGTCCTCTGAAAGAACAACATGTACTCTTAACAGTGGGGCCAACACTCCAGATGTCAACTGCCCCCACATTCAAGATTTATTTATTTATTTCATGTATATGAGTACACTGTAGCTGTCTTCAGACACCCCAGAAGAGGGCATTGGATCCCATTACAGATGGTTGTGAGCCACCATGTGGTTGCTGGGAATTGAACTCAGGGCCCCTAGAAGAGCAGCCAGTGCTCTTAACTGCTGAGCCATTTCTCGTAAATAATTCTCACTTCAATATCTCTCCAGCCCATGATACCTGCCCTTTTAACAGGATGGTAACTTCTGATTCAGTCACAGTGAAACCCCACAGTAAGTTAGTACAGCAAATGAAGCAAATATCAAGCAGCCTTCATTCTAACCCAGAAATCCTATTTTCCCTTCTGTAAAGTTCTGTATCCATGAATTTAACCCATACCTCAGTAGGCTGGACAGCTGAGAATAATACATCTTTATCCGGGTAAACTGCTTTTTACAATGTAACGTTTGAGCAGTGGGGTGGGGCATATGCTTCTTTTTCATAAGCAAGGGGCTTCTTGCACCCTGGTGCCACTAGGTACTAAAGTTGTGAGAGAATTCCTGACCCAAACATATGTGACAAGAGGAAGTAATTCTCATCTCAACACTGGATGAAGACCCCAAGGGTGGTGGCTGCTTGGGTTATGTTGGCTCCTATCCAAGAAGACTCATGGGACAAACAAGATCCCACCCAAACAGGTGGGCCCTGCATATCCAGGTGAACAGGAGGCGGCAGCTGGAGAAGAGGCTGGACACAGGAAGAAGATGTGTATCTGGAGGGTCCTGGAGGGCAGCTTCTTGTGGGAAATAAGAGAGATGCTAAATTACAGTTACCAATTACACTGGCCGCCTGTTGTCCTCGGACCTCTGATTTCTCTTCTGCTGCTCCCAGTCCATTTCATCTGAGGAGACGAAATGGAGGCTGGAGAATTGGGGAAGGGGGTCACATATGCACCTTTCACAATGTAGGTTTTCAAAAGCAGGAAGATTTTGCCTTAAAAAAAAATAGTGACAAGAAGGAGTTTCTGTGGCTAGAGAGATGGCTCAGAGGTGACGCCATTGCAGAGGACCTGAGTTCAGTTCCCAGCACCACAGTGGACAGTTCACAATAGCCTGTACCTGCAGATCCATCCAGGACATCTGATGTTCTCTTGGGGAACACCCCCCCCCCCAAAGCTTCAAGTCTGATTAGTTAAATGAAACTGATCTGATTTTTTTGGTTTTTTGTTTTTTTTTTAAAGTATCTTAAGAATAGTTTGGCTAAGCGGTGGTGGCGCACGCCTTTGATCCCAGCACTCGTTAGGCAGAGGCAGGCGGATCTCTGAGTTCAAGGCCAGCCTGATCTACAAAGTGAGTTCAAGGACAGCCAGGGCTATACAGAGAAACCCTGTCTCTGAAAAACTAAAAAAAAAAAAAAACTCAGCACACGCTTTAATCCCAGCACTCTGGAGGCAGCAGTAGGTGTATCCCTTTAAATTCCAACTCAAATAGGGCTACACAGTATGTCCCCATCTCAAAAACTGTAAAATAAAATAATGAATAGATCAGCAGAGTGTGGTGGCACATGTCCTTAACCCCCGCACTCTGGGTGCAGAAGTAGTCGGATTTCTGAGTTTGAGGCCAGCCTGGTCTACAGAATGAGTTTCAGGACGGCCAGAGTTACACAGAGAAACTTTGTCTCGAAACAAAATAAAACAAATCAGCCAATTACACTTTTTAAGTTGCCCATGAAAATAAAACAGCAACTATTATGGGAGTTTAAACAATGCCAACTAGCCAAGACGAGGTTTCTCACGTTCTCCACTAGCGTCCCATAATGGGGAACTTCACGAGTCCTCATGGACTTCGAACACAAACACTTCAAAATTCGACTCAATCAAAATGGTCTTGACCACTTGTAGTCTACATCCCAGAGGTCCCCAAGGCAACCGCAATCCCGTTGACTCTCCAGGGTCCTACGCTGTCAAACAAATCGACTCAGTTTAAATCGCAGACACACGCGTTTCCCCCTTACCATTCGGGTTAACAATCGTTTTCTAAAACTGTCCTATAAAGAACAGGACACACAAAGTGGAGTCTTCTGGGCAAGAAGCCAGACAACCCAAAACTTGGGCGCGCGCCGGGCTCGCCAAGCTCGCCTCCCTCCCTCCCTCCCCGAGGCGCGCCCCCAGCTCCCGCCCTCGCTACATTCTCTCCGCTCGCTGCCTCTACGGCCTGGGCTCCCCCTGTACTCCCGGGGTTTTTCTTCCTAGTCTACCCTAACCCAGCCTTCCCCTTCAGCACGCCCAGCCGGGCGCGCTCACCAGCTGCCCACTTCACACAGACCCACTGGGATCACCTCAGACCACTGGTTAGAACTGTGCGCCTGCGCGGGGCGGCGCGCTCGTTCTATCCCAGGGGTCTTTGCGGCGGGTCCGTGGTGTGGCTGGCCACAGGCGCCTTCCTGACAGGTTTTGCAGACCTTGCACTACATTTCCCGCCGACCACCGGGCCACGTTCAAACCGCTGATTTGGGGGTCTGAGTCTGGCTTGCATGCACTTCGCGTTTGTGTGATGGGGCCGTGATTAAATGCGTGGCTGGGCTTGGGTACCTGCTCTGACGAGGGGCCTTTTGCGTGACCTCGATGACTTGTGATGTGGGCTGTGATGGATTTGAAGTCCTCCATCATAGGATGCTGCTGCCTTGACATAGTATTATACTGACTGGGTCCATGGGGCAGAGCTTCACTCCTGCACTTCCAATTTGTTTAGAGTCTCTGAAGACTAAAAAATGATGCTTACATTAAACAGTCAACTTCCAATGAAGCATGGATTCATTGTCTTCCTCGGGAACTACTGGCCTCCGGTGCCTGAGTAAATACAGCCAGGTATCAGTAGAATGAGCTCGACGTCAACTTTTGATTTTTGTTTTTTGAGACTGGTCTCTCAGTTATGTGCTTCTGGTTGTTCTGGGTCTCCCTATATAAACCAAACAGGTCTCAAACACCAAACACATACAGATCTACACCCCTCTGCCTCTGAAGTGCTGGCATTAAAGGAATGAGTCACCACACCTGGCCTTCTATTTTTGTCTATTTGTGCATTTTTAAAGATTTATTCATTTACTATATGTAAGTACACTGTAGCTGTCTTCAGACACTCCAGAAGAGGGCGTCAGATCTTGTTACGGATGGTTATGAGCCACCATGTGGTTGCTGGGATTTGAACTCTGGACCTTCGGAAGAGCAGTCAGATGCTCTTACCCACTGAGCCATCTCACTAGCCCTTGTGCATTTTTTTAAAAGGTTGCCAGTAAGTCTGGCATGGTGGTGCACACTTTTAATTCCAGTCGGTACTGGGAAGGCACAGGCAGGCGATCTCTGAGTTCTAGCCCAGCCCTGGCTAGAGTGAGTTCCAGGGTTGCCAGGGCCACACAGAGAAACCCTGTACTTTGCTGGCTCCTTCCTTCCTAGCTCTGCAGTCCTGAACTCTGGCTCTGTAAATGTTCCTTCTAGCTGGGATGGCGGTAAGCTTTTGTAGAAAGAAAGATGGTGGTAGATCTTGCTGAGCTCCTGTCATCTGTTCCTCCCACAACTCACTCCAGCACACACTCCGCAGCTGAACAGCAAGATCTGAGGGATGGTGGCATGCTCTCTGAAGACCGTTTCTCTTTTCTCCTCATGGAGTTTTCAAACAAGTCCTCTTCAATGTTCCACAACCCCATCCCCAAATGCAGCATATCATAGGAACCAAGTGTGCAGACTCAGGAGCCTGTCGGGACACATTTATATTCAAACCATAACTTGAGATTCTGAGGTAAAATGATAACTATTTTGAGGGCAGCCTAGGCTGCTGAGTGTGCCCTTGCCTCAAAGTACATTAGAAGAATCTCAGAGGATGTGTGCTGCAGGAGAGAATATGATCCTCAAGAATGCAGAATACACCTACATTATTTTGTTGTTCCAAGACGGGGTTTCTCTGTCCTGGAACTCACTTTGTAGACCAGGCTGGCTTCAAACTCACTAAGATCCATCTGCCTCTGCCTCCCGAGAGCTGGGAATAAAGGTGTGTGCTATCATGCCTGACTAACCAGACTTTAAAAAAAGATTATATGTAAGTTCACTGTAGCTGACTTCAGACTCACCAGAAGAGGGCGTCAGATCTCATTATGGGTGGTTGTGAGCCACCATGTGGTTGCTGGGATTTGAACTCAGGACTTTGGCAAGTGCAGTCAATGCCCTTACCTGCTGAGCCATCTCACCAGCCCCTAACTAGACTTTTTAAAACAAAGAATTTTAACTATATTTGTGTGTATGTATATGTGTAGGCATGTTCCTGGAAGTCCAGGGGACAACATCCATGGGTTAGCTCTCTCCATCCATTGTACAGGTCCCAGGGATCCAACTCAGGTCTTCAGGCTTGACAAAGCCATCTCACTGTCCCCCAAATGTATTCATGTAGCATGTCACAAGTAATACTGCTCAAAACCAAGGGCAAAACCATACTGGCCACTACTTAATGCCATTCCCAATGATTGTATGTACACTAATGGGCATGCAAAGGCCTTTGGTCAGCCACTATGCTCTCTTTTAAAGAATGCCTCACAGGACACATGGCCCATTATATTTCACCCAGGTGTGCTCTCTAAATCTCCCACCCCCAGACATGAAGCCCGCCATTTAAGGCTTACTAGATGGACAGGTGTTGCAACTAGTGTCAAATGCAATGCCCATCTTGTAGTGTGAGTGAGTTGATTCAAGGAAAAGTGTGGTGGTTTGAATAAGAATGGCTTGCATAGTTCATACATTTCTCTTGTAGTTGAACGCTTAGTTGCCATGGAATGACACTATTTGAGAAGGATTAGAAGGACATGTGTGGTGGGGTTTTGAACCCAGGTCCAGGTTCTCTCTCCCTCCCTCCCTCCTTTTCTCCTTTTCTGCTTGCAGATCCCACACGTAGCTCTTTGCTCTTTGCTAGTTCTAAAGCATCATGACCCGCTGCCATGCTCTCCACCATGATGATAATGGGCTCAACCTCTGAAACTCTAATCTAGCCCCAATTATATCCTTTTCAGAGTTTCTCTTGTCTGCTGTGTCTTCACAGCACTAGAATAGTGACTAAGACAAAAAGTGACTATCAGATCACATGGGCAAGGCCAGTATATTCTATGCATATACAACATGGAATTCATGAGTCCAAGACTACGCATCATGCCCATACTCATAATTGCAATACTCCCAAAGCCATGGCAGAGGATCACCACAAGTTCAAGTCTAGCTTGGGCTACCTGGCAAGTTCCAGGTCAACCAAGGCTTCATAGAGAACTCATCTTAGAGAAAACCACCATTCAGAAGTCATTTCTTTTGGCAGAGTGTATGAGTGGGTTGGGGCCACAAGGTCCTACTGCCAGTGGGGCTACGGGAAAGATCGAGAATTTGTTTTAGAAAATTTACAAACAATACAATTTATTTTTGTGTATCTATCTGTAATTTTATACGTGTATACACTTTTGTATCTGACCACAATGAGATCATGAAACCACCCCAACACCTCAAAGGATACCCTCATGCATTGCTTCCATCCCAAGATCCTCCAGAGCCAAACACTCTGTGAACTCTCACCAATCCTCGGTTAAGGTTTTGCCATTTTCAGAACGTCATATAAGTGGAATTCCAAAACTTGTAACCTTTTAGGCAGGTTCAGCTTCTAGCCTAATTCATTTGAAGTTTATCAACACAGTTGAACATGAGTACCCCAACAGTCTCGATGCCATACCAGCCCATTCTGCTCATGACACAATATACACATATACCCACTGAAGACCATTCCGTTCCTTTCAAACTCTGAGTAACTACCTGTGACATTTTCCATTAGAATTTTCTTCTGTGAAGATGTTTTCATTTATCCAAGGTGTAGAAAACATAAGTGAAATTTCAGGGTCACATGGGAAGTATGTTTTAACTTTTTTTTTTTTTTTTTCCGAGACAGGGTTTCTCTGTATAGCCCTGGCTGTCCTGGAACTCACTCTGTAGACCAGGCTGGCCTCGAACTCAGAAATCTGCCTGAGTCTGCCTCCTGAGTGCTGGGATTAACGGTGTGCGCCACCATACCTGGTCTATGTTTTAACTTTTGATTTATTGTTCTTTCCATTGAACTTTTTTTTTTTTTAAGGTTTTTGTCTTTGTTTTTGTTTTTGCTTTTTGAGACAGAGTTTCTCTGTATAGCCCTGGTCACTCAGTAGATCAGACTGGTCTCAAACTCAGAGATCTGCCTGCCTCTGCCTCCCTGGCTTCTGTTTTCACTTTTAAAAGGAAGATTTATTTTATGTGAGTACACTGTCACTGTCTTCAAACACACCAGAAGAGGGCATTAGATCCAATTACAGATGGTTGTGAGCCACCATGTGGTTGCTGAGAATTGAACTCAGGACCTCTGGAAGAGCAGTTAGTACTTTTAACTACTGAGCCATCTCTCCAGCTCCATGTGTTTTCACTCTGAATGCATCAGCTTTCCTAGGCTGTGAGGAGGTCAAAGTTTTGTTTGTGAATTTTGTTCCTTGCTTGCCCAGAACCTGCCATGGCTCTACAATGCCCAAGACAGTCTGTTTTGTTTTAGCTTTTTAAGAGATTAACAACTTGTTTTCCAGGGTGGCTTAGCCACTTGGCAGTTCTTTTAGCAATATGGAGGACCTTGTGCCACAGCCAGCCAGCATCTTCTATTGTTCACATACCAGGGGGTTTGAAAAATTCAAGATTACAAGTGGTTAACTATTTCAAATGGCTGAACATCCCGGAGGTAGAGATGTTGGAGACAAAAGCTTGTTGCGGGAAATATTAAAAAAAAGGACCGACATGCTTCCCTTGAGCTACTGCTGGCAACCAGTGGATCACATGGCACTAGCTGGGTGATCTTAACTAGGTGGTCTCTCTGGGCAGGACCTCCAAGTCCCTTGGCAGATGACTGCCATGCTGGCTCCATGCAATGACCGTCTACCCCACGGTCATCTACCACAACACCTATTTACCCGGTACAAACAAAACTCTAGAAGCTTATAATTAACCAATCAGATTTATGTATCAATAAATTCTCAATTTACAAGATGCTAATACAATAATTTCAGAACCAACTGATAATGATAAAAGCTTTATCCCAATTACTCTAACCTTATATCATAACGACCCACACTGGGTCAGGTTCTTCCTCCTGTCGGTCCTCCTCCATCTTGGCCTTCCTCTCCTGTCCCTGAGATGCTCTGTCTCTCCAACTCTTAGCTCCTCCTCCCTCTTCCCTGTCCCAAAAGCTGAGGCCAGTAATATCTGCTGTTTCTTCTTTCTTGTAAAGTGTGGCACTGAAAGCCTGGCTACTTCAGATTGTTCATTAATAGATAGAAACACAGAGAGTAACGAGGCACGTTTGTTCATACTTATCACCAGGAAACCCATAATCAAAGATGGACTTAACATATAGTGGGGCTGCAAAGATCTCTTCAGGCTGGAAGCCCCACCCCCACCCCAAACCAGTTTGCTTCTTGGTGCATTTCAATGCATCACCACCAGCTAGCCTAGCTTGACTGTGGGATTGGTGAGCTGAGGGCTCTTGCAGAGAGCTTCTGCTCTGAGCACTCACAACACCAAACTTTCATCATGCAGCATTCAGACTAGAGGCAGGAGGCTGTGGGATGGTGCTCAGTGCCAGGAAGAGCAGGCAGCCTGCATCTGGATGCTATACAGCTCCCCTCCCCCATCTCACACTCCTTGCTTTTAAACAAAGTATGATAAAGGTATGTTCTGTGAGAGCTTATGAGTCTTTTGAAATGATAGTAGCCTGTCTTAGGGTTTGGGGCTGGCTTACAGGTTCAGCACTTTAGTCCATTAACATCACAGTGGGAATCATGACAGCATGCAGGCTGGAGATGGAGTTGAGAGTACTCTATCTCAATCTGCAGGCAGCAGGAGACGGTCCCACAACAGGCATAGCTTGAGCATAAGGGACCTCAAAGGCGCCTGCACAGTGACATACTTCCTCCAACAAGGCCTCACCTTTTGTAGTGCCACTCTCTATGGCCAAGCATTCAAACACAGGAGTCGGGGGGGGGGGCATTCCTACTCAAGGCACCATGCGGCATATCCTTACAAAGGCTGAATGACCTTATAAGGTGAGTATAGTGACACATCTGTAATCAGAAGACTTAGGAGAGACAGCAGCAGGAGGATTAGGAGTTCAAGTACACCCTGAACTATATGACATAGTGAGTTGGAAGCCATCTTGGGTTATAAGACAAGATGGAAGCCATCCTGGGTTATATGACACCCTGTTTGAAACAAGCACATTGGAGGAAGGAGCTAAAGGACTGAAAGAAATGTGAGCCAAAGCCCCGTAGGCTAGCCAGTATCCAGCCTGGGCATCGACACAAGCTACATGCCTTCACTGCCTTCATGTGTGAGCACTGGCCATCATCTCCCCTGTAGCCCTGCCTTCCCCTCCCGCTCCTGGGAGCCAGCACTGATCACTAGTTATACATACTCAATCGCAGTGTATGCAGCCATACATACAGCACAAAAGCCAAAAACGTATAAGAGCCTCAGCCTGGTGATACCGACATCCCTCTGTCTTTAGGTGCTAACCTGCTGAAGAACTTCCTGGTTATAAAATCTTGGCCATCTCATTCCCTGCTCATGGTCCTACAACATACAAACGCTCTCAGTTAGGTGTCTAAAACATGAATCTGCAAAGACTGTAGGGTAAGTCGGCATGGATTCTAGAACCATCTTCATCCATCACAGTTGCCCAAACAACACAGCAGAGCAACTAATCCAAGTTCAAAACTCCTTTCACTTATTTATCTAAGGTGAAAATCTCTAAAAATCAGTGCTAAAATAAGTATCTTCTCTCATTTCATAGGAAACCCCCAATCAGGGACAGCTCAGGCTATGGCACACAGCCTGGTACACTTTGCGGTATTTTTAATTATTTAGACAAATCCAATTTTAATAAGAACTTGCACAAAGGAACACTCTGGTTGACTTTGGCTGACAGGTTCAGGTGTCGTCCACACAGCTCCACCACTTCTGGGCAGACCTCTCAGACATGATGAGCTGCTTATCACTCAGTGGAAAGGAAATGAAAAGACAGCAGGGAGAAGATCTGGAGACAAAACACACTGTCCTCAGGAACCTAGCAACAGCCTATGTCATCACTCGCCACCCACAGGTGCACCAGGTGCCACCAATTGCTCTGTCTCCCTCCATCTCTGTCTTGATCATTCTGTCATCTCTGACTCTCTCATATCCCCACTCTCAGGGGCCTTTTGCTCTCTCCCAATAAACCTCATACACTAGATATGTTGCTTGGAGTAATTTCTTAGTGGGATGCCATGGCACAGGCCTACTGAAGGTACCCACCTCGATGCTTTCTCCTAACCTCCAGTGAACTAGATCCTCCGAACATGACCATACTATGAATTTCATCAAGGCTCGTAACTCACTGATAAGGCCAGAATCCCCCAGAAGTCAATCATTTCACAAACACTCATTAGCTGGCAGCCACGCCTTTAATATGTGAGCCTTTGGCAGTACATTTCAGATTCAAACTATAGCATTGACACTGAAATTTAAAAACTGCTCAACTCTCCCAAGCAGCAGCTTACACGCTAACCAAAGCATGGAAGTCCACTTAGACTTTCATCAGCACATTCAAAAGCACATCCAAGAAGGACTTGTTTGTGTTCCTGCCACGGGAGCCTATCACTTCATCTGTCTTCTCACTGGTTCATGGAACTCCACAACAGACTGGTTCCCTCTGCATTCACCACAGCATGTCTTTAGTATCTAGTTTCACTTTATACAGAGTTGGGATACATAGGGGCTGGGGAGATAGTTCAGTTAGTAAAGTGCTTACCATGCAGGTAGGTGTAAGACCTTAGTTCCCTCCCAGAAGCCATGAGAACCCAGGTGTGATGTTGCAAGCTGGTACCCCTAGTGGTAGGGAGGTAGAGATAGGAGGCATCTAGGGTCCACTGGCCAGGCAGCCGAGGCACTTGCTGAACTTCAATTAGGAGAAACCCTTCTTTATAAAACAAGATGGACAGCTTCTGAGCACTGAGGTTGTTCTCAGGGTACACACCACACCCACTCATACTCAGACATCTACATACAGGCACACACCTACAACCCCCACACACATAAACTCACCCACACACACCCCACACACAAACTCACCCCCACACACCACACAAACTTACAACACAAACACACACCACACACACACACGCACACACGCACACACACATGCACACACACA
>NC_034590.1:3080414-3084941 GCF_900095145.1 Mus pahari | reverse complement strand
ACACACACACACACACACACACACACACACACTCCATCATTTGAGTGTGAGTAGTAGGATCTATAGGCTTTGGGTAAAACTGTGTTTTTTCCACCCACTTCTAATTTCAACAGTCTTATAGGTTTTCCAGTGTTGAGCAAAGGAAATGTTGAATGCTGTTTCTCTAATACTTTTCGAATAAGGTCTTAACTGTGGTTGAAGGCAACCCCAAGTCTATCACATTATAATATCAAGATCTGGCTGCAGCTAAACACCTCTGCTTATACACTCTACTCTTGGTCCCATTTCCCCAATAATACTTCCCCAAGTTCCCTTCTAACTCGATTTCTGTGGGGGGGGGGGTCTGTTAATGACTGTTTTGCCTGCTTGTATGTATAACCTCATGAATGCCTGGTTCTTGCAGAGGCCAGAGGGCAGCACTGGATCCCCTGGAACTGCCATTACAGCCAGTTGTGAGCCACCAAGTGGGTGCTGGGAACTGAACCCAAGTCATCTGCAAGAGCATCAAGTCCCCTGTAACTGCTGAGCTTCTCTTGATCCAGTCCAGAATTCTGTCATTTGAACCACTATCATATTGGGGATATTTGTAGTTGTTTCTTTTCTGAATAAAATTATCTCATGCCATGGAAGTTTTGAATCACACGGTACTATCTACCAAAGCTGACTGAATATACATATGCCCCAGGACTCAGTGACTCCACTCCCTGAATATACACAGAACGCATAGTAAGCAGTAAACAGTGTAAGAGGTCACCAGCAGCAGGGTGGGTAAGAGATATATGTGATGGGATTCTGTGTAGAATAAAAATAAACAAACTTCTACCCATGCACTCATGACTGTTTCACAGAACACATAGTAACAATCCAATTTTATATAAAGGTTTATAATGTGTAAAACCTAGCTTATATTTTTAGAAGTCAGAGCTGTGGTTAAATTTGAGGGGGCAACGACTAACTTTTATTCCACATGGACACGTTGCATTTGGTCAATGGTCTATTACTGATTCAGAAAGGAATGTATGTACTGAAATTAAAAAGCAAAGTTAAACATTTATAGCATTTTATCAGAGGTCAGTGTAGTCTACTGAATCTAGTGATTAAAATATGAAGCTTCATTTTCAAATTATTTTTTGTCATTTAGTTTATGCAGTATCTGTGTGTGATAGGTTACCAAGTAGTAAATGGAGAGAAGCTGAAAGCACTCAGTATCAAAAAACCAAAAACCAGAAAACAACCCCAAATCTGCCAGTTGTGGTGGCATAGACCTTTAATCCCAGCACTTGGGAGGCAGAGGCAGGCAGATCTCTATAAGTTTGAGACCAGCCTGGTCTATGCACCAAGTTCTGGGCCAGCCAAGTCTACATAATGAGACACTGCCTCAAAAATATAAATAAATAAACAAAAGCACACCACTCACTGAAATCTCATGGTTTCTGCCTTGTGAGTTTTCTGGTGGGTAACGAGGTTCGATTTACAGCTAAAGAATTTCCCACACTCTTGACATTTATAGGGTTTCTCTCCTGTGTGAGTTTTCTGGTGGCGAATGAGGTTTGATTTCCTACTGAAGGCTTTCCCACACTGGGGACAGCCGTTGGATTTTTCTCCTGTATGTATTCTGTAGTGCACAGTGAGGATTGCCTTCTGGCGGAAGGACTTTCCGCAGTCACTGCAGATGTAGGGCTTCTCCCCAGTGTGGATCCGCTGATGGAGGGTCAGGGTTGTCTTCTGGCAGAAGGACTTCCCGCACTCATTGCAGATGTAGGGCTTCTCCCCCGTGTGAGTCCTCTGGTGCACCGTGAGTGTGGTCTTCTGGATAAATGCCTTCCCACACTCTGTGCACTGATAGGGCTTCTCCCCTGTGTGAGTTCTCTGATGGTCGATTAGGTATGACTTTTTTCCAAAGGCACTGCCACACTGAGTGCATTCATAGGCTTTCTCCCCCGTGTGTGCCTTGTGGTGCCTGGTGAGGGTTGCCTTCTGCCGGAAGGACTTCCCACAGTCCACACAGAGATAGGGTTTCCCTTCAGTATGTGTTTTTTCATGGAGTGTCAGCGCCGTCTTCTGTCGGAAGGCTCTCCCACACTGACAGCAGATGTAGGGCTTCTCCCCTGTGTGGATCCGCTCATGCTCGATAAGGTAGGACTTCCTTCTAAAGTTGTTCCCACAGTAAGGACACTGGAAGGGCCTCTCGTCCATCTGAGAGCTGGGTTGCATAACAAACACTGACTTTCTGCAAAGGAGCTCCCCATATTTGCTGTATGAAGAACATTTCTTTTCCATAAGATTATGTGGATGAATACCAAGGTCTGACTTTTCAAAAAAAGCGATGTCATCTTTACTGTAGTTGAAGTTCCCGCCTCCTCTGTGAGCTCTGTCATGTGGAAATTCCACTCCTGTCATGAGGAAGGAGCTGTCACATTTCTTGTACTCAAACCTCTGCTCTGGAGTCTGAGTCTTCTGGTGCTGAGCGAGCTCCCATTCAGAGGTGAGATCCTTTCCGATTTGTTTATGGATGGTCGAGGCAGGATGCATTTTCTCCTGCTTCGAAGTCAGGATTGATCCCTCCCATTCTTTACTGCCACCCGACTTCCCCATTGCAGGGTTTATATCTCTACTGATGAATTCTGAGATATTTTTCAAAACTTTCCCATCAGATTTATACTCAAATAGCGCTTTGGAAACAATACGGTTCTTGCCTAGGGTTTCCCCATAAACGCTGCTTCTCTCCTTAATTAGCTTCTTGTGCTTGATGATTACGATCGATTTAGGAGGCTTGTCCTGGTAGTCACTGAACTTCACCAAAACTTCTTCCTCTTCTAGAAAAGAACGTAATTAGTTAGCAATAGTTCAAGTATATATGTGTATATATAAATACAGTGGATATATAATTGAAAGAACCCATGACATCTCATTATTGTGGTTTACAAAAAGGATAGATTAAGTGTTATGTTCTATAATGATACATTATATGAATGTCAAAAAAGTTACACATCTCCCATGCCAACAATAAAGGACCATCAGCCCTGGGCTGGCCCTCCCCCACCGGTCACGAATTAACAGAAGGCTTTACAGCCCTGTCTTCAGCAGGATCTCACGGAGGAATTTTCTTGAGGTCTCCCCAATGACTCCAGCTTGTGTCGTGCTGACATAAAACTATCCAGTATAGCCTTAAACTTGCTATGTAGCCAAGGATGAACTTGGGATTAGTTTTTTAAATTATATGTGTGCACATGCGTATGCGTGCACATCTGCACATACATGTGCATGTAGTGGTCAGAGGACAATTTGTGGGAACTGGTTCTCTCCTTCCACCATAGAGTCCTGGGAAATGAACTCAGGCCTTCAGGCTTGGCAGCAAGAGCATTACTGACTTATCCTTCTGGTCCCCCTCTCAAGTGCTGGGATTACAGGCCTCTGGTCTCTTTGGTTCTGTTTCTCCCATAGGACCTTTGGCTATGAAAATGATTTCCTGTGTTCCTCTGTCCACTTCCTTTATTGCTGGAGTGATGCTAGTGAGGGGGGCGTGGCTGCACGCTGGGCCTCCAGAACCTCTCCCATGCCCTCATTCCTACCTCTTCCTTTACTCCCATCTTTCTTGTCTTCAGTTCCCTTGAACCCACTGCTATATCCTGCCTCAATTCTCACCCCACTCTCCACCCACGCTAGAACTCTCGCATTCCACTCTAGCTCCTACAAGTACCTAGGTCTCCCAACCCCTGCTGGAAACACATAAAGAACTCAGGAGTACCAAAGAGTTGTCTGGGAAACAAAAGGCTTTTTGGAAGGGAACAGTTTTAACTGAGGTGGGGTCTGGAGACATATAGATGGCCACAAGAGGTCTCTTCAATTGCTTCCATCCACCTGGCTGGATCACACAGTAAGAGGAACTTCAGGGGTAAAGCATTTGCCTGGCATACATAAAGTGCTCTGGATTCCATCCATAGCATCAGAAATACTTTCACATATCAAAGCAAATAGATATATACTATACAGAAAAAAAATGGGTGTATGACCGTATTTTTAAGTGTATAGTTCAGAGATGTGAGCTACAGTCACATTTCATGCAGTCATCACCACTGTCTGGGCTCTAAAACTCTTCATCTTTCAAAACTGAAACCCTGCCTGGTGAGGTGTTTCACGCCTTTGATCCCAGCACTCAGAGGCAGAAGTCTGAGGTCAGCCTGGTCTACATAGTGAGTTCCAGAACAGCCAGGGCTACACAGAGAAACCCTATCTCAAAGGAAAACAAACAAACACCCCTGCACCCCTTTACAACATGGAATTACCCACGTTCCCAGGCATCCATTATTGTGGCATCTCTGTGATCTTTATTAGGGATTCATTGTTTTCTTATGAAGCATTAGAGATCAGGCCCAGGTCCTCAACTGTATTATGTGCTTTAGCCCTGAGCCGGCTCTCCAGCCCCTCCCACCCCCACCCCCAGCACTTTTATATCTATGACATACCTAGGTACCTCTGACCCCTCCCCCCCAGCACTTTTATATCTATGACATACCTAGGTACCTC
>NC_034590.1:3078954-3080015 GCF_900095145.1 Mus pahari | reverse complement strand
CCATACATGCAGGTAAAACACCGCTGTACATTTAAAAAAAAAATCAATATTCATCACGTAGACCTGACTGTAGAGCCCATCTCTGCTAGTTGTTGAAGCCACCATGGGTAAGCGTCAGCAGAACAAACTGGAATAAGATTAGCCAGCCTTTCTCCCCTCAAGAAGATTCACTGGGAGGCGGTGGCACTCAGGAGGCAGATCTCAGTGAGTTCGAGGCCAGCCTGGTCTACACAGTGAGTTCCAGGACAGCCAGGGCTGCATAGAGAAAATCTGTCTCAACAAACAAAACAAAAACAAAAACAAAAAAACAAGAAAGGAAGGAAAGAGGCCAGGCGTGGTGGCGCACGCCTTTAATTCCAGTACTTGGGAGGCAGAGGCAGGCGGATTTGTGAGTTTGAGGCCAGCCTGGTCTACAAAGTGAGTTCCAGGATAACCAGAGCTATACAGAGAAACCCTGTCTCAAAAAACCAAAAAAAAAAAAAAAAAAAAAAAAAAAAAAAAAAGATTTTTAAAAAACATTTATGTTATATGTGTAGGTATTTTCCTGGAGGGAGTATGTACCCCACGGGGGGGGGGGGCAGTGTCTGAGGAGGCAGAAGACGAAGGTCCTGGAACTGCAGTTGTAGGCGGTTGGGAGCCCCCCTGTGGGCGCCTGGGACTAAACTAAGTCCTCTACAAGAGCAGCCAGCGGTCTTTCTGCCAGGGAGGAGGGTTGAGGCTGGGTCTCACTATGTAGCTCTGGCTGTCTTGGAACTCACCATGTAGACCAGGCTGGCCCTGCATCTGCCTCTGAGCATTGGGATTAAGGACCTGAGCCACCACCCTGACATTAGCAACCCATCCTCTCAACCACTGAGCCACGTCTCCAGGCCCTTAACTGTGTCACTTCTGACACACACACACACACACACACTCTGAAAATACATTCAGTAGCATTTACTTTTTAATCTCATGTTAAATAGTCTTAGACCACACAGTTCTGCCCTGAGTTCAGCTGGTTGACTGCTGGACCAAGAAGATAAAAACCCTGTGCTCATGAGAAGTTATGGAGAGAGGCAGAT
>NC_034590.1:3070403-3078943 GCF_900095145.1 Mus pahari | reverse complement strand
AAGGACCTGAGCCACCACCCTGACATTAGCAACCCATCCTCTCAACCACTGAGCCACGTCTCCAGGCCCTTAACTGTGTCACTTCTGACACACACACACACACACACACTCTGAAAATACATTCAGTAGCATTTACTTTTTAATCTCATGTTAAATAGTCTTAGACCACACAGTTCTGCCCTGAGTTCAGCTGGTTGACTGCTGGACCAAGAAGATAAAAACCCTGTGCTCATGAGAAGTTATGGAGAGAGGCAGATGAGAAATATTCACTGCATGGATCATGCACACAATGAGGGACAGATGTACAGGAGATGCATCACAGAACAAAGACCACTCTCATTTTGTACCCTGAAGAGCCATTGACCATACAAAGCTTTGTATGTAGAATACAAAGCTTTTAAAAACTCATGGGACAATGTTTCTTTTTTTTTTTTTTTAAGATTTATTTATTTTATATATGTGAGTACACTGTCTTCAGACACACAAGAAAAGGACATCAGATCCTATTACAATGATTATGAGCCACCATGTGGTTGCTGGGAAATGAACTTAGGACTTCTGGAAGAGCAGTCAGTGCTCTAACTCTCCAGCCCCTCATGGGACATCTTTAATCTTAGCACTCAGGAGGCAGAGGCAGGTGGGTCTCTGAGTTTAAAGTCAGCCTGGCCTACAGAGTGAGTGGCGAGTCAGCCAAGGCTACATCATAAGACGATCTCAATAAAATAAAAAAATAAAATGTAAATAAGTAAAAATTCATGGGAAGAAAACCACTTAGTAAGTTCAAGAAAGGCGCAGCATGTTAGGAAGTAGTCGTTGCAATCAAAGAAGCAAAAGCTACAGAGGCAGCGGGTGAGCCCACTGTGGAGCAGTGCTGGGCTGTTTTCCTTTTCATCACTGGTCTGAAGAATGACCTATCGGGGTCTGAGGGGATGGCTTAGAGGGGAAGAACACTCGGAAGATCTGGGCTGGGTTCCCAGCACCCTGGTACAGCTGCCTCACTACAGTTCCCGACATTGCAGTACCTTCCTCTGCCCCTGCAAAGTACCCGTACACATACGGTGCACACAAGTGTGTGCAAAGTACCCGTACACATACGGTGCACACAAGTGTGTGCAAAGTACCCATACATATACGGTGCACACAAGTGTGACTCAAACATGCACATGAGCATACACATAAGTAATCCAAATAACATATTTTAAAAAGTGGACTGGGTGGGACACTGTGGCACATGCCTTTAATCCCTGCACTGGACGTCAGAGGTAGGTGGATCTGTGTGTTCAAAGACAGCCTGGTCTACATAATGAGTTTCAGCATAACCATGGCTACATAGAAAGATCCTGTCTCAAAAACAAAAACAAAAACAAACCTAACAAAAAATTTTAATAATAAAAATGAACTGATGACATTTCTAACATATTCATTGTTATCTATAAATCATCAAAAGGTATTAGCAGCCGGGCGTGGTGGCGCACGCCTTTAATCCCAGCACTCGGGAGGCAGAGGCAGGCGGATTTCTGAGTTCAAAACCAGCCTGGTCTATAAAGTGAGTTCCAGGACAGCCAGGGCCACACAGAGAAACCCTGTTTCAGGAAAAAAAAAAAAAAGAAAAAACAACGAAAGAAAAAACAACAACAAAAAAGGTATTAGTGGCAGTTTACATAGTTAATTATTACTACTCTTAAATTATGCTCTTAGTATTTTTTCCTTTTTTTTTTCTTTTTTTAAAGATTTATTTATTTATTATTATATGTAAGTACACTGTAGCTGTCTTCAGACAGCACCAGAAGAGGGAGTCAGATCTCATTACAGATGGTTGTGAGCCACCATGTGGTAGCTGGGATTTGAACTCAGGACCTTTGGCAGAGTAGTCAGTGCTCTTAACTGCTGAGCCATCTCAGCAGCTCCAATTTTTCCTTTTCAATATATGATCTTGCATATTCTACTGCAATGCACACAGGCCCAATCACAAAGGAGGTGAAGAGATGGGGTTCAACAGCTAAGAAAATCTGCCTCTCTTGCAGCAGAATAGAGTTTGGGTTCCATCATCCAGATCTGGAAGCTCACAACTACCTATTAGCATCAGCTCCAGAGAATTTGAATTTGCTGGCCTCTTCTGGCATCAACAGATCACACACACACACACACACACACACAAGCATGTGTGCACCTACTAAACATGAAGAAACATAATACACACATAATTTCCCACCTCAGCTTCCCCCAGGTGGACTGCAGGCATGGCCACCATGCTAGACTATTGGAGGGTAGAACTCTTCAAGACAGGAGAAGGCCAAGAATGTTAGTGGGAAAGATGGGAAATTAGGTAGCCACTGCTAGAAATTATACTGCGGAGATTTATGGGCTAATGAGGGACCATTAGTTCCTACCTGGCAGGGTTTAAGACAGCTGGTTATAAACTACCTGTGGAGTGAAGAGAACAGGCTCAGCTCTTGGGCTCTCTGTATAGGCCAGAATGTGGGAGTTGGGAGTGGGACAGTGGTCCAGGAATGTAGTGGGGCATGTCTAGAATCCCAGTACTCAGCAAGCAGATGCTGAAGGACTGCTGCAAGTTCAAGGCCAGCCTGGGCTGGACCAAAGAAGGTCATGAGAAACTGCAGTGTGCGTGGGGAATTGTTTGTGGGTTTTTGTTTTGTTTTGTTTTGTTTTTTTTGAGAAAGGGTCTCAAGCATCCCAGGCTACCCTTTAAACCTATTATGTAATTGAAGATGACCTTGAACTGCTAATCCTCTTCTCTCCACCTCCAGAATGTTATGATTCTGGACCTATGCCAGCACACCCAGTAAATGTGGTGCTGTGGACTGAGCCAAGAGTTCCATGCATGCTAAGCAAACACTATAGTGACTGACCTATACCCTCCCCCCGACACATACACACCTGTCCCCATCCCTCAATTGTTGAATACATAGATCGGATGCTCTGTCTAGACAGCAGTCTAGAATGGACAGAGGACTTGATTTTTTAATTTTAGGACATTTATTTATTTAATTTTGGGACCTTTGGACAAGCAGCAAGTGCTCTTAACCACTGAGCCATCTCTCCAGCTCTGACAGAGGTCTTTGATAGTCACTGGAATCAAATTAAGTGCAGTCTTACAGAGCGATTCTGACTGTGTATACAGAAAATGAGGACACAGAGAAGAGTGACAATTAATAGAGAAAAAACAGTATTTTACAAGTTGGTAGATAAGGAATTTTATGAAAGAAAAATATGAAAATAGGATAAGGGACTGCCTTTGTTCAGGACAGATTACTTCAAGACTGGACTAGCCCATGCATTTTCTTCTGCAAGTGGATGTAAAACTGTAGAAGACAGAAAAAGGAAAATAGTAAACTTAAAATAATAGTGTTGAACACTGAACCAGTTTCCACTGGCAGGTCACCATCGGTAGGAATTTCTGGCAGACAAGAATCAATAGAAAATTAGAGAGGAGTGTGCAGAGGGACAGTTGAGTGGTAAGAGCAATAGGTGCTCTTACCAAGGACCCAGGTTCAGCTCCCAGGACCCATGTGGTGGCTAATCCCTGTTTGTAACTCCAGTTCCAAAGGACAGATACCTTCTTCCAACCTCCAAGGGCACCAGGCACACACATGCTGCACATACATGCATGCAGTCAAAACACTCATACACATAAATAAATTAAAAACAACAAAAAAAACTTTAATAATCAGAGAGGGGGCACACATTCTCTGTTTTTTAATTGTTTCTCAAACAAGGTCTCACTTTATAACCCTCAAATCAGCCTCAAGTCAGGATCCTCTTACCCCTGCCTCCCACATCCTGGGATTACAGGCATGAATCAGCAGGGCCAGCTCCACACCTCAGTTTTCCGTACCAGTTCATATTCAAATGTCTTCCCTGAGAGCCTCAGGCTGGATGGTGCTGCTTCCCACAAACCAATCACATAACCTAATAATTTACCCTCCTACCCATGTCTGCTCCTGGGGTGCTCACAACTTAGATCTCAAATCAGTGTCAAGACAAATTGGATTTATCTAAGTGCAATAAGTTATTTCTCTCTGAATCAGGACAATGCATTTCTAGTAAGTGCAATAAGTTATTTCTCTCTAAATCAGGACAATGCATTTTTAGTATAGCAGTAATTCCATAAGAAGATGGAGAAAGACGATGAACAACATAAGAGATCCTTTGTGATCAAAAGCCATAAATAGAAGGTAACTCGGAGAAAGGCTTAAATCTATCTGTTAGGTCCCAGGACAGCAATCAGTGAGGCAGGTGAGCCACGTACAGGAGAAAAACTGGGGTGGGGCCATCCTTAAATATTGTAATTCAGTGTCACTTGTCCAATCTGGCCTGAAACCCTGGCCCTAATCTGAAAAAACGTTTCATGGAAGCAAATCCCACTCTCCAGGCAGCTGAAGCAACACTGTGAAGCAAATGTTCCTATTTCTTGAAAGAAAAGTAAGGGAACAGCATCTCACCTTAGACATGGCTTTGAGATTTGCAGGAGATGAGCCTCCTTGTCTGAGCTCCTCTTTTGGAAATGGGAAGAGTCCTATAAAGGCAGAGACGGACATAAGGTGCCAGGAAGAAATCATGCTCAAATCCGATGTCTCAGAATAACTCAGTGAGATCTGCATACATTCCCACTCTTCTTACACATGTCTGCTCAGAGACTGCTTCTGACACCCATGACGAGGGTTCGTGTGGAAACAAGACAAGTGCTACTTTCTCTCCCAAACCAGAGGATTCCGAGGAACCTGCTATAACTTGCAAACACAACATTTTGTTTTTGTGCTCTTCAATGTCCCATGAAGCTCAGGTTTCCAAGCCAGGTCTGGGCGTGTGACGCAGGGGTACAACACTTGCTAGTATAAGCAAGACTCAGGGCACTATGCTCAGCACTTGTCACTGCAAACCACAACATCCTCATGTCCTTTCCATGGGCTCATCTGTCACCAGCAGTGCATGACAGTGCCTTCTCAAGTCCAGAGGAACACAGGTGAGAAACCCCTAGTCTCTATCAGTTCCATACTGTAGTTTAAAGGTATACATTTCTTATCATAGTAAGCTTCCTTGTAATCAAAGTTCCCCCTTTCTGGAAGGACACCTGGCTGGTTCCACCTCTGCCATGGGTTTGTGTTTTCTGATTAGTTGAGGCTGTCTTCTGATTTTCCCCATTATTCTAACCCTGAATGTAACCTCAGATCCTATTTTCTGATTAAGATGCAAGTAATTTTAGGAGACATGTACCTTTCCTTAGTTTCTCTTATTTGGCTTTGTGTTGTGAAAATTTGTTAACCATGTTTAGCCATGTCTCACATTATTAATCAATATCTCCTCAACTAATAGCAAATGCCATCTTTATCACATATTTCTTGATATGCTTCAAAAGACTTGCTCACATGTGGCATTTTCCCCAGCTTGAAAATATCTGGATTTTCTACTTTCCATCTCCTCCCTTTAATGACTTACTTGTATTACACTATTTAAGAAACACAGTTAGGGGCTGGAGAGATGGCTCAGTGGGTCAGAGCACTTGCTGCTCTTGCAGAGGACCCAGGTTCAGTTCCCAGCAACCTGACAGTAGCTCATAGACATTGGTGACTCCAGCACTAAGGGGGACACCCTCTTCT
The DNA here is from genome assembly GCF_900095145.1 of Mus pahari. Classification (NCBI taxonomy): domain Eukaryota; kingdom Metazoa; phylum Chordata; class Mammalia; order Rodentia; family Muridae; genus Mus; species Mus pahari. Next base: position 3,073,325 of record NC_034590.1, on the reverse strand, counting down.
GACCTCCGTGGCTGCTGGGCACACACATGGTGCAGTACATTTATACAGGCAAAACACATGCACATGAAAATAAATAAATCTTTAAAAAGGAAACAATTATATATGCATACTATTTAAGTATTACTTATATATGCTATGCTTTTATCATATGTAATATATTATAGTTACATATAATAGTTACATATACATTCTATATATATGTAGCATATATAACATATAATATATATTATTAATAGTTATTTCAGGAAACTGCTGTGTAACACATTTTAGTAGTGTAGATATGGACACAGAAAAGGAATGAGTCACGCTTGCCAATTAGAGGGATCCCATTTGGTTAAGTACAGTCTCAAGTGCTGACTGCAACAGTGAATATTCTGGTTGTCATGGTTATTTTAATTACCAAGAATGAGACTGGTCTTAGAAGTAAAAGCGTACTTTTTAAAATAATTTTAGGAACAGAAAAACCCACTTCCATCGATGTGCAGAACGTGGTGTTTATGGGTGGAAAGTGCTACTCCTCCTGCAGGCTCCCATGCAACACCTTTCATCTCAAAACTTCCTATTTACCATCCTGATTCCCGGTGATTGGCCTCGCCACGGGGAATTATGAAAATCTTACCTATTCTATTCCAACGTTAGTATCTTTATATTTGCTAAGTTACTATTTCAAATTTTTCTCAAGCAGGCTTGCTGGTACTAATCTGATAATCAAATAGTACATAACTTCCAGACCTGGTGGTGCACACACCGCACGGAATCCCAGCAGTTGGGAGTTAAAGCAGGGGGATCACTGCCAAGTTTTAGGCCACCCTGGGCTACAAGAGAGTTCAGAGGTATAGATAATGAACCTGTCTAAAAAAAAAAAAAAAAATTAGACATAAGTGATCGTACAGCATACCTCAACGATTTAAATATTAATGGTACTACAAGCCAGGTAGTGGAGGCACATGCCTTTAAATCACAGCAGGGGGGCAGGGGCAGAGGGCAGAAGGCAGAGGGCAGAGTCAGGTGATTCTCTGAGCTTGAGACCAGCCTGGTCTACAAAGCAATTTCCAGGACAGCCAAGGCTACACAGAGAAACCCTGTCTCGGGGAAAAAAAAAAAAATCCAAAAAACATACAGACACAAAATCATGAAAAAATAATAGAAGAACACACACGTGTGCTTAGTGATAACCTTTCAAACATCCTTCAGAAAACCAACCTACTGCTTCACATGTCATTCACGACGACAGAACATGATAGAATTCCAGCCAAAGTCACTCACAATCACGTTCACAAATCACTTTCAATTCTCCTGTCTCTAACAGGAGTCATACCCAATCTAAACAATCTAAAAACAGTCGCAGGCTGCAATAACCCTAAGCAAGATCCCACCATCCATCTTTCACATCCAAGAAGATCGCGAGCACTTTATGGCTCTCCCTCCCGCCCCAAAATAATCAGGATGAGCTGAGGGAGCCAAACCCCAACATGCGCCCCACATCCTCACACGCAACGCTCGTGATGCCCAGGGACCTGCTGCCAGCGACAGAGTGTCCTCGAGTTTAGCACGAAAACTACCCCTTCGGGTCACCGGCAATCATCCGCGGTGTCACGCCCACGGGCCACACCCGAGGCCCTGTGCGACCGTTGTGTGTCCGGGTCCCGCTTCCTTGACCTTCTCCCTCCCCAAAATTACCAGGCCTGGCTCGGCCTCTCGGTTTCCTCCCCGGTCTTCCCATCTGGATTCGATCTCTCCGTCGCCCTCGGAGCATCCGCCGCGGTCCTCAGCCTCTCCCAACGTCTCGAACCGCCCTGCCCCCGCTCAGCCGTCTGCGCCTGCGCACACACGCCGGGGGCTCGCTCTCCCAGGAGCCTCCGGGGCGGCCCGTTAGTTGCCGCGCGCGCCTCTCCCTCGCCCCGCGCTTGCACCAGCGTCCCCTTGGCTGGGGTGGGTGGGAGTCAGCTGCTCGCTACGGTCTGGGGCCGCGCGCGGGAGTGCGTGGCTGCGTCAGGGTGGGGTGTGCCCACAGGGGAGCTCTGAGACTGACTCTGATTAGGTTTCGGTGATTGAACGCGGACCGAGCGGTTTACGATCCCATACTGTGACCAATTGATCGTGTGACAGCACTATGCATTGATCCTATTGGGACCGACGCAGCCCCCACCCCTTTTGACTTAGTTTGGTAGAATTTCATTTTGACCGCCCTAGGCTGAGAATTGAAAGGCGCGAGGGGTGGCCTCTGTTGCGTTCTTTTTCAGTCTGTACGAAAGGTCTTCCCCATGGGTAATTCAGAGAATGCATAAGGTTTCTCTTCCTCCGAGAGGTAGGAGAGGGTAAAGGGATGGCAATAAAAAGTTCCATGATTCCTTGGAATGTGTGCTGGGGTTTCTGTCACTGCCTCTGTCGCCTCACCACATAGCCAGACTGCACAGCATGGAGTGATTTGGCTATTAAGGGGAAAGTTGGTATTTGAAACCTAGAATAATGATTCAGATTTAAATACCACACAGCCTTGTATGGAGATCTCACAATGGGAGTCCCCCCTCCCCAGATTGAAGTGCAAGCGAAGATAGGGTATTGAGGTTCTAAGGATAAGATTCCAAAGAAGTTATGTGTCATTAATAATTTTCCAAGGATTTATATCCAATATGATGCATTAATCAGTCATTCCATAGACGAAGCCACACCGATTCTATTTTGGACCAAATACTGTTTCATCTGAAAGTGCTACTTTATCTCAATTGTATGATTTTCTTGTGAAGGAAAATCCTACTATCAAAAAGGTTATTATATTGATGAAATACGATTTTTAAAATGTACTAGACTTTGTAGCTGATTCCCTTTGTTCTTAGCACAGGACTCTTGTCCGTTTTCAACCCATTTCCTCAAGTTGTTCAAAATAGATTTCTTTCCCAATTCTTTAGAAAAAAAAAAAAA
>NC_034590.1:3057321-3069708 GCF_900095145.1 Mus pahari | reverse complement strand
CCTCCCTCTTCCCCCCTCTCCCTCCCCCTCCCTCTGAAGCTGGATTGATTTCTCTTTACCGTGATTAGGGCCCATGATGAGGAGGTTCCAATAGGCATCTCCTGTGGTTTCACATTTTCAGGCTGCACAATAGTATTGTTCTGCGCCTCCACACTGGGAAGCTTCTTCTCGACTTCTTCCATCTTGAGGCAAGCATAGATGGGAGTCTCGTGCAGATGACACCTTTGCATAGGGTGTCCACACCTTCAAACTATTGCAGGAGGTCACACTCCCACATTCGGGGTAGTCTGTTCCATTCATATGTGGAAATGTCCCATGAGTCAAGTTCTGCTGCCAGTTGGCACGGGTCGAAAGTGAGGTTGGGCCAGCACGTGTTAAGGGGTTTGAAGGCTCTCAGGGAGGCAGCCTCATCTCTGGTTCCAGTAGAGACCATGGTCCAGGTTTGGTGGATGGGCACATGAGGGCTGCATAGGATGGGGTTAGGGACCAGAATCCAAAGGTACCACCAGGTGGTCACGATCAAGGTCTATGACCTTTAGCAAATTGTCCATCTTCTGTACTGTCCAACAGTGGTCCCCAGGCAGCAGGGCAACAGCAGGTTTCACATGGGAAGTGTGCACCCAGGCCACAATACTGTCCACTTGAGGGCTGTGGGAGTGGTTAGTTGTACCAGGAAGGGTCCCTTCCACTGGGGTTCCAGCGGATGTGCCCAATGCCTCTGGATGTAGACTCAGTCACCAGTCTGGAAGCGGTGAGGGGTCTCTGCTGTCTCTGAAGAATATAAGGCAGACAGTTTGGGGTAAATCTCATGTTGTATCGACAGAAGGGCTTGGAGCCTCAAGAAGAGGTTCCTGTCAGTGAGTGGGATACCTCCAGGGAGGACCCATTGGACACCAAGGGAGTTGGGGTACCAAAAGGGATCTGAAAAGGGGTCAGGTTAAAATGGTAGGGGGTATCCCGGGCTCAGAGCAGGACTACCCAATCAGCGCCAGTCTCCAAGGACAATTTAGTTAAGGTCTCTTTTAGAATTCTCTTCATTCTCTCTACCTGCCCTGAGCTCTAGGGATGGTACACACAGTGGAGCTTCCAGTTAGTCTGCAATATCTCTGTCAATCCCTGGTTTACTTTAGAAACAAAAGCAGGACCATTATTCCATCCAATAACCCTGGGCATTCTGAACCTCAGGAAGATATCTTCTAATATCTTCTTGACTTCTTAGCTGTTTCCTGCTTGGTGGGGAAAGTCTCAGCTCATCCAGAGAAAGTATCTACAAGCACTAGGAGGTGTGTGTAACCATATTTTCCTGACCTAACTTCTGTAAAATTGACCTCCCAATGTACCCCAGGCTGCTCTCCCCAGGTCTCTTGCCCTGTTTGCTTTTTGCCGCATGACCATTCACTTGCTGGCATACCTACCATTACTCTCTCTCTCTCTCTCTCTCTCTCTCTCTCTCTCTCACTCACTCACTAAAAACCAGAGGCCCATTACATATACCTTAGATCCCTTGATTGCTTGGATAAGCTTTTTATCTCTTAAATGAGTCCTTTTATGGATTTGGCCAAGTAAGTCTTTCGCTTACTTTCTGGGTTGTATAGTTCTCCCTTCTTGTGTGCACCATTGTCCTTCCTTCTCTAGGTAATAGTTGGTAGGGTGGCTAGCAATATAGATCCTTTCTTCTTCTGTATATTCTAAGTGAGGCCATCCCTTAGTCCAGTCCCATTCCCCACTGGGTGTCTCTTGCAGGCCCATAATTGGGATAGGCTCCTGCACAGCCACTTCTCAAGACACTTGATCTGCCTCGTTATTGCCCTGGGCCACCGAGTCTCTTCCCTTCTGATGTCCTGGACAATGAATAATACTCACAGTGGCCAGCTTCATCAGGGCATCCAAAAGAGCCAAGATTCCCTGCTTGATTTTTATTTCTTTTCCCTCTGCTGTGAGCACTCCTCTCTCTTGGTATATAGCCCCTTGGATGTGGGCTGTGGCACAGGCATACCTGCTATCAATGTAGATGTTAGTTTTCTTGCTGGCCCCAAGTTCCAAGGCTTTGGTGAGGGTAGTTAGCTCTGCTTTCTGTGCCGACATGCCTGGGGGCAGAGGTTCAGCCCAGATGACATTTGTGCTATCCACCACAGCAGCACCCGATCATCTCTGACCTTCATGGAGAAAACTGCTCCTGTCTGTAAACCAGGTAGCCTTGACTCCCAGCAGAGGTCAGTCATAGAGGTCTGTCCCCTACCCATGGGCTTCTGCCAGAATTTCTTAACACTTGTGCTGTGGTGGCTTGAAGTCGGGTCAGGCAGCAAGGTGGCCAGATTGAGCCCAACGGGAGGAGAAAAGGCGGTTTGGTCAGGATTCAGAAGCAGAGTTCGGTAGTGGGTGAGCGTGGCATTCGTCAGCCAGAGGTCAGGAGGCTGCCTTACCATGCTCTCCAGAGCATGGGGTGCTGTCACCATCAAGTTTTGTTCCAAAGTCAATGTATCCACATCTCTGCCCAAGGTGGCCACAGCTGCAATAATTCTAAGACCCGGGGGCCATCCAGCCAACACAGGATCCAGCTTTTTGGACAGGTAGGTCTTTTCTAGGGGCCCAATTTCTGAGTCAAAAACCCTTTTGCAATTCCTCTATTCTCAGCTACATATAACTGAAAGGGCCTGGTGACATCGGGAAGCCCAAGTGCAGGGGCAGACAGTAGGGCCTGCTTGATGCAGTCAAATGCCTCCTGCTCTTTTCCTGACTTAAAGTGAACATTACTCTCAGTGAGGGGGTAGAGAGGGGTTGCTAATTCTGCAAACCCCAGAATTCACAGGCGGCAAAACCCAGCTGTGCCTAGGAACTCCTGCATCTGCGTGGGGTCTGAAGGGGGAGGGATGTGAAGCATAGTCTCTTTTCTGGCTTAGGAGAGCCATCCTTGCCCATTCTTTAGGAGGTTCCCAAAGTACTTTACCTGTTGTTGGCAGATTCCGGCCTTCTTTGCTGAAGACCGATATCCCAGTGCACCCAACTCTTCCTTGCTTGCCAGCAGAAGGTTATCTATATCTGGAAAAGGAGTCACCTGTGGGTTGGCCTCCCAATAGGGCCTCAGGTCCTGGTGAAGTGCCTCATCAAAGATGATGGGTGAGTTTTTAAATCCTTGGGGTAATCTAGTCCATGTCAGCTGGCTGGTGGTCCCATCCTCTGGGTCTTTCCATTCGAAGGCAAAGTATTCTTGACTTTGGGGTGCCAAGGACAGGCAGAAGAAAGCATCTTTCAAGTCTGAGACCATGTATCAGAGTCTGGAAGATGACAAAGAACTGAGCAGAGTGTAGTGGTTAGGCACATTAGTGTGGATGTCAGCCACTCAGAAATTTACCTCCCATAAGCCCTGGACTGGGCAGTAATTGTTAGTGCCCAGCTTCTCAACTGGCAGGAGCCGTGTGTTCCAGGCTGAACGGTACTTATGCAACCCCAAGCTGGAGGAGCCTGGAGATGTGTGGCTTAATTCCTTCTCGAGCCTCTCAAGACATAGGGTATTGTCTGAGAGATACTGGGGTAGCCTGCTTCTTGACTTAACCACTATGAGGGGATGACATTTTGCTTTGCCCATCCCTGCTGCTTCTGCCCAGGCTGACGGGAATGTTTCCAACCACCAAGTCAAGTCCTGGCTCTGAGTAAAGGTGGTTTCAAATAATTTAAACTCATCATCTAGTCTGGTAGTCAGAACATGTATGGGCTCTCCTGCTGGGCCAGTTAGTTGCAGAAAGTATATCTGGGCCTCCATCTTGGAGAGTAAGTCTCACCCCAACAGAGGGAAAGGAAAGTCTGGGATGACCACAAATAAATGGGATACCCATCCCATCCCTGAAGGTTCACTGTCCTTCAGGTAGTCCATGAATACATTTTGGTGCCAGTGGCTCCTTGGACCCAAGATTTTTTTCTTGGAAACGGGGCCATTGGCTTGGAGGACGGCCAAGTGTTTGAGCCCCTGTGTCCACCAAGAATTGAGTGGGTTTCCCCTCCACTCTCAGGAGTTACTCTGGGTTCAGGGAGGGGGTCCGATCACGATCACCCTCTCCCCTAATCACTGTCTTCACCCAGAGTCAACACTTTTGTGGTTTGGTCCTGCTTTTCCCAGGGCTGTGAGTCTCCCCGATTCTGCTTATTGGGCACTCCCTGGCCCAGAGGCCCTTCTCTTTGCAGTATGCCCATTCATCTTTTTTGAGAGGTTTCCTGTCCCTTGGGATCATTTCTTCCCTACTGTCTGACTACAGTGGCCAAGATGCTCTGCAAATACCTTCCCTGCCTGAATCTCCCTAATGTTGGGGTTACAGGTGCACACCACTGTACTTGGTGCTGGGGTTCAGGAATTCCCTCACAAACCACACAAGCACTGATCTCAGCTAGGGATAGTTTACCGAACACCCCCACCCCCAAGACTGATTCATCAGGGATGCAACTCAGACTCAGGAGCTGGAAGCTGCAATGTCTGTTTGCTCTCAGGGCAGGGCTTTGTTTGTTGGTTTGTTTGTTTTTGGTTTTAAATAAAAAAAAAAAACAGTGCAGAAGGCAAGGGGTGTGGGGGCGTGCATTAGATTTTGGCTAACTAGATAAAGTATTGTAAGCTGAAATTTCAGCTGATTGGTCCTGGGTGAGCTAAGAGGGGTGGTGGTTAGGGGTTTCCAGAGCAGGGAGAGAAAGAAGCCTAAGGATCACGCCTTATGACCTTTCAGGTGGATTTTTCAGGGTCGGCTATTACTTTGGGGAATGAGTCTGAGAACTTGAACTTAATTTCATTTTTTGAACAAAATGGATACCAAATACAAAATGGCTACAGTTATGTTAAAGAGAGCAGGCCTCATCAGTTGGATTGGTTCTACTTGAAAACATTTAGTTTTAGTTATGCGTGTGTGCCTGAGTGTATGCATGAGCGCCAACCACTTATGTGCCTTTCTGAGTCCATCAGGAGAGTTATTTGATCCTCTGGAACATGTTGCAGGGGTTTTGGGGATCCCGCCTAGGGTTTAGTGATAAAGATACTGAGACATCTGTATAGTACAAGCCTGTTAGCCTTCTTGCTGGGGCAGTCTCCTCAGCTAACCATCTAAACGTGACCTGATGCCCCTGCAACCTAGTGGCTCTCTCCGCTCTGCCTCTGTGCTACCCCAACAGGAACAGGTGATCGTCAGCTGCGAGCTGGGAACCAAACCTGGATCCTCTACGAGAGCAGTAAGTACTCTTAACCACGGAGTCATTTCTGGAAGCACTCTGGGCTTTATTATATTTAATGGAATATTTAGATTTTCAATTTATCTGTTAACAGTAAGAATTTTACTTATTCCCTTCCAATTTGGATTAAATACATCTTAATCTCTTTGTTGTTGTTGTTTTTTGAGACAGGGTTTCTTTATGTAGCCTTGGCTGTCCTGGAACATGATCTGTAAACCAGGCTAGCCTTGAACTCAAGAGATCTGACTGCCTCTGCCTCTGCAGTGCAGGGACTAAAGGTGTGAGTCACCACTGCCCAGCCTAAGTGTCATATTCTACCACTCTTTTTCACGGTGCGATCTCCATCTCTCAGTGCAGGCCTTGGTGTCTAGCATCTTTGCTCAAGCACATAGGTATCAGGCATTAAGGAAGAATATCCTATGTGCTGCTGCATGGCTGTAATCTCAAGAAAGGCCGAGGCTGAGGTTTGCAAACCAGAGGCACTGGCTACAAACCAAGAGTCTGTCCAAACAAACAAACAAACATGGGACTGGAGAGATGGTTTAGTGATTAGTTAAGAGCACTTGTTATTCTTGCAGAAGACCCATGTTCAATTCCCAGCACCCACATAGCAGACTGCAACTCTCTGTGGCTCCAGTTCCAGAATCTGGGAATCTAAGGTTCTCTTCCAACCTTTGACCTGCACATGGTGCACAAACATACACACAGGCAAAACACTCATACATATAAAATAATAAACTCTAGATTTTTTTAATATGTAAATAATGAATAAATTGCCAAACTTGCAGGCTACAAAAGCAATACACTAAAAATCAGTTGTCTTGGCTATGGTTTGAATGTATCGCCCTACAAATATGTTGGAATTTTAATCTCCAAAAGCCGGTGCTAAGATTTGGACTATAGCCAGGGATGGTGGTGCATGCCTTTTATCCCAGCACTCAGGAAGCAGAGAGAGGCAGATCTCTGTGAGCTCAAGGCCAGCCTGGTCTACATAGGAAGTCCCCGGTCGGCTAGAGCTACATACTGAGCCTGTCTGCCCCCCTGCATGGGTTAATACTGCCTGAGAAGATGCTTGAGGTCGAAAGCTCCAGTTCCTTGTGTGTGAGTGCCGTGTTCGTCTTCAGCTACATTGCAAAGCAATGCATTCTCACAAGATTTGGCCCCTCCAGGCCAGGTGAACAATTTATATGATGTCTTAGGGTTATTATCCAGACAACAAAAACATCATGACCAAAAGACAAGTTGGGAGGGAAAGGGTTTATTTGGCTCCACACTTCTACAACACTATTCATCATGGAAGGAAGCCAGGACAGGAACTCACACAGGGCAGGAACCTGGAGGCAGGAGCCAATGAAGAGGCCATGGAGGGGGCTGCTTACAGGTTTGGTTTCACATGGCTTCCTCAGCCTGCTTTCTTATAGAGCCCAGGACCACCTACCCAGTGATGGCACCACTCACTGTCCTCCCCCACTGGTCACTAACTGGGAAAATGCCTTAAAGCTGGGTTTCATGAGGGCATTTCCTGAACTGAGGCTCTTTCCTCTCTGGTGACTCACGCGTGTGTCAACACAAAGCCAGGCAGTACAAAGGATTTCTTCATCTGAATCCACCTAAGGGGCCTACATGAATGTGAATTTGACAGCCGGGATGTAGTTCAGTTGGTAGAGCACATACCTAGCATGCACAAAGCTCTGGGTTCAATTCCCAGCACATCAACTGGGCATACTGGTACATGCCTGAAACACCAGAACTTGGGAGGTGGAGGCTGGAAGATCAAAGATCAGAAGTTCAAAGTTATTCTTCTCTATATAGCAAGTTCAAAGATAGTTTAGGCTACAAAAAGACTCTGTCTCCCATGTCTAAATTCAAGCCAAATGTAGTGGGTCTTTAATTCCAGTGTATGAGAGACAGAGGTTGACAGATCTGTGTGAGTTTGAGGCCACCCTGGCCTACATGAAGAGTCCCAAGACAGCCAAGACTACACAGTGAGACCCAGTCTCAAAACAACCAACATGGTCCATCCACAATAAATAACGTAAAATTGTGCAGGAAGAGCCCATTCATCACTCACTTCTCGAGGTAGTTCCAGCCTCCATCTTCCCCCAGAGCGGCCATTAATTAGTCTTTCTCCTAAGATCCGAGTCCTCAAAAGACAGATACTCAATCTCATTGTTTTAGAAAGCAGGAAAGATTTCTCAGTAAACCTTCTAGATTAGGTTGTCGTTTCTTTGGACTTTTTTTTTCAATCCTAAGGAAAAATACTCATGGAAGTTACTATCCCCAGAATGGATGAAAGCATGACGTTGGTTTTAGGTCATGCCATGCTATATCAAAAGCTTAGGTTCTAACAAAGGTGAATGTCTTAGCCCTTTCCATGAGTTACCATACACCTGAGACATAGGACCAAGTGTTAAGTCTAGCATAAAGGCTGACGCTTGTGATTCAACAACTGAGGCAGGAGGATTGTTGTGAATTCAAAGCTAGCTTTGTCTATTTGGTTCCAGGATGGCAAGGTTACAAAGTAAGATTTTGAGAGAGATTAGGGAGATGGAATGAGAGACAGACATATAATGGTCAAATTTTAGCTTTATTCTAGAGTCAAGCTGGAGAATGAAAGTTGATGTGACATTCAAGGAGCTTTCAGTTTTCATGATCCAGTTAGTCATGGTAACCACACCACCTCCTCCAACTCACCCACACCTAAGGACAGAATCCCCAGTCTCTGGGCATGGTCTAGAGCACCGAGGAATCCAGGCCCCATGCAAAGGACCAACCGACAGCAAAAGGAAGAAAAGCAAAGGATCAGGACAGGAATTTTCCACATTTTATTAGTCTGAGTCCAATCAATGGGCAGAAACTACCCAGCAACATTTATTATTAACAATGGCTCCAAAGCCCAAGAATACTGATGTGAAAGTGAAGCTTTAATTCTTTTAAGTGAAGACTCTTGTGGTGCTTATAAACATCAGCCTAGGGATGTATGTACATAGGAAAACCTGATATAGGCTTCAGATATCCATGAGGGGCCTTGGGATGTACACATGCATAATGGGACCGTTGTGATAATATGCATCTCATGTACATCTCATCCATATCTACCTAAGCAAGATAACAAAGATTATTTGTTGCTACAGTGTAGAACCAAGTATCAATCTGTTACATTTATTTGGAAGTGCTCTATTTGGAAAGTAGATATTTAACTATAAATACTATAAAGCTGAAGAAGCATTGAATTCCCCTGCATTGTGAAAACTTTGCTCCCAAGGAACTCCACTGTTACTATAGCAGCAATAACTATGTTTTGGGAACTGAACACATATACTCCCAACTCTAGTTTAGAGAAGAGTTTCCCATAAGCGATGCTTAGCATCAGAGTTGGTAAGTTGGTTTTATTCAAATTTACGCAGGAATCACAACACATCTACCACTTCAATTCTTCACTCTGATAATTTTTTTTTCTTTTGCTGTCAACACATAGATTCATCTGTTGTGCTTAGCTGCTAGCATATTCTACAGCATGACCATTACATTTTCTTCATCTACTTTGTAAGCAACTGCGCCCATGTTTTTGCTACTATAATTCACGCTGTGATGAAGAGATTAACTGGTACATGACTTCCTACATAAGCATACCAGCTTTTTGAATAAGTATAAATGCTCCAGAAAAATAGCTGAGGATTCCAGAATCTATAATTTGTTTCCTACTTCAAGGTCTCAGAAACTACCCTAGAAAATTCTTATGCAAAGCTTTGCCCTGTGCAGAGACACTGTAATTTCTAAATCAATGATGACATCAGAGGCCTATTATTTTCCCACACAGAGTCAATTATCCTGAGATTATTCTTTTCAGTCATCCACGATTTTCCCATTGTCTTGGGATACTGCCATAAACAATTACCAATCCTCTGTGATTTCATTCATATTTCTAGATTCAATATTCTGTTCTGACCTCAAGTTTAGAAAAATCTTATCAACAAAGACCTTGGGTTGGCATAGTGATGTCTGGAACTGCAGCACTGGGCTGCTGGGTAAGTGGATCAGAAGAAACTCGAGGCCAGCTTGGGCTACATAGGGAGTTTAAGGTCACCCTNGGCTATGTACATAGGGAGATCTGTCCCAAAACACCTTCTCTGAAAAACAATTTCTACAAATTATCTATATACCAAAGTGTATATCAAAAATATTTTTGCCTCTTAATTTCAAACCTTTATATTGCTCATATTATCTCAATATAGTTGATATGCTTTAGAAGACCATTCTGATTGGAATCACTCGACTCCTAAACTTAGAATACTAATAATGCTTCTTGTGGGAGTCTGGGAAGTATATAATGCTATGATCTATCCATTAAGTACCTTTGTATTTTAAGGTTTGAGTCACTATAGAAGCCTTTCCTACATTTGTGTAACTTTAGTGTAAGACAAATCCTTTGATACATTACTAACCATACACTCTGCTCAAGTGTTCGCACATCTAAGGCATTCAAAGAGTTTTAATGAATGTGGATTCTCTGGTGTCTAATGTGATGGGACTTCTGGCTGAAAGCCTTCCCACACTCACTGCACTGATAAGGCTTTTCCCCAGTGTGGATTCTCATGTGTAAAGCAAGAGTTGAGAACTGGGAAAAGGCCTTCCCACATTCATTGCAGCCATAGGGTTTCTCACCCGTGTGGCTCCTCATATGCACGGTAAGAGATGAACTCTGACAGAAGGCTTTCCCACAGATTTTACATTCATAGGGTTTGTCACCTGTGTGAATTCTCACGTGGACAATGAGCGATGTAATGCGAGAAAAGGCTTTCCCGCACTTATTGCACTCATAGGGCTTCTCACCCGTGTGAATATTGTGATGTTTGATGAGGTACTGTTTCTGCCTGAAAATCGTCCCACATTCGTTACACTTATAGGGTTTCTCTCCGATATGAATTTTCTCATGCTCAGTCAGATTGGACCTGCCACTAAAGGCTTTCCCACACTCCTTACATGTGTACGGTTTCTCTCCAGTATGACTTCTCTGGTGTCTGATGAGGCTTGATTTCTGAATGAAGGCTTTCCCACACCCTTTACATTCGTAAGGCTTCTCTCCAGTATGGATTCTCTGGTGTATAATGAGGTTTTCTTTCTGGCTAAAAGCCTTACCACACTCATTACATTTAAAAGGTTTCTTCCCACTATGGATATTCTGGTGTTTAATGAGGTATTGCTTCTGGCTGAAGGCTCTTCCACACTGACTACATTCAAATGGTTTCTCTCCGGTGTGAATTTTCTCGTGTTCTTTGAGATATGATTTGCCATTAAAGGCTTTGCCACACTCCTTACACGCGTATGGTTTATTCCCTGTGTTTCTCTGATTTCTAATGATGGTTGTCATGGGAACGGGAGTTTTCTTAGATTCACTAGGTCTCTCTTCAGTATGTTGTTTCTGATGAGAAAGGAGGTTTCCTCTCTGGCTGAAGGCCTTCCCACATTCCCCACACTTGTAGGATTCCCTCCTCGCGCGACTTCTCAGATGCAAAGTTAGTGATGAGGCTTGCGAGGGCTCTTCACCACACCCTGTACACTCGGGGGGCTTCTCTCCACTATGCGTTTTCTTATGTTCTACAAAGTTTTGTTCCAGGCTGAAGGTTTTCTTACATTCGTTACATTCATAAACGCTCTCTCCAGGATCAGGTTCGTCATGCAGAAGATGTGACTCAGGCTGAAGGCTTTGCAACATTCTGCTCTGCACAGGGGCTCTCTCCTAGCATCTACTGAGACTGGACGAAAGCTTTGCCACATTCACTGAGGACATACAACTTCTTTTCAATATGAATTCCTAAGTGTCCAGTGAAGCCAGTTAGATGAGACTTTTTACGTAAGTGACCTGAGATGTGGCTACAAGGGACTGAAACACAGAACTGTCTTTGTATCAATGATTCTTTCTTACGGTTTCTCTCATAGTCATAAATGATGAATGTGGGAAAGTCACAGTTCAAATTCTCTTCAACTGAATCCCATACATAGGGGGAACTCTTGCAGAACCAATGTCTGTGCCCAGGGGAAATACTTGTTTTCTAGGTTTTCTGAATTTGTGTTTTAGTCTATCTCTATATAGAAAGCTGAGACTTAACTCACACGTCTTTCATCCTGTGTCCTTATCTGTGTATAACTCCAGAGGCTGCTTCTAAAAGAGAACAACGAGAAGTCATTAAAGAGAATTCACAGGGGTGAAATGTTGGTGTCTAGACTGTAGAAAGCATCCAATAAACTAGCATGTACTATCATTAACATCCTTAACAACCAGTGGAGTCTCCCAGAAAATACTAATAAAATGCAGAAGTGTGCTAGTTAAGAATGACTGTTTAAATCACAGATGGTAGGTCACACTTATAATCCCAGAATTTGAGACACTGATGTAGGGGACTTACATGAATGGGTTAGACAGTGAAATACAGGCTGGCCTGGTTACAGATGAGACTCTGCCTTCAAACAAGACAAAATAAAACGAAAGACAAAAACAACTAGATGACTGAAGCCTAGTCTTTTGGTACGAAAGAAAGCTCAAATGCAGCAACATTCCCAGGTGTGTGCAGCTGTTAAGTGCTTCTAAATGTAGCTTGCACACACCATCAGTACAGAAAATAAGAGAAAACATAAGGGCTGGAGAGATGGCTCAGTGGTTAAGAGCACTGACTGCTCTTCTGAAGGTCCTGAGTTCAATTCCCAGCAACCCCATGGTGGCTCACAACCATCTGTAATGNGATCTGATGCCCTCTTCTGGTGTGTCTGGAGATAGCTACAGTGTACTTATAATAATAAATAAATCTTTTTAAAAAAGAGGGAGAAGCCGGGCGTGGTGGCGCACGCCTTTAATCCCAGCACTCAGGAGGTAGAGGCAGGTGGATTTCTGAGTTCGAGGCCAGCCTGGTCTACAGAGTTGAGTTCCAGGACAGCCAGGGCTATANAGAAAAACCCTGTCTCGAAAAGCCAAAAAAAAAAAAAAAAGAGGGAGAAAAAATAAAAATCTAGACAATAACCAGGGCAAACACACAATACTGGTAGTGTCGAGGATGAAAGGGAGAGAAAAAATAATATATTTTTTCAAATACATTTATCTATGTTTTCTTGAAATTCCATTAAAATAGTAGTAAAAGGACTAAGGGTTGGGAACAATACTTAAGAAAACTAAACATTGGTGGCACA
>NC_034590.1:3049860-3056871 GCF_900095145.1 Mus pahari | reverse complement strand
AAAAAAAAAAAAAAAAAAAAAAAAAGAAAAGAAAGAAAGAAAACTAAACATTCGTGGATAAAATTAATTTAAGGGGCTGGTGAGATGGCTCAGTGGGTAAGAGCACCCGACTGCTCTTCCGAAGGTACAGAGTTCAAATCCCAGCAACCACATGGTGGCTCACAACCACCCATAACAAGATCTGACACCCTCTTCTAGAGTGTCTGAAGATAGCTACAGTGTACTTACATATAATAAATAAATAAATCTTTAAAAAAAAAATTAATTTAAGAAACTAAAGGCACAGATAAGGGTACCAAGTAGAGACAAAATTAATTTGTGAGAGATCTTAACAAAAAGATTATGCAGTCAAATATAGTAGCTCATTGTGTAATGTTAACACTTGGAAGACAAAGGCAGAAGGATTACCACAATTTCAAAAGGCAGCCTGAGTCCAATGTTAGCTTGAGATAACTTCCAGGTAGCCTGGGCTACACACTGAGACCTCCTGTCCAAAAATTGTTACTAGAGTTCTATAATTTGGGAAGACCAGGTGTTTATAAATTGAATGTAAACGAACAGCTGATACCCCAACTCTCTTTCTTGTTTATTCAATTTTTTTTAAGGACTTAATGTTGATTTACATGTCTCTGCACGCATGCGCACGTGTGTACATGAGTGCGGATACCTTCGGAGGTCAGAGGCATCAGATCCTCTGGAGGTTCATGGGCTTTGTGAGCCTCCCAAAAATGATGCTGAGCTCTGAACTCAAATTCCATGAAAGAGCAATACATGCTCTTAACATGTATGTATGATTAACATGACTTGGAAGTGCATGGTCAGCAAACAATCCACACAGGGAGCCCCATCCCTGCTCCCATGGTGCAGCGCTTGTCACTGGAAAGAACTTGGAAAGAAGCCAAGAGAAAGCCTTCTCAGCACGTTAGAGAATGAGGGAGGGAGGCTGAGGGAGGGAGGCTGAGGGAGACTGAGGGAGGGAGGCTGAGGGAGGGAGGCTGAGGGAGACTGAGGGAGGGAGGCTGAGGGAGACTGAGGGAGGGAGGCTGAGGGAGACTGAGGTAGGGAGGCTGAGGGAGACTGAGGGAGGGAGGCTGAGGGAGGGAGACTGAGGGAGGGAGACTGAGGGAGGGAGACTGAGGGAGGGAGACTGAGGGAGACTGAGGGAGAATGAGGTAGGGAGGCTGAGGGAGGGAGGCTGAGGGAGAATGAGGTAGGGAGACTGAGGGAGACTGAGGGAGGGAGGCTGAGGGAGGCCACACGCTTAAGGCATCAGGCATCGGTGTTAATCCTATAGTGGTTTGAAGAAGAACTACTTGAGAATAAGCACCACTTGAGAAGGATTAGGAGGTGTGGCTTTGTTCCAGGAGGCATCTCACTGACGCCCACACCAGGCCATGCTCTGCCTGCAGACCAGGATGTGGCTTTCAGCCACTGCTCCAGCATCAGGAGTATCCTCCTGCTTCCACCACGCCCCTGACATGAGAATAATGAACCAACTCTCTGAAACTATAAGCAGGCCCACAATTAAATTCTTTCATTTATAAGAGTTGCCTTAGTCATAAAGACACATCACAGCAACAGAACAAAAACTGAGACAAACCCATTCCACTGAATAACAAATAATACAGCTAATATTCTTTCTTTCTTTCTTTATTATGTGCACAGTTTTCTGCCTGCATGCATGCCTGCAACCAGAAGAGATCACCAGACCCCATTACAGATGATGGTCGTGAGCCACCATGTGGTTGCTGGGAATTGAACTCAGGATCTCTGGAAGAGCAGCTAGTGTTCTTAACCTTTGAGCCATCTCTCCAGTCCTACCGCTAATATTCTAAAGAACTAAAATTAAACATACTATTTTAAAAATAAAATATATTAAGTGTTTTATAGCATCTTGACATAAACAGTGCTCTATGTGTTCAAAATGATAGTAAATTAAGAGCAAATGAGGTACGTCCACTGGTAAACTGCTTGATGCTCATGCTTGGCCTCAACGTTAACCCCAGAATCCATGTGGAATGAGGCTCCACAGTCTTGTGTTCTGATCTTCATACAGACCATGGAAGCATGCCTGCATGCTTGCACACACACACACACACACACACACACACACACACACACATGCAATAATTATAATTAAAATTAATATTTTCAAAAAAAAAGGTTTAATAGATTGGCACACACACACACACATGCAATACTTATAATTAAAAATTAATATTTTCAAAAAAAGGTTTAATAGATTGGCCAAAAAAAAGGGGGGGGGAAGAAACAAGTAGAAAGAATGGAAGAAACAAAAGGATATAAAGTAAGACTGGAAAATTAGTGGAGCTGTAGAAGGATCTAAGAAGTCTAAAAAGTATTGAGTAGGTTGTAGGAAACATTATATTAAAAAAAGACAAACCACTGAACAGAATAAAGACACTTTCCAGAGGGCTCTTCAAATACAAAGAAACTCCATTCATAAAAAGCTATGCTAAATAAAGCACATTACTGTAACATTTTAGCAAAAGTAAAAAGGAAAGAAAACAAGAAGGCTAATACTCATGTTGTGATATGCGCTGAGCTTGCGCACATGCACAGTTTGTGTGTGGAGGTCAGAGGACAACTTGGAGGAGTCTCTTCTCTCCTGCCACCTAGGTTTCAGAGATCAAACCCAGGCCACTGAGCTCTGTGGCAAGTGCTTTTGCCCAACGAGCCTCCTCACTGACCTGAAAGGTGCACATGTCAGGCACACGCAAATAAAATAAGCAAATCTTTTTTGTTGTTTGTTTAATACAGTGATATAAGTTGTACCAGAAGCACAGGCAGTATGGGTGCTGGGAACAGCATTTCTCCATCTTTCATATCAGTAACTTAACTGCTCTAAGATAGAGCAATCAAAAATAGGCAAAATAAGGTGGTGGTGGTGTACTCCTTTGATCCCAGTGCTCAGGAGGCAGAGGTAGGCAGATCTCTGTGAGTTCAAGGCCAGCCTGGTCTACAGAGTGAGTTTCAGGGCAGCCAGGGCTACACAGAGAAATCCTGTCTCAGGAAAAAAAAAAAGGCAAAATAGTTTTAATAAACACTGGCAGATAAGGATAAGTATGTTTTAAGTGGCCAAATGTGGTAGGATATATCTTTGGTCTCAGTACTCAAGAGGCAGAAAGTTAGGTGGATCTCTGTGCCTTAGAAGCCAGCCTGGTTTACATGGGGAGTTCCAGGTCACCCAAGTCTACAAAGTGAAAGCCTGTTTCAACAACAATAAGAAAGTAACATATGGTCCAGTGTAGAATAATTCAGGGTTCGAAAAGACTGAGCAGCTAGGTGTGGTGGAGAATGCCATTAAACCCAGCAGAGACAGTCAGATCTCGGAATTTGAGGCCCGTCTGGTCTAAAGAGTGAGTTTCAGGACAGCCAGAGAAATCCTGGCTGTTTTGTTTGAAATAACAAAACAACACAACACACACACACCAAAGACAGAAAGAAAGAAAGAAAGAAAGAAAGAAAGAAAGAAAGAAAGAAAGAAAGAAAGAAGGAAAGAAAGAATAGTTAGGTAGAGTCTACAGAGTCATCCTTGAATATCTTAGATTAGCTCTTAGCTGCTTGTATAAAAGGCATATTGACAAGCAATCTGTGCATATCCTCTCATATAGCTAAACGGCTGAATCATTTTTAGGTTACATATAATACCCAGTGGCAATCCTGGGCTGCCATACTGTATTGGTCAGGGAGTAATAACAAGGGAATAAAATCTATAGTTAAGTTTTTTGTTTTTATTTATCTTACACATTTGTGTATTTGCACACACGTGTAGATGCCTATGGCCACTAGAGTCCTGGATCCCCTTGGAACTAGATACAGTATCAATTATTAAAATTAAGTCGGCAAATGAAGCAGAGGGGCTGGCACCCAACACAGAAGTTAGAAGAGCAACCAGTCCTGCAGAAGGTGACGGAAAAGAAAGCAGTCATGAGGACTGTCTGGAAATTTCACTGACCTATCTAAGGGATTTTCAACAACTGTCCCTCCAAATGGGGACAAGCGGATCCCAAATAATAATAATAATAATAATAATAATAATAATAATAATGCAACTACATCATCATCATCAAACTCTCACTGGAGCTATAAGGACATTAAGAACACTACATAAAGGTTTCACTCACCCGCAGATTGCTGCTTCTTGCTTCTTCTCGGACACCCAGGGTTTTTGTTTGAACTGGAGACTTTTAACTTGCAATGAGTAAAGCGATTCGGGACTCAGGCGTTGTCCCTGCAAATCAGAGCAGCGGCTGCAAGTGAGACCGAAGCCTCAGCACTCAGGAGCGGTTTGGAGGGTAGAGAAACTTCCGGTCTCCGGACAACACAGGAAGCTGGACTGGGCAGACAACACAAAGGCGCCTCAGTCCACGCGTGCGCACAAAACAGATGGCCCAAGCACTTGTACTTGGCATTCAGGCTAAACGCGGAACTCTGCTTAAAATCAAAATGTTCTTCAGATGTGGGTAACAGATGGTATTCTATTCTCAGAACTGAAGTTATACAGAGGAACTATGACACCGCCATTTTCAGAGTCGGCCCGAGTTGGCCATCTGAACATGATTTCTGAGCAGGTGTCAGGGTGCCCTTGCTCCCATCTGAAGTCAAACTGTTGCCTATCACACTGTCAACGACAGTGGGGGTTTTGTTGTTTTCTGAGGCAGTCTCTCTGTGTGGCCTGGCTGTCCTGGAACTCACTCTGTAGACCAGGCTGGCCTCGAACTCAGAGATCCGCCTGCCTCTACCTCCCGAGTCTTGTGATTGAAGACATGTGACACCACCACCCAGCCTCAACAACGTTTTAAGTCAGGTATGGTAGCACACATTTCTAATACTAGCAACTTGGGAAACTGAGGCAGGAGGATGGCAAGTTTGAGGCCAGACTTGGCTACCTGTCTGCAAAAAAAAAGCAAATAGAGGGCAGGGGAAAGGGCTCAGTGCTTACAAAGTACCTGTGCCGGCAAACATGAAGATGGGTGTTGGATTCTGAGAATCCCTACCTGTCTGGTGGGCATAATGGCTTGTCTGTAATTCCAGCCTCGAAGGGCAGAGAAGGGATCTTGTGAGCCAGTTGGTTAGAAACACTAGACTGTCTCAGAGCTGTGTGTGTGACTGAGACCCTGTCTTAATAAGTAAGGTGGGAAATCGATGGATGGTGGTGACTCCTGACATCAATGTAGGACCTCCACATTCATGCCAACCCATATGCATGAACACTCCTGTGCACATGCACCCCACCCATCCATACATGCTCACACACATGAAAAACAAGTATACACACTGAAAAGCAGACATGCACACATGCAACACACACACACAAATGGAAAGAGAGAAATAAACTCATATGGCCAGGCACTCAGGAGAGTGAGGATCAGAAGTTCAAGGTCATCCTCAGCTACATGGTGAGGTTCAGACTGTGCTATTAAAAAAATAAAGGATAGAGGAGCTAGCACCTGGGAAGCAGAGGCAGGAAGATCTCTATGAGTTTGAGGCCAGCCTGGTCTGTACATTGAGTTCCAGGACACCGGAGCTAAATAATGGGACCCTGTCTTGAAAAAACAAACAAAAAAACCCAAAAAGAAAAGGGGGCTGGAAAGATGGATCACCAGTTAAGAACATCGGCTGCTCTTCCAGAGGACCCAGGTTCAGTCACCAGTACCCACAGGGCAGCTATCAATAATCTATAACCCCAGTTCCAGAGGATCCAAAGTCCTCTTGTGGCCTCTGTGGGCACGGTGTGCATGTGGTACATAGACATACATGCAGGCAAAACACCCAGACATATAAAATGTAAATTAATAAAATGTCAAGAAAAAAAAAAAAAAAGAAAGAGGAGGTTGCAGAGGACCTTCTGCAGAGATGGCTCAGTAGCTAAGACTACTTCCTGCTCTTGCAAGGAACCCAGGTATGGTTTTGGTATCTTTTTATGACCTCCACAAGACATCAAACATGCATCAAACATGCAAACAACTCATACATACAAGTAGGCATAATACCCAGACACGTGGAATTTATATTTTATATAGATATATATGTGTATGTGTATGTATTTTTGTTTTGTTTTTAAGAAAACACATCCAAGGACTTTTTGCCTTGAATTGGTTAGGGATTCAATGCCAAAGCAAAACAAAAACACATATTTTCTTTTAAAAGACATCAACCATGAATAATATGAACAAAATATATAGGAAATTATCTGGCTAACACTAACAACTCAGCTCTTAAAACCTTTAGAGGCCTAATATTTTACCTTGGTTTGGTTACTGTTGGAGAAATTAAATGTAACTTAGGGTCCTGTAAATACAAGTACTTCCTGAGTTTGGCAAACATGTATCTATTCTGCATAGGGCAAGATTTACTCATAGTGAGGTATTGTAGGCATCATGTTTTTGTCTGCTGTGTAAAGTTTATCCTTGGGTTCTTCAAACACTGATTTCTCAGCCCTCATATCTTGTTTCAATCCAGACATGGCATTGCAATGCTTATACCAAGGATCTTCTGTTTCAACTTTGTGTAAACAGTTCTTACCATTTACTCTCTGCCTGTCAATAAATGCTGATCATCCAATGGTTGGGCAGAATCGAGAATAGGGCAGGACATCCACTAGTGAGAGGGAGGAAAGAAGGAGGGAGGTGTGCTGGCAGGGTGGAGGAACTGGAGCTGAGAAGAAGGGATCTGAAGAGACAGATCCATGATAATATGCAAGTACTGTGGGCCGGGCTGGGAAGGAGCCAGATTAGTCCATGAAGTGAGGACAGATCATCTAATTGCTTAGCTTTTAACTGCTCAGCTATTGAGGTGCAGCTTTAAATACATCTCGGTTTCTCTGCGCAGTTATTGGGGACTAGCATAAGATAAAGAACTACAGCTGCCGGATCAATCTATGGCTTACATTTATATTAAGAACAATTGGGCTGGGTGATGGTGGCACATGCCTTTAATCCCAGCACTTGGGAGGCGGAGGCAGGTGGATTTCTGAGTTTGAGGCCA
>NC_034590.1:3045131-3046530 GCF_900095145.1 Mus pahari | reverse complement strand
AGGGAGGGAGGGAGGGAGGAAGGGAGGGAGGGAGGAAGGAAGGGAAGATGGTGATGCGCCAGCCGTAGCAGTGCACGCCAGCTGTAACTGCGCACGCCAGCCGTAGCAGTGCACACCTTTAGCCCCAGCACTTGAGAGGCAGAAGAAGCCTTGTCTAGCTCAAGAGTCCCAGGACAAGCAGGGCTATGAACGCAGACCATTTTTTGTTGTTGTCATGTTTTAAAGAATGACCAAAAAGTACTTAGAAGAAAATCTGTATGTTAACAAAAGCTACTTGGTATGGGATAAATCTGGACAAATTAGGACTCTTAATTTGGAGCTGAAGGGATTGCTCAGTGGATAACAACACTGGCTGTTCTTCCAAAGGACTCTAGTTTCACTCCCTGTACCCACATGCCATCCCACAAATGTCTATAATTCCAGTTCCAGGGGATCCAGTGTCTTCTTTTGGCCTCTGCAGGTTCCACGTACACATATATTCAGGTAATACACACACACACACACACACACACACACACACACACACACGAGCCCTGTCCTTTGACAAATCAGAGTGCTAAATTAAATAGCGTTCTTGACCTCTCTGTGCTAAAGGTGGGACAATTACTTACTTTCCTGATTCAATTACATGTGCAACAGCGGAAAGGACATTCTAAGGGCTAGTCCGTAAATTTGGGGCTACTCAAAAATAGCTCATCTGAAGTTTTTTTTCAAGTAGCAAGTTAATGCCTACAGATAGATGTGTAGGCATCCAATAACGAGTTATTGGAAATCTTTGTTATAAAGAATATTTTTCAAAGGAACGTTGGTTTCATTTTTTTTTTTACTGTAGACTTGTTTTAATTTTTAAAAACCAGGTTTAAAACTACTCACTCAATTTATCTTTTTCCCTTTCCTGTTTTCCAGAAGAAGAAAAACACCTCGTCTTTTATTTTTAAGATAAATGCGACAAGTGTTAGAAAACCACCCCTGTATTTTCACAAACTTGAAACCAGTTTCTTGCTCACTCGAAACAAACCAAAACACACCCTTCCACGTATGCTCACCCCGCCCGCAAACCCACCCGGTTTCTGATCTCCCCAGCCCCCATCCACCCAAGTTCTCAGCTCCACTCTCCCAGTAGGCGTTTTCGCCCCTTCAGGCATCCGCGCCCTGGCAGGTGGGTAAACCCTCCCCTACAGCTCCTTTGCCTCTACTCAGTCTGGGAAAATCCCGGTCCTACAGACCCCGAAATCAAACTCACCCAGACAAAGGCGACGATGGCGAGCCACGAAGCCTGCGCCTGCGCACTCCTTCAGTGAGCTAGCACTCCCAGAGGTCTCTGCCTACCAGGGCTCTGAACTAGAGGATCTCTCTCTCTCTCTCTCTCTCTCTCTCTCTCTCTCTCTCTCTCTCTCTC
>NC_034590.1:3035607-3044890 GCF_900095145.1 Mus pahari | reverse complement strand
TGTGGAGCTCAGTGAACAACTTGCAGGAGTCGGTTGTCTGTCTCTCTCTCCCCTCTCTCTCTGTCTCTCTCCCCTCTCTCTGTCTCTCTCTCCCCTCTTGTCTGTCTCTGTCTCTGTCTCTCTCCCCCCCCCCTCTCTCTCTCTCCCTCTCTCTCTCAACCGTGAACTACATTTCCCAGAAGTCTCAGGGGTTCTAGTTACTTTCCTCTCCACTCGCCCTGGAACTTTTCCCAGTGGATAAGTAGTAAAAGGCTGGGACTCAGATACTACCGGTTTCACACTGTGTTACCGGGAAGGACAGTGGTGTGTCAAGGTGTATAATGAATGCAGCTTAAACTCACAAAATAGGCTTTTCCTCGCCTCCAGGCCGAGATTCCCAGTGAGGCGCAATCCTCCGGGTTTTACGGGAGAGGACGCCATCTTGGCCACCGTGGCGCGCTGCTGAACTACATTTCCCAGAAGGCATCTCGCTTTCCCATCGCCTCAGGCCGATGGTTGGCAGCTCTGTGGAGAGTTGTATCAGACTCTGGTGTTAAACTCCGAAGCGATTGCTACAGTATCACAAACTGAAGCCAGGCGGGAATTGAGACTGATAATTGGGTTCAGACTAAACAGTCAGGAAAATAAACTATTGTGCAACTTTAATTTTTGTAGCCATGTGTCCTAGGGTTGTGACAGTGTGTAACAATGTGGAAAGCACTATGCAGATGAGCTGTGGGGTCCTGTGGGATGTTTGTTAATGTGTAACTTGGGTGTTAGGTCCCAAAACTGGGGCAAAGGGCTGAGGTGCCTGTTAGCATATCAAAGCAGCTGATGTCCACGGTTCTCTTAGCACCCCTAGGACCTGGTGAAAGTCTTACAGCTCTGAAGGGAAAGCTACCCTGGCAGTTGGGAGCCAAGGAATACCACAAAGTCACGCCCTACAACAAACCTCGGGAGAGACGTATTGGGAAAGCCTCAAGAAGTTGGGTGCCTTTGCTTGGGAGAGTCAGTAAAGGACAGAACAGGAGGCAGGCGTTATATAGGGTTTAGGGGGAGAGGAGGCGGTACTTCCAGGGGGGCCTGGGATTCCCCCCCCCCGCCCCTTTTTTCCTCTATAGAGTGGATCTTGCCACTCTCTCAATGGGCTGGAGACAGCCTTCACAGTGTAGAGCAGTCTGGAAGGCTGGCCCTGAACACTGGCACATCAAGGGACCGGGCCAGGCCATTAGATTAATCTGGGGGTGGAGCCTGGCTACCTGGGCTGGCCTTGGGCTTACACCTGGCATACCCTGCCTCCTACCCTGAATTCTCCCACTAGGGTTGGGCCCTTTACCTTGCTAAATTCCTGAACCTGGGATATATGACTGTCCTTATGGCTTACCAATGTGTCTTACCAGATACCTGCCCAGGTGCCCTTTTACATGACACATTCCTACACTTACCACCCCACACACAGCCTTGAGCCCAGCCCCCCCCACCACTTTTCTGTCCAGATTCTAACAGCCAATTATATCTACAGCTATTTTTATTTATTTATTTATTTATTTATTTATTTATTTATTTATTTATTTAATGTATGTGAGTACTTTGTTGTTCTCTTCAGACACACCAGAAGAGGGCATCAGGTACCATTACAGATGGTTGTGAGCTGCTGGGAATTGAATTCAGGAAGAGCAGTCTGTGCTCTTAACTGCTAAGCCATCTCTCCAGCCCTCTACTGCTATTTTCTATCAACCCTACCTAACCTTTCCCCATAAGAGGGGCTCCAAGAGCCAATGAGAAGCAGCTCTCTGAAATCCCGACTTTGGGAGAGGCAGCCTGCTTGCAGGCTTAGATGTTTTTCAAAATCTTCTTTATTTAGGGCTCTTAAACACTTCAACTTCCTTTCTAGCCCACCGACCAGAAGTAGGGGAGAAAGGTTATTAGGAAAAGAGAGTTCCAGATCCACTTAGAAGTAGTTTCTGGGGCAATTCCACTCTTCCTCGTCAGGATTCCAGCAGTCCAGGTCAGTAGCAAACACCAGAAAGGAATCAGTAGTGGCGGCAAGATCCAGTAGAAACCTCAGCTGGCACAAATCAGAGGGAGCAGCCAGGAGCAGCCGGATACCACGAGACGTTCTTTGGTGCATTTCTCTCGACAAAGTGAAGATCGGCGAAGCTTTGCCCGGGATAGGACTGCAAGAGCATCCTCTCGCTGTTTGCGGGGTTCCATGGATGCTCTCATCCTCTCGCTGTTTGTGGGGTTCCATGGATGCTTTTTCTAAACATTATGTGCCCTCTGAAGAGTCTGTTTTCAACAAAACATCACATGCCCTGTCATAAGAGAGCTTCCAGAAGCTGGGCGGTAGTGGCACATGCCTTTAATCCCAGCACTTGGGAGGCAGAGGCAGAGGGATTTCTGAGTTCGAGGCCAGCCTGGTCTACAAAGTGAGTTCAAGGACAGCCAGGGCTACACAGAGAAACCCTGTCTCGAAAACAAAAAAAAAAAAAAAAAAAAAGAGAGAGAGAGAGAGAGTTTCCAGAAAAACGTCACATGGCACAACTGAGTTGTTAGAGAAACCAGAAATGTCCACCTCATAGGAAACACTTTACCAACTCAGCTACCTCTCTGGCAGTTTTTTACAATTTTGTTTTGTGTTTATTTCTTTGAGACGAGCTCAGATAGCCAAGCCTGGCCTCGAAGGCCTGCATAGCCTTGAGCTCCTGATGCACCTTATTAGTTTAGCAATTATAGTTGTGTTTTATTTTTTTATTTTTTTCCTTTTTTTTTTTGAGACAAGGTTTCTCTGTGTAGCCTTGGCTGTCCTGGAACTCACTCTGTAGACCAGGCTGGCCTCGAACTCAGAAATCTGCCTCCCTCTGCCTCCCGAGTGCTGGGATTAAAGGCGTGCGCCACCACTGCCTGGATCATTATTAGTATTCTAATTTTCGGCGTCCAGTGATTCCAATCAGGAGGGTCTCCTAAAGCTTATCAACTGTATTAAGGTAATATGAGCAATATAAAGGTTTGAAATTAAGAGGCAAAAATATTTTTGATATTCACTTTGGTCTATAGATAATTTGTAGAAATCGATTTTCAGAGAAGGTGTTTTGGGACAGATCTCCCTATGTACATAGCCCAGGGTGACCTTAAACTCCCTATGTAGCCCAAGCTGGCCTTGAGTTTCTTCTGATTCACTTACCCAGCAGCCCAGTGCTGCAGTTCCAGACATCACTATGCCAACCCAAGGTCTTTGTTGATAAGATTTTTCTAAACTTGAGGTCAGAACAGAATATTGAATCTAGAAACATGAACGAATTTACAGAGCATTGGTAATTGCTTGTGGCAGTATCCCAGGTCAATGGGAAAATCGTGGATGACTGAAAAAACAATATCAGGATAATAGTGTGGGAATTAATAGGCCTCTGATGTCATCATTGATTTAGGAATTGCAGTGTCTCTGCAGAAAGCAGAGACAGAGAGACAGAGACAGACAGACAGAAACAGGCAGACACACACACACACACACAGAGAGAGAGAGAGAGAGAGAGAGAGAGAGAGAGAGAGAGAAACAGACACAGAGACACACTGAGCCTGGTATGAGGTTTTGAAACCTCACAGCCCGCCCACCAATAACACAGCCCCTCTCACACGGCCAAACCCCTAACCCATCCCAGGCAGTTGCATAAACTAATGACTAAGCATTCAAATGTATGAATCTATGAGTCAGCTCATTCCAATCTCCACACCCAGCAATCCCAAACTTCACTTCCCTCTAAACAGGCCTGGTTAGTATAATCATTGTCATTGGGGTAGTCCACAGGCAGCTCTCCCTTAGCTCCATTCTATTCTGTGTGACTTCATATCTTTATAAGATCTTCATGTCTTTATAGCATCAATTTTATTACCTCTTTCTATATCAAGAGGACTGTGGCAGCTTTGCAATTAACAGAGAAGTGAGATAAGCCGTGTTGTCCCTATTTTCTGAAAAGAAAATCTTGATTATACAGAGATGTAGTGTTTTAACTTCACTGTCTTTTTAAAAGACTTAATGTATGAGTGCTCTGCTACATATACTTCTTTAGGCCAGAAGAGGGCATCAGATCCTCTTAGAGATGATTGTGAGCCACTATGTGGTTGCTGGGAATTGAACTCAGGTCCTCTGGAAGAACAGCCAGTGCTCTTAATTGCTGAGCAATCTCTCCAACCCCAACTTTAATGTCTTTTTCAGACCAACTGATTTGTTATCTCCTGGACGAGGTTATTTATTGGTTATGGAAATCACTTCAAAGAAAGATGCTTTCTCCAAGTGTTCCACTGTAGTTTTTAATGTAACTACCACTCAGTGCCCAGGAATGACTCTGATCCTCCTGCCCCACCTGCGGGCTAGCATTAGAAGCATATGGGAATCCAAGGTGTGGTTCTGGTATCTACCCTTTCAACCTACAGGATCTGCTGATGAGTACCAAGCCAAATGCATTTATGAACAAGCCATACATCTGCCCAGGACATCTGTTCCTGCACACTTCTGGGGGCGGGGGAAACTAGGTCGCCAGAAGTGGCCAAGCAAAGGCTTAGCTCTCTGAGGAATTGAGATAACTTTTCCCCCCTCAATATGTTTTTATTTTTTTCCCATTGCACTGAATTACATTACTAGAAGTCTCAGCCACGCGATTATGCTTGCTATGCAAATCACACTCCGCCCCCTACCAGTTCTCCGCCCCTTTCCTGATGCAGACTATCGTCTACAGATAGTACCAAAGGTCCGGGAAATCAACAGATTCCTAACTTTTTGGAATGATTTTAAATGCAGTAATAGAGGCTGATATAGGGTTCCATGTATCCTGAGAGGTGCGTTTCGATTTGGGGCATCCTCCGCTCGTCCACCACACTGCGGGACCGTTAGAAGCCCCGCCCATCGGGAGCCATCTTGCCTGCCGCGTTGCCTCGGACTACATTTCCCAGAGGGCTCCCTGGCTTCTCGCGGGAAGATCATGCCCTCAGCGCTTTGCTGGCAAGAGGGGAGGTGCACTGAACGGTTGCAGGGCTTTGGCAGCTTGGAAGGAAGGCCTGTGGTGCGGAGCCCGCGAGGAGGCGGGGCGAACGCCGAGGCTGGGCTTTGTGCGGCGGAGGAGTTGAAGTCGGAATTGTGCGGCTAATTTGTGAACAGTGATCGCGGCGCTAAGGGGCTGGACTGGTGTTAGGCGTCAGTTTCTGCTGACACCGTGGCGGGCACCACCCCTTGGTGAGTGGGAGGGAGCGAGCTGGGGACACGTGCGGTATTGTGTGTGGATGTGGAGAGCTGCCGACGGGTTGAGTGTTCTGTCCCTGTAGGGGCGTGCGACTGTGTGATGTTGTGACCACGTGCAGCACAGTGCAGGCGCAGATACCTGTGGATTCTGTGTGGTAAAAGTGAAGTTGTGCATAGGTTACTTTTTGAGTCCCTAGTAGGTAGTCCTCTTGTCTTCTCGTAGGTAGGTTTCCGATAGCCGAATGTCCCTGTTGTGGGTCTGTGGGTTGTGAGTGTGAAGTTTTGGATGTGTATCTCTTGCGTGCGTTCGTCGTTAGCCTTTACTCATTTTAGAGGTTCATGTGAGAGCTAGCATGCTTTTCTTTGTCTTTTATTTTGTTCATTTGGACACCTGTGTAGGACTTCCCCGTGATAAGTGGGATAGCGGCTTAACTGAGCCTTTGTGCTGTTTGATATTTCACGATCTGAAGTATACTGCATTTATTCATCTCGACTGTTAATGGTAGCCATATGAGTATTTCTGTTTTTAATGTTTACTTTTAAAAATTCACTTTACATCTCAACCTCAGCCACCCTCCTTCCTCTTCCCAGTCCTACCTTTACAAATCCCTCCCTCCATCTCCCCCTTACCTTTTCCTTAGAGCAGTAGAGCCCCTCTGGGCACCACCCCTCCCTGGGGCACCTAGTCCCGGCAGGTCTAGGTACATCTACCACTGAAGCACAACCAGGCAATCCAAGTAGGGGGTAATCCAATGACAGGGAACAGAGATGGAGACAACCCCCACTCCACTTCTTAGGGAACCCACATAAACACCAAGCTCACATTTGCTACAAATGTGTAGGAGTGGGGTGGGGAGTGTGCCTAGGTCCAGCTCTTCCATGCTCCCTGGTTGGTGACCCAGGCTTTGTGAACCTCCATGGTCCCAGGTCAGTTGACTCTGGGATTTCTTGTGGTATCCTTGACCCCTCTGACTTGCTCACTTCTATCCCCTGTTCTTCCACAAGACTCCCCAAGCTCCACCTGATGAGGGTGTAGCTCTCTGCATCTGCCTCCATCCATGGCTGGATGAAGTCTCTCAGACAGTTATGCTAGGCTCCTGTCTGCAAGCGTAAGACTATCATTAATAGAGTTAGAGGTTAGCTCTCTCACATGGGATGGGTCACAAGTTGGGGCAGTCATTGGATGACTGTTCCCTCAGTCTCTGCTCCATATTTATCCCTGCACTTTCTATAAACAAGACAAATTTTGGGTTGAAGATTTTTGGGGTGGATTGATGTCCCCCTGCCTCTGGAAGTCTTGCCTGGGTACAGGAGGTGGCCACCTCAGTCTCTCTATCTCCCTTCTAGTAGGAGTCCCAGCTAGAGTCACCCCATAGGCTCCCTGTATCCTCTCCCTTCCCAAGGCTCCAACTAGTCACCAGAGATGTCCCCTCCTCCCCCGCTGGTTTCCAATCTCACTCCCAGCCCTCTCTCGCCCCCCCCCCCACATGATCGCCATCCCTTTCCCATCTTCACCACCTCTCCTAGCCAGTTCTCTCCATCCACCTCCAGTGACCATCTCATTTCCCCATGTGAGTGAGATTCATCCTCCCTTGGGGCCTCCTTATTACCCAGTTTCTTCTGGTCTGCGGATCATAGCTTGGTTATCTTGCACGTCATGCCTAACGTCACTTATCAGTGAGTGTATACCGTGCATGTCTTTCTGACTCTGGGTGACTCTGGGCGACCTCACTCAGGATGATGTTCTCAAGTTCCATCCATTGTCTGAAGCACTTATTCATCTCATCAAATACTAGCCATTTGAGTATTTCTAACTTTTAATCTTATAAACATTCTACCATGTCTGTTTTAATTTTTTAATTACTTTTTTTCTTTGAGACAAGGTCTCACTGAATGGCCCTGGATGGCCTGGGACTTAGTCTGTATTCCAACCTGGCCTTGAACTCACAATGTATGGTTGTGCATGTCTTTAACCCCAGCACTCTGGAGTCAGAAGCAGATCTCTGTGAGTTCAATACCAGCCTGGTCAACAGAGTGAACTCCAGGACAGTCAGAGCTATGCAGAGAGACGCTGCTTCACAAAACCAGATAGAAAGAGGCAGAGAGGTAGGAGGGAGAGACAAGTCAGTATGTGAAGGCCTGAGTGATCTCAAACCTCTATTTATTGTCTCAGTCTCAGGAGCGCTGAGATTTCAGACACTTGCATTGTGGTCTACCCCATGCAAGAATTGTATTGTTGTGCCAGGAAGTGTTCATGAACCCCAAAAGGCCATTAGGGTCTCTTTATTACAAGCTCAGGCTTGGACTCTTCTCCATCCCAGCCTTGTCACAACAGAATGGGACTCCTTGAACAGAATCCTTGAACCCTCAGCAGGACAAGTTTTTTTTTTTTTTTTTGTTTTTTCGAGACAGGGTTTCTCTGTGTAGCCCTGGCAGTCCTGGAACTCACTCTGTAGACCAGGCTGGCCTCAAACTCAGAAATCCGCCTGCCTCTGCCTTAGGAGAAAGTAAGCGAGAGAGGGAGGGGTGTCCAGTCTGGCAAACAGCTAATAGAATGGCTATAAGCCAACAGGTGGGTGCTCTGAAATAGACAATCACAAACAGGCTGAAAGTACACCCAAAATAACCAGACTAATCTTTGATTAACTGTTGCTAGGAAGTAACTCTGGGGTATGGGCCAAGGATAAGCCGTGGGGTCCTTCCTGGTATGTGGGTGCAGCTTGGGTTCTGCTGCAGGTCAAGTTCTCAGGCTTTTATTTTTTCCTTGAAGATGGAGGCCAGTTCCAAGGCAGAGTAGGTTTGGCCTGTCGGTATATCTTCATGTGTGTGCTTATGTGCACATGAGCCATATTGCCCAAACCCATCCTGTTCCATTCCAGAGCCTGGCTCACTGAAGATATCTGTTCTTCTCACTTTAGACCCCTCAAAGTATGGGGTGAACACTTGGGGAATGACTGCTGTGTGCACTGAGTCAAGTGGGGGTCTCACTGTTGTTTGTCTCCCCCCAGTTCTCCCCCGTTCCAGAAGAGCAGCACAGAAGACCTGCCACCATCAAAGCCATGGCTCAGGTGAGGCACAGGTTTTTTGTATTTGAATGCAATCATTTTGTATCTAGTACAGATATACGTCTGCTTTCTTCAACTCGGTGCTTTCTTGGTGTCAAACAAGGAACCTTACGTTTAGGTATAAACAGGGTCTCATCTTGCTCTAAAGCCATGGTAGCTCAGTCATGATAGGGTCCTTGTGATGGGCAAAGGGCTCCATCTTCCTAACGCTGTGACCCTTTAATACAGCCCCCTGTAGGGATAATCGCGTGTGCACTGTGTGGAAGCGTTGCTCAGCAATGAAAAGCTGATGTGCTCTTAGCAAGAGGGAGAAAGTAAAAGGTGGGAGGCTCAGGAGAGGTTGGAACACTGAGAGTCAGAGGCTGGAGGTTTGCCCCGGGATCTGAGGACGCTGGACGCAGACATAGCTTAGTTTAAGTGGGTTGTGTGATTGACAGCCTGTCAGAGAACGAGCCCAAACTTATGGCCTAGGCCCTTATTCATAAATAAGTCTCCGAGTTGTTATGGGGAACTGGGATGTGGGTAGAAAAGCCTGTGGTTACAGTTGCTCACACTGTGGTGATCCTCAACCATAAAATTATTTTTATTGCTACCTTATAACTGTAGTTTTACTACAGTTATGAGTCGTAAACATGTGTGTGGTTTTTGATCTAAGGTGACCCCTGCGAAAGGGTTGTTACAACCTCAAATGGGTTGTGATCCACAGGTTGAGAACTGCTGCTCTAAAGGAAAGAGTCTCTAGTAGGCAAACTGAAAAAGCTTTGGGGGCAGGAATGATGGTCCAGCTGTTAGGTCCAGCTCAGATTACAACCAAAAAGTGGTGGCACACACCTTTAATGCCAGCACTTAGGAGGCAGAGGCAGGAAGATCTCTGTGAGTTCAAGGCCAGCCTGGTCTGCAGAGTGAGTTCCAGGCCAACCAGGGCTACCCAATGAGATCCTGTTTCAATCTAACAACAAAAAAGAAGAAGAAGAAGAAGAAGAAGAAGAAGAAGGAGGAGGAGGAG
>NC_034590.1:3030094-3035427 GCF_900095145.1 Mus pahari | reverse complement strand
AAGAAGAAGAAGAAGAAGAAGAAGAAGAAGAAGAAGAAGAAGAAGAAGAAGAAGAAGAAAAGAAAGAAGAAGGAAGGAAGAAAGAAGAAGAAGAAGAAGAAGAAGAAGAAGAAGAAGGTGATAGTTTGGCTCAACTTCAGTCTTTTTTGTTTTTGTTTTTTTTTAAAAGTCCCGTCAGTTTGATAACAATAAAAAGACCCCCAAAATGGAAAACTGAGGGCAGGGGCATGGGGATCCATGCTCATGGTACCAGGCCTGGCTGCAGGGTCCCCCGATTTTGCTACGAGGTTTGGGGCAGCAATTGTTCTGTGGGAGCCACGGTCATCTGAGTCAGGACCCTTACTTCTTTTGGGGTGTGTTCAGCTTCTGCATGCCCCGGTCAGAGATGAAGCCTCAGTGGGTTTGTAACAGTCAACTAACAGCACCTTGACTCTAGCAGCCCGGGTATCATCACTTTCCATATCCAAGAGTTCATCCACATCTGTCTCAAGCTCCAGGATCTCCTCCTGGCAGTCGTAGTCACATGAGCTGTTCTAAAACCCACTCCTCTAGGTTGAGGCACTTCCTTAGCTCCTTGTTGTATTTGACCATCCCTTGCCATCTCACCGTGCCATCGTCATCTGCTCCCCCCCCACTTTGTCTGCGGCCCCAGGGGGGGACTCAGGAAGTAGACTTGGGGCCCTGTGCTTCCACTGCCTGGCCCGGGGGCCAAGACAGCCAACGCTGCAGCCCCCCTCCCCACTCCCCTCACCCTCCCCACCTTGGCAGATGCACCTCCTGGATGTCTGCCAGCCAGCAGCTGGTTAGCTCGTGAGCTCCGCCCATGGTGAGGGTGGTGGTGGGAGCGCCTGGGGACAGTTGCAGCATGCGGAGACCCCCACCTCAGTTTTAGTCTTAGAACATCTGTGTCTCCTGGTTTATGAGCCTTTAGGTTTGGAAGTATAACTGCTGGTTGCTCAAAGCTCTGTGAAACCTTAACTTTAACGTCATTGAGCTTTTTTTAAATTTTTACTTCTTTTTTTTTTTTTTAAATCTGTTTATCTGTTTGGGTGTTGTGTATCCCATATGTGTCATACCTATGGAGTCCAGTAGAGGGTGTCAGATCCCCTGGTGTTGGATTGTTGGTAAGGGGAATTGAACCTGGGTCCTCTGGAAGAACAACCAGAGTGTTCTCAACTGTTGAGCTCCCAGCCCAATACCATTGTATTAAGCAGCATCTTTCTCCATCATTTTCCTGAATCCCGGCATTTAGGACCAGCTTGCTCTATGGTGAACCCTGAAGTACATAGTGAGCCCCATCTTAGAAAGCCAAGGACTGGGAAGTAGCTTATTGGTAAAATACTTTGTCTAGCCTGAAAAGGCCCTGGATTCCTGGATTTCATCCCAGACAAGCAGGTGAACAAGAAATTGGCATTTATTATCTTTGTTTGTTTGTTTTGTTTTCAAGACAGGGTTTCTCTGTGTAGCCCTGGCTGTCCTGGAACTCACTTTGTAGACCAGGCTGGCCTCGAACTCAGAAATCCACCTGCCTCTGCCTCCCAAGTGCTGGGATTAAAGGTGTGCGCCACCACTGCCTGGCTGGCATTTATTATTTTTAAGATGGAATATTATGTAATCTGAAATAAATATGCCTCTACACTTATTATAACAGTTGTTTGTCCTCTCTCTCTCCCATCCCCCACCCCTTTTATTTTAAACAGGTCTCAGTTTGTAGACTAGGCTGGCATTGAATTCACTGAGACTGAGATTAAAAGTCTGTACTACCTAGCCAGGCTTATTCATTTACTTATCTAGCAATATTAACATTTAACATTGTGTGGGGTACCTGATTGTAACATATTCCACTCTTAGGTCTGAACACCATGGTGCATACCCTATTCCAGGTCTTGGAATGAAGGCATTTGGGGTTTCTTCCTTGTTTTAGAGATGGGCTCTCACTCACACTTTATCATCCTGGCTTAGCGTTCAGTTGTGTTCCTGTGACTGACCTCAGACCTGTGGTTGCTGCCCTGCATGGTCACACCTCGTATATTAATTACTTTGTTCGTTTGATTATTGTTTTGTTTTTCAAGGCAGGATTTCTCTGTGTAACCCCGGTTGTTCTGGTACTCCCTCTGTAAACCAGGCTGGCTTCAGCCTCACAGATCCATCTGCCTCTGCCTCTACACTCAGCTCCATTAATTAGTCCTCGTTCCATTTTCTTAGTTATTGGTATATTTATATCTAAAATCTCTGATATTTACTGTTTACTGGCAGAAATGAAGGTGTTCCAGATCCCTGTGTCTCTGAATCAGTCTATCAGACTATTGAAGTGTGGGCTCCGAGAAATGGTGTGTCCCCCCCAGCCAAAGGGGGAACTTGTCTTCTGGAAAGAGTACAACTTACAGAGTACCTAAGACTGCTTAGGTGTGCATATCCTCTGCCCTCCTTTCAACCTTCAGTCTCAGGACAGCTCTCTGCTTGGTGGTCATGTTTAATAACTCTTTTTTTCTGCCTTACACTATTAATTTGGTTCCTTTAAATGAGGATGGGTGGCCGAACCTATATTGGGCACAGGATGCGGCCCCCAAGTTTGGTGATGTCATTGCCACACATCAGTCAGTACCCAGAGGAGAAAAATAAACTCTGACCCAGAAGTCTAAAACTCAACTATCTTTCGTTCTGAGCGTGCACTCCTAGATGTACAAGGACTCAAGTACAGGGTCCTGGGGTGTTGGCTCCCTTCAGCCTCGAAGCAGGCTTTTGCAAACCTCTGCTGCTGCTAAGCACAGGGCCACCTGGGATTGTACCTTCCCATCTGCCAAGCCTGCTCTATTGTTGCACCTGCCACTGTTCTTCAAAACAGTGGCCTTTCAGGGCAGTCGCCACTCCCTGCTGATAAGCTCCTGAGAGTCTCCTCTGGGTACTGAATTATTTTGTTTCTTGGGCCCAGAAGTCTTAAGAATCCCAGTACCCTCTGCTTCCTGCTGCCTCCCTAGGTGCTTCTAATGCCCTTTCTTTTTCTTCTACCCTGAGATTTTACTCTTGGCTGTCTGAGAATGCCACGAGGCTTTGTGTACGTCATTTAGTGCAGAGGTCCTCCTGGCTGGGTCTGTGCCTTCCCAGCTTCCTGTAGATAATGGAGGCATTCATTCCAGCCCCGTGGCCTCGTCTGGAGGAAACGGTGCCGCAGAAGCACAGTGGTCTGGTCACAGGCCTTCCCTCTGATTCCAGACGTTTATCCTCACGGCTTTAGCTTATTCTACCTTATTCCTTTTCTGTTGTTTTTCCTACATAGAAACAACCGTTCTTTCTCTTCCTCCCTCCCCTTCCATTAATCAGGCAATATGTGGGTATTGTTCCAGGTGTCAGTGCTGTTCCGTGATGTGTACATAGACTTCTCTCCAGAGGAGTGGGAGTGCCTGACGGAGGAGCAGAGAGACTTGTACAGAGATGTGATGCTGGAGAACTACAGCAACCTGCTCTCGATGGGTAAGGACGCCTGTCCACACTAACTCTTTGATTTGCCCTTTGGCGGGGCTATTTCCTCCTTTCCTCCAAGTATTCTCAGGATGCTTACCTGTTTTTGAAAAAGCTTTTGGACGTCTACATCCTAGTCCCTGAGTGTTTCAGGTCAAATAGAGTTAACAACAGGAAGCTGTGTAGCGTGGTGGCTCATGCCTGTAATTATAGCACTTGGGCGGCTGAGACAGGATTGCAGCTAGTTCCAGGCCAGCCTAGGCTTCATGAGACACTGTCTCAAAAAGTAAAGAAGAGCCAAAAATAATTGAGCATGTTGGCACACACTGGTAGTCCCAGCGCTTGGGAGGAAGGGACAGAAGAGCTCTGTAAGTTTTAGGCCAGCCAGGGCTGTAGTGGGATGCTGTCTTTAAAACCCTGAAAGGGAAAGAAAGAGGAAGCTACGTGGAGTTACACAGGCATTCTGGGTCTCCTTCCCTTTCCTGTCACCCTTCCTGCAATGCATTCTTTGGGTCCAGTTCCTTCCAAGGTTCTTGAAAGGTCTTAGCTGCAAGTCTGGATGGATTCCTGGGTGTAAGAAGTTTATTAGAAGAGTTATTAACACATGCACAGACAGACACCAGCATGGCCGAGACTGAGGAGACGCCAGGCCCCAGCATCACGGACAGCACCGTGTGAGCTCTTAAGGAGTGACAGAGTCTGGTTCCAGCTTACAGATCTCTGAGGAATGGGGAAGAGTCAGCAAGAGCCTGAAGCTGGGGCCTCTGGTTTCTCACCAGGCAGTCAGGGATGAGAAGTGTGGCTCCCTGTAGATCCTTTGGTGTGTTTAAGCCTCCAAACTCACATCTCCAGATGAGAAACCCAAGGGCCTGGAATGCTGTTGGCTCTCTGTAGGGTGCCTGCAAATACTTGTGAGGCCAGGGAGAGGGGACTGCAGGGGCTGTGGCCTGAGCAGCAGCCCCGTCTGGATTCTAATATTTCTTCTTAGCAGCCTCTCTCTGAATCCGCTGTCTGCTGTCCACTGGAATGTGTATTTTCCTAAATAGTCAAAGATACATCCTCCTCCCCTTCCCCCTTTTCCTTCTCCATTGAAGCCTCTCCTTGTGGGGAGCAGCCGGGCCTGTGCCACCGACCTGCAGTTCTGCTTGCTTTCTTAACTAGGCATTCATCTGCTTTATTCAGAAGGGCCGTTCCATCCTTAATTCACCCATACTTCTAACGATTTTTCACTGTTTCTCTAATGTGTGCCATTCTAGGTGACCAACTACAGAAGTTAAAGTAACATTGCAGCCCAAGTGCTGGGATTAAATGTGTATGCAACCAAACCTGGCTGGATTTTTTTGTTTTAGTGGTTTACTTATTTTTAATGTGCACTGGTGTTTGGCCTGCATGTATGTCTGTGTAAAGATGCCAGATCCTCTGGAACTGGAGTTAGAGACAGTTGTGAGCTGCCATGTGGGTGCTAAGAATTGAGCCTGGGACCTTTGGAAGAGCAGCCAGTGCTCTTAACTACTAAGCCATCTCTCCAGTCTCAAAAAAATTTTTTTTAATTTATTCTTTTTTTTTTTTTTTAAGATTTATTTATTTATTATATGTGAGTACACTGTAGCTGTCTTCAGACACACCAGAATAGGGAGTCAAATATCATTACAGATGGTTGTGAGCTACCATGTGGTTGCTGGGATTTGAACTCAGGGCCTTTGGAAGAGCAGTCAGTGCTCTTAACCACTGAGCCATCTCACCAGACCCTTTAATTTATTTTTAATGCAGAGTCTCATAAAACCCAGACTGGCTTCAAACTTGGGATGGCTTTGGACTCTTGGTGCTCCTGCCTTTGTGTCCGATACAGATGTCCGCCACTGTGCCTTGCTAAC
>NC_034590.1:3026651-3029011 GCF_900095145.1 Mus pahari | reverse complement strand
TGGTTATGAGCCACCATGTGGTTGCTGGGATTTGAACTCCGGACCTTCGGAAGAGCAGTCGGGTGCTCTTACCCACTGAGCCATCTCACCAGCCCTCTCCCAGGTTTATATCTTCCAAACAATATAAATGTGAGTCATTGTGCTCTCTCTCCTCTCTCTCTCTCTAGTCCTGGAGTCAAGATGTGAGGCCCAGAAGTTATTCCTGAAGAAGGAGCTGTATGAGATAGAGACAGCGCAGTGGGAGATAATGAGGAAGCTCACGAGACAGGACCTTCAGTGCTCGAGTCTCAGCAGTGCCCAGGAGTGGAATGGCTACCGTGAGAGACAGTGCAGAGCTCAGGAGAGACAGTTCAGTGAACTGATCATCAACCGTGAAGACGTGCCCACTCTCAGTCAGTCCCCATCCTTCAGGCTGCAGCAGATTGTTAAGAATAAAGAGAAATATTGTGCAAGTAAAGAAAACAGGGAACACTATAAGCATGGCCCCCAGTTTGCTACCCATCAGATTGTTCGCACCACAGAGAAGCCGTACGAGTGTAAGGACTGTGGCAAGACCTTTAGACATCCCTCAGGACTCACTCACCATCACAAAATTCACACCGGAAAGAAACCCTTTGAGTGTAAGGAATGTGGGAAAACATTCATTTGCGGCTCAGACCTGACACGACATCACAGAATTCACACAGGTGAGAAACCCTATGAGTGTAAGGACTGCGGAAAAGCCTTCAGTAGCGGCTCGAATTTTACTCGTCATCAGAGAATTCACACCGGCGAGAAGCCTTACGAATGTAAAGAGTGTGGGAAGGCTTTTAGTAGTGGTTCAAATTTCACTCAGCACCAGAGAATTCACACTGGAGAGAAACCCTACGAATGTAAGGAATGCGGCAATGCCTTTAGTCAGAGTTCCCAACTTATTAAACATCAAAGAATCCACACCGGTGAGAAGCCCTATGAGTGTACGGAGTGTGAGAAGGCTTTCCGGTCGGGTTCTGACCTCACTAGACACCAGAGAATCCACACTGGAGAGAAACCGTATGAATGTAAGATTTGTGGGAAAGCCTATTCTCAGAGCTCACAGCTCATCAGTCATCACAGAATTCACGGTGGTAAGAAAGCCTACAAAGACGAGGACTGTGGGGAGAACTTTATCTATAACTCACAGCCTGTTCAGCATCAGAACTTATACTGGTGATGAACCGACACACACACCATGTATGGGAGAACTCAGAACTGTCGGAGACTCTGTGAATCCCTCTAGACCGAAGAATGTAGAGTCAGTCGGCTTGTTGGCTTTTGTTCATCCGAAGAGAAACTCACTGGAGGAGCACCCTATGAATGCAATATGTTCTGGAAGCTGTTTAGTAACAGCTTGTATTTCTTTTGACTCACATTATTCAGTCTGGCAAATAATTGAACAGAAAACAATGCTTTGATCTTAAATGTAACAATCCATGTGGCAGTGTAATTTTATGGTTTTTGTTCTTTTTTTTTTTTTTTTTTTCATAGTTGTGTCATTAACATTTTTGTTTTCCTTTTTGGAGGGGGGTATCTTGGAGACAGGGTTTTTCTGTGTAGCACTGGCTGTTCTAAAGTTCTCTCTGTAGACCAGGCTGGCCACAAACTCAGAGATCTGCCTGCCTCTGCCTCCTGAACACTGGGATTAAAGGTGTGCGCCATTATTACCCACCATATTCTTAATGTTTTTAAGGTGGCTTGTTCTTTGAGTCTTTATGGGCATATTCATGAACAACTTTGAGCATGGTGATAAGGAACTACATGAGTTACTGGTTGCTTTGGCAAAATGCCTTACAAAAACAACTTGAAGAGTCTGTCACTGGCAATAGGAACACTGATCCACACTAACAGTGATCAGGAGTTCTTTCTAGAGGCCTCCATCCATACCAAATTGAGATTTCCAGCATCAACAATGAAATGAACTTCAGGGGGCACCAGGTATCAAACAGAATGGATTTATCAGAGATAGGAAATAGTCCAGGAGAGAAAGGGTTAAACCACACTCATAGGAGAAGTGTGGGTGTCTCTGGGGGAGAGTCATAGTCGGGTCCTGCAGTGACTGTAGGATCTTGATGGCTCACAAGTTAACCTCTGTAAAGATTGCTAAGAAAGCAATTCCTTTCTGACATCCAGCAAAGTGTCATTTGTAACAAGATTAAGAGTTAAAGAGTCAGCCAGGACAACACAGAGAAACCCTGTCTCGAAAAAACCAAAAAAAAAAAAAAAAAGAGTTAAAGAGTTCCAGCACTTGGGAGGCAGAGGCAGGTGGATTTCTGAGTTCGAGGCTAGCCTGGTCTACAAAGTGAGTTCCAGGACAGCCAGATGTCCTATGTGAAAAAAAAAAA
>NC_034590.1:3002481-3026274 GCF_900095145.1 Mus pahari | reverse complement strand
AAAAAAAAAAAAAAAAAAAGAGTTAAAGAATTTATCTGGGTGGTGGTGCATGCCTTTAATCCCAGCATTCAGGAGGCAGTTAAGAGCACTGGCTACTCTTTAAAAGGACCAGGGTTCTGTTCCCACTACTTACATGGTGGCTTAGAACCACTTGGAAACTGTTCCAGGGACTCCAATCCTTTCATTAGGCCTGTAGGACACCAGGTTCACAGGTGGTACACATACACGCATATGTGCAGACAAATCACTCAGACACACAAAAGAAATAAAACTTTAAAGAAAATCGCTCTGGTTAGCGCTAGTTGCCACTTTTCCAGACGCCATCCCCATGAAGGGCGTCAAGAACAGCAATGAGGCTGCGCTCATGTGGGCTTTAAGTGATGTACAACCTCCTGCTCCCAGCACTCTTCCCTAAGTATGTTATCCTCCTCATAAACCACCACACAACTAGACTTACTAAGGAAAAAACATCTTCTAACTCTTGGCTGTTCTGGAATTCTCCCTGTAGACCAAGGTGGCCTCGAATTCCCAGAGATCCTGCTGCCTCTGCCTCCCAAGTGCTGGGATTAAAGATGAAAGCACATATTTTTATGTGCTGTTAGGCCCTCATCTGTGGAGTTTGGAGTCTGCCTTTTGCGGGCTTATTGAAAAGCAGATCAGGTCTCTGGAGCAGAGCCCTTTTCCTCTGCAAGCCTTTTCCTGTGGCTCTGAGATTACCTTTCTGTCTGTCTTGCTGTGGAATTCAGTGTGGTTCACAGTTTGAGGGTATAGTTTGGCAGAACAAGAATGGCAAAGGGAGCGTAGTCACATTGAGTCTGCAGTCAGGAAGCAGAACGATGGAATGCCAGTAGTCAGCCGGATTAAAAAAAAAATTCTTTTTTTGTGTGTATGAGTGTTTTGCCTGCATGTATGTGTGCATGCATACATGTATGCACGTGTGTACCCATTGTGTATTTGTGTTTATGTGCATACTGATGATTTTGAGCCACTATGTGGGTGTTAGGAACTCAGAAATCCGCCTGCCTCTGCCTCCCGAGTGCTGGGATTAAAGGAGTGTGCCACCACGCCCTGCCCTTGCCTTTCCTTATTAAAGATTTATTTATTTTATGTATATGAGTACCCCATTGCTGTCTTCAGACACACCAGAAGACTGCACTGGATCCCATTACAGATGGTTGTGAGCCACCATGTGGTTGTTGGGAATTGAACTGGGGACCTGTGGAAGAGCAGTCAGTGCTCTTAACCACTGAGCCACCTCTCCAGCCCCTGGCCTGGGGCTCTTGATTGTATTGACTCAGCCGCCCAAATGGGCCACCACCCTTTCAAAATATGTGACCAAAAGTAGCCCTGGTTAAGAAAGAAAAAAATCTTAAGAACCTGGGAAAAAGCAAACTACATGATAGGAATGTCCTTTAAAATCTTATTCTACCAGCCTGGTCTACAGAGTGAGTTCCAGGACAGCCGGGCTGCACAGGAAACCCTGTCTCAAAAACAAACAAACAAAAAAATCTTATTCTGAGACATTTGCAGTCACCTCCACAACAAACTTACGATTATATCAAATACACAAATCTCCAAACGAAAACCAGGCTTTCCTCAAATACTTAAGTAGAGCTGAGGTCCTGCTCCTCTCCCTGTCCTGGTCCCAAACGGAGCGCGCAATGAGTGCGGCGCATGCGCACTGGGTGCGTGCGGCTGTCCCTCCCAGCAGCCCCCGCGCAGCGCCCTGTGGGCCCTCGCGGGTCTGAAGACGCAGTCAGTGTCACCTCAGCGGCGTGGGGCGGGGCAACTGAGCCGAGCCTGGGTCCCAGTTCCGTGAGCGTAGTGAAGGTGCTGCAGGGAGCTGGGGTAAGGGCGGGGACAGGGAGGCCCCGCGCCCCTCAGACTGGGGCGGCGCCTCGGGTTGCTGCGTGGGGACGACAGTGGCGAGCTGTGCCTGCTGGGCGTGGCAGGGCGTCGGGGTGGCAGGCACGGCGACTGAGTGCGGCCGGGAAGCCACGGCGTGATGGCATTTGTGCGAGTGAATAGCGTGCAGAGCGGTTGTGTGTGCGAGGTTGCCGGGGTCGCGGTGTGTGGGATTCTGGCCCCAGGCTCGGCTGCAGTGTAGCCACATATGTCCCCAAGAGGAGTGGTCCCCAGCCATTCACCTGAGCATCACACAAGACTCCCAGTCAACAAACCAAAGAGCTCCCGGTCTTGAGAGAAGAATGCTAGGTCTGCACGATGGTCCCCGTCCCCCAACACACACCCGCTTGGCTGGGGTTACCCCCAACACACCGCACGTGCCCAGACACAGTCACTCGCTGGACAGGCTGTGTGCCATCCACCTAGGAAGCTATTGTAAACCTGGCCACCTGCCGCCCTGACCTTGCTTAGGTGTCAGGAAAGGACAGCTGAACTCGCTCCCGTGTGTAGTGATGGATGGTAGTGACGGACCGGTTGGGTCGTGGGCTTTAACTAGGCTGGACGAGGCTCCGAGAAAAGGTTGAATGTTAACATTCGCTCCTACTCTAGCCTGCCTTTAAGCGCTCACAAGAAGGGGAGGGATAAATTCTTGTTGTTGCCTGTTTAAAAGGTAAGGTCAGGGCGATCAGTCTTACCT
Organism: Mus pahari; assembly: GCF_900095145.1. Classification (NCBI taxonomy): domain Eukaryota; kingdom Metazoa; phylum Chordata; class Mammalia; order Rodentia; family Muridae; genus Mus; species Mus pahari. The sequence continues at coordinate 3,023,672 of NC_034590.1, read as the reverse complement.
CTTTAATCTGTGAAGTGCACTTTAATTTTTTAGTGGATCAGAACATTTGTTATTTTTTAATGTCTGGTTCTTAGAAACAGTGCCTGACTCCTCTCACCACCCAGCGTCTGTACGTACATCCGTATCCGTTCTTCAGTGCTTTCCAGGACTTAAAAACAAGCCCTCCCTCCAAGGAGATTGAGCTTTATTTTTATAGCTGGATTTTATTTTTAATACTATGTTGTGGAGCTCTTAGAACAGTTGCTGATACTTCATAAATACCAAATGCTTAGTAAACATTGGCCGTTTGTTAGTGTGGTAATTAGAGGCGATTCCTCCACCAAGAGAATGGTGTGTACGGATATGTACTTAATTGTGATGTACATTTATTTTTAAGATTTATTTTTTTAAAAAAATAGGGCTGGAAAAATGGCTCAGCCTTTAAGAGCACTGTTTGCTCTTGCAGAGGTCCTGAGTTCAATTCCCAGCAACCACATGGTGGCTCACAACCATCCGTAATGAGATCTGACGCCCTCTTCTGGTGTGTCTGAAGACAGCAACAGTGTATTCACATACATAAGATAAATAAGTCTTTAAAAAAGAATTCGTGCCGGGCGTGGTGGCGCACGCCTTTAATCCCAGCACTCGGGAGGCAGAGGCAGGCGGATTTCTGAGTTCGAGGCCAGCCTGGTCTAGAGAGTGAGTTCCAGGACAGTCAGGGCTACACAGAGAAACCCTGTCTCGAAAAACCAAAAAAAATTCGTAGCTCGTCAGGATGGCCGAGTGGTCTAAGGCGCCAGACTCAAGGATGCTCACAGCCAGCTATTGGATGGAACACAGGGTCCCCAATGGAGGAGCTAGAGAAAGTACCTACCCAAGGAGCTGAAGGGGGCTGCAACCCTGTAGGTGCAACAACAATATGAACTAACCAGTACCCCCTGAGCTTGTGTCTCTAGCTGCATATGTAGCAGAAGATCACTGGGAAGAGAGGCCCCTTGGTCTTGCAAACTTTATATGACCCAGCACAAGGGAAGGCCTGGGCCAAGTAGTGGGAGTGGGTGGGTAGGGGAGCAGGGGCGGGGGGGGGGGTATAGGGAACTTTCGGGATAGCATTTGAAATGTAAATAAAGAAAATAATAATAAAAAATTTTAAAAAAGAAATACGCTAAAAAAAAAAAAAAAAAACTTTGTCTTTCTAGCCTCTGCTCCCAAAATGACGACTCTGGGACTAATTGTGTAGTGTATTATTAAATGCCTGGGTTCGTTCCCTGACTAGCTTGTAGCTTATTTAACCCATTCAAACTATTCTATGTCTACCAATTGGTTAATTTACCTTTCCTCAGTCTCGACCTGCTTCTTTTTTTTTTTTTTTTTAAGATTTATATATTATATGTAAGTACACTGTAGCTGTCCCCAGACACTCCAGAAGAGGCATCAGATCTTGTTAAGGATGGTTGTGAGCCACCATGTGGTTGCTGGGATTTGAACTCTGCACCTTCGGAAGAGCAGTAGGGTGCTCTTACCCGCTGAGCCATCTCACCAGCCCTCAACCTGCTTCTTCCTGAATGTCTCTCCCAGTGTCTCTCTCAGAGCCTCTCTCTGTGCCACCTTTTATTCTCTCACTATTTCTCAGAATCCTCTCTTCCTCCTAGTGTCCCACCTCTTTTCCTTTCCTTTCTTCCCCTCCCCTTCCCTCCCCTTCCCTCCCCTCTCCTCTCCTCCCCTCCCCTTTCCTCTCCGATTTATTTATTGGGCTGGAGAGATGGCTCAGTGGTTAAGAGCACTGACTGCTTTTCCAGAGGTCCTGAGTTCAATTCCCAGCACCCACATGGTGGCTTATTTCCATCTATAGTGAGATCTGATGCACTCTTCTAACCTGCAGGCATACATTTTGGAGGAACGCTATATACATAAAAAATAAATCTTTAAAAAAAAATATTTAATGTATGGGAGTGCTGTCTACCTATACACCTATGTGCCAGAAGAGGGCATCAGATCCCTTTGCAGATCATGAGCCACCCCCCCTCCTATTTTTATAAAAGATTCTCTGTACATATTTTATTATTTAGCTAGTTATGTGCCCAGAGACTAGAGGCATGGGATGGGACCCTCCTGAAACTGAAGTTAAGGGTGGTTATGAGCCACTTTCAGATAGGTAGGTGCTGGGAATTGAACTGGGATCCTCTAAAAGAGCAATATACACTCGTTTTTGTTTGTTATTTTTTAAAGATTTATTTATTTTATGTGTGTAAGTACAGTTGCTGTGTTCAGACACACCAGAAAAGGGCATCAGATCTTGTTACAGATGCTGGTGAGTCCTCATGTGGTTGCTGGGAATTGAACCCAGGACCTCTGGAAGAGCAGTCAGTGCTCTTAATGGCTGACCCATCTCTCCACCCCCTTGTTTTATTTTTTGATACAGTTTCTCTGTGTAGCTCTGGCTGTCCTGGAATTCACTCTGTAGAGCAGACTGCCCTGATCTATAATTCTATCTCAGAGATCTGCCTGCCTCTGCCTCCCACGTGCTGGGTTAAAGGTGTGCGCCACCACGCCCGGCTTGCAATGTATACTCTTAACCGTTGAACCATTTCTTTAGTCCTCATTCCTGTGTTTTAGTTTTGGTTTGTTTGTTTTTGTTAAGGAATGATGGCCAGGTAAATGGCTCTGTGGGTAGAGGAGCTTGCTGTCCAGTCTGAGGGCTTGACTTTGATCCAGTGACTCCTGAAAGTTTTCCTCCTATTCCCACATGTGTGCCATGGCATCTGTGTAGCCACCCCTACACATCACAATCATATACACAAATAAATACAGATATGTACGAAATGATAGTCCAACTGTTTAGTTACCTGAATTTGTACTTAGCAGTATGAAGCAAACACAGTTCTATCTTGACACTTAAAGATATGTATCAGGAGCTGGAGAGATGACTCCGTGGTTAAGAGCACTGACTGCTCTTCCAGAGGTCCTGAGTTCAATTCCCAGCAATGGTGGCTCACTACCACCTGTAATGAGGTCCCTGTTGATGCTGTATTACTTATTCTCTTGTTTTTTTTACAAGTTTTTTTTTCTGTTATGGACAATGTCTTTCAATGTACCCCCTTGCCTGCTTGCTTTTATGTGTGTGTATGTATGTATGTGTCTGTATCTATGTATATGTATGTATGTAAGTATTTATATGTGTGTGTTTGTGAATGTGTCCATCCCACAGAATGAATGTACAATTTGTGGGAATCATTCTCTTCTCCCATGTGGGCTCTAGGGATGAAAGCCAGGTCATCGTCTTTACCAGCTGAGCCACCCCACCAGCCCTGTCAGCAGACTTTGATGTACATCTTTGATGAGTGTCATAGTTAGGGTTTTACTGCTAGAACAGACACCAAGACCAAGGCAACTATTATTTCTTTCTTCTAGCTCTGGCCCATGTGTGTGTGTGTGTGTGTGTGTGTGTGTGTGTGTGTGTGTTTGGATTGTAAGTACACTGTAGCTGTCTTCAGACACACCAGAAGATGGCATCAGATCTCATTACAGATGGTTGTGAGCCACTATGTGGTTGCTGGGATTTGAACTCAGGACCTTTGGAAGAGCAGTCAATGCTCCTAACTGCTGAGCCATCTCTCCAGGCCCCCAAAGGACAGCATTTAATTGGGGCTGGCTTACAGGTTCAGAGATTCAGTCCATTATCATCAAAGTGGGAACATGGCAGCATCCAGGCAGGCATGGTGCAGGAGGAGCCATTCTGGAATATGTGGAAGTTCTACATTTTCATCTGAAGGCTGCTAGAAGACTGGCTTCCAGGAAGCTAGGAAAAGGATCTTAAAGTTCATGCCCTCAGTGACACACCTACTCCAACAAGGCCACACCTCCAAATAGTGCCATTCCCTGGGCCAAGCATATTCAAACCATCACAATGAGCATATATATAATTATTTTCTTTAGTCTCCAGAGTAGGATTTCTGAGTCATACAGTTTGACTGGATTACATGCTACTTGTGGGTACTTTTAAATTGGATCCATGGCATACTGGCTAGAATGTCCATTTCCTCATAGTCTTGTTAATGTGAGCATTGATACTCTTGAAGTGAGATTTTATATCCTGGTAGTTTGATATCATTTCTGTTTTTCAGTGATTCATGAGTGTGAAAGCTCTGTAATTGGAGCAGGGACTCTGGGGTTCACAAGCTGGAACCAGGCCTCATTGAGAGCTGGCTTTGTCGGGAGATTAAGGATTCCATATATAGCTACGCTACTTCCCAACTCCCAGTGTCAACACGTTGATTTAATTTCTTTTATTGTGGGTTTCCTGATCGGTGGCCTAAATATATTATAGTAAATAGCAACCCTGACGATACAATATAAGATATAAAACATTCATCAAAATTAGGAACATGCTGGGTGGTGGTGGCTCACGCCTTTAATCCCAGCACTTGGGAGGCAGAGGCAGGCGGATTTCTGGGTTCCAGGCCAGCCTGGTCTACAGAGTGAGTTCCGGGAAAGCCAGGGCTATACAGAGAAACCCTGTCTCGAAAAAAAAAACAAAACAAAACAAAACTTAGGAACAGTTGTGCATGTCTGTCATATGTGCAGGTGGAGGCAGGAGGGTCAGGCGGTTTATAAGCCCGCTTGGCTGTGGAGAGACTGGGAGCTTCTCAGTGGTCATACCTGCCAGCCTTGGTTCTTGGGACTTTCTCTCCTTAAGTCTGGTGAACCCAGCTATGCTTTTGAAACTGACAGAGACTGGGCAGGATGACGTGGCTGGAGATAGAGATGTCACTGGGGACTTGTGAGACAAAATCTCATGGCCTCGCTTTCCTCCCCAGCCCTGGCCTCGGTGGACGCTGCTGCTTCCGAGAGATAGACTCCAAGGAAGACTGAGCAGTTGCTGAGTCCCTAAGCCATGGCCCGGGTGAGTTAACCGTTCAGATTCTTTGTCTGGATGCACTGCCATAGCGAGGCTCTCCCCTGACCAGATCCTAACCAAAGACAACCCATTTGCTTTAACCTACCTCCTGCCACGTGGCTGGTTACCTGTGCTTGGGGACCATGTGCCCGTCTCCTCACGTCTTCCTGGGCCGATCTCCCTGTGCCTGGCTCTATCCCAGAATCCTTTGTGCCTCCTGGATGTCCCACCTCTATTTCCTGCCTAAGCCATAGGTGATGCATCCACACAATACACAGGTATTCTCTCTGTATCCTTTCCCTAGCCTCTCACTCTTGACCCTCACCGCAGTGTTCATCACATCTGTCGTAGCAGCTCTCTGCTGCTGTGATAAACACCATGACCCAAGAGCAGCAGAGGGGAGGAAGGGCTTGTTTATCTCATCTTACAGCTTGCAGTCCATTATGGAGGGAAGGCAGGATGGGGACTCAGAGCAGGAACCTGGAGGCAAGGACGGAGGTACAGACCGTAGAGGAGGGCTGCTTGCTGGTTTGCTCCTCTCGGCTTGCTCAGTCACCTTTCTTATACAACAACCCAGGACCTCCTGACCAGGGGTGCATCACCCGCAGTGGGCTGAGTGCTCCCGCATCAATCAAGACAATGTCCTGTAGACTAGACATGCTCAGACTGGTGTGATAGAGGCAGTTTCTTTTCTTTCTTTTTTCTTTTTAAAGATTTTATTTATTTATTACATGTATGTATGTGAGTACACTGTAGCCGTCTTCAGACACACCAGAAGAGGGCATCGGATCCCATTACAGATGGTTGTGAGCCACCATGTGGTTGCTGGGAATTGAACTCAGGACCTCTGGAAGAGCAGCCAGTGCTCTTAACCGCTGAGCCATCTCTCCAGCCCTAGAGACAGTTTCTTAATTGAGGCTCTCCATTCCCAGGTGGCTCTAGCTTGTGTCAGATTGACAGACCAAGCAGCACACAGTCATTGTGCCTCTCACGCTGGAACCAGAGGCAGGTTCAGCTGCATCAGTTTTTTCTTTTCCAGACATGCTGACATATGTAAAGTCTATAGCAACCGAACGTGATGGCTCACAGCCATGATTCCTGTCTGAAACATAGGAGAGAGGATGGATGTTAGAGGAGAGAGGGGGAGAAGAAAAGTAGCAGGACCCTCTTGAGCGTGTTAGAACGTCCTTCAGGACCCAGCCTTCTACCGTGTGACCTCAGCTCAGGCAGTTTTGCTGGCTGCACTGGCCCACTTGTGAGCCATGGTAGTGCATGCTTTTAAATCCAACATTTGGGAGGCAGCAGCAGCTGGAGCCTGTGAGGCCAGTCTGGGCGACATAGTGAATGAGTTCCATGGGACACTTGGTCTCAAAACAAACGGCCCACTGCCCACAGTGCCTCTTTCATATTTCCTCTATAAATTATGCTTTAAAAATGCTTTAAATTCTCTTTTCTGCTTTAGCTGTAACAATGGTTTCTCATCCAGGTGTCAGTGATGTTCAGTGATGTGTCCATAGCCTTCTCGCAGGAGGAGTGGGAGTCCCTGGACTTAGAACAGAGGAATTTGTACAAGGATGTGATGATGGAGAACTACCACAATGTGGCCTCACTAGGTAAGCTTGTATGTCTCTAGCAACTTTGTAGTCTCTGCAACACCCATGCCCTCTGGAAATTTCCAGAACAGCTTTCAAGAAACTATTTGATTTTGCATGTATCTATCTCTCCATCTCTTTATCGTTTATCTCTCTATGTATGTATGTATGTATGTATGTATCTATCTATCTATCTATCTATCTATCTACTGTGATTGTTTGTGGGAGGGCATGCATGTATTGTAGCAAGCATGTGGAGGTCAGAGGACATTTGAAAATTGGTTCTCTTCTTACACTGTATGCATTCTGGAATGAACTCAGGTTGGCAGCAAGTGCCCTTACCCCATGTCACCTCATCTTTATATTGATTCTTTGTGAGTTTGAAATCATGTACCCCAGTCCTGTTCAACTCCCTGTCCCTTCATATCCACCCTTCACCCTTGCAGCCTCTCTCCCAAAATAAAACACACACACACACACACACACACACACACACACACAAAGCAGTAAGTTGTTAATCTGCTCTAAACTCCCCAGTGGGTGCGTGCGCCTCCTTTACACCCACCCAAATGTTTTGGATTCATAATGAAAGACACACATACACAGCCTTATATTTTAAATACCTTAAACAGCTCAATGGCTGGACCACTCCCTAGCTCCATGTGACTAACACACACTCCCCTCCAATATTCCTAGATCTATACTTCATCTTTGCTGCCCTGGACCCTGCTGGGCAGCCCTCCTGGGGCCGCTTTCCCCCTGCTCCTTCATGTTGGCTGTGCCTCCCTCCTGCACCTTTCTGGCATAGTCCATCTCTTCCGCCCTTGTCATGGTGGAATCTTCTCTTCCTCTTTCCTCAGCCCTTTCCCAGGAATCCTACAAGTCCCGCCTCTGTCTCCCTGCCCAGCCCTTGGCTCTGGTAACTTTATTGACAAGTTAAAAACCAATGGGAACAGGCTTCCTTTAGTCCTAAGGGCTGGCTGGACATTGCAAACAGGTTTTTGGGTAACATAATTAGCATGAGAACACAAACCACTACACACACACTAAACCAGAGCATAGAAAACATCTCATTGTGGAAGCTATGGTATGTCACAGTGTGTCCCCAAGGTATATCCCTCTGTCCACACATCTTCACTTGTAAATGATCATTGCAATGAGTCATTGGTCTGGTTTGAGACCTCTGGCACCTGTTACATCATCAGTATTGGATCCTCACTGAGAGAAACTCTTTCAGTTATCCTGTTGCTGCCCTGTGTCATGGAGATCCTGCAGCTTTAGATTAGCAGGATTGGTCCTTTCATGGTCCCAACCATTTGCAGATGATCTACATTTTGGAGTGGGCCAACTAAGAGCCCTGGATTTGAGCCTGGGTAGTAGCTGAGCTGGTCAGCCCACTGGCTCTTCCCTATCCACACCACCAGGGGGAGCTTCACCCCTGGGGTGGAGGGTTAGAGGAGGGAGCTTTACCCCTGCATCCATGCCACCTCACAGCAGATGAGTGGCAGGGCCAGCTGGGAGCTAGATTTTAAATGTGGGTGAATAATAGCCTTATCATATCAAAGAAAACAAATTTCACTTTTTGTTTTGTTTTGTCTTTTGTTTGTTTTTTGAGACAGGGTTTCTCTGTGTAGCCTTGGCTGTCCTGGAACTAGCTCTGTAGACCAGGCTAGTCTTGAACTCACAGAGATCTACTTGGCTCTATGTTCCATGCGCACCACCGTGGCCTGGCTCAGATTTTACTTTTCAAATCTTTATTTATGCACATGGAGAGGGAGCCATGTCTATGCAGTGACATGTGGAGATCAGAGGGTTCTCCCCTTTCACCATGTGGGCCCTGGGTACTGAACTCAGATCATCAGGTTCAATTGAAAAGTGTCTTTACCTGCTCATCCACCCACTAGCCATCACTTGGTTTTTGAACTCTAAATTGCTTTAGATGTTTCATTGTTGGTATATCTATAAGGAAAACAGCTATACCTTGTTTCTTAGTTTGTCTCTATCAGAAGAATGTATATAGTTTATATAGTGTTAAGTGAAGTCACCAGGATTTATTTACAGGGTAACCTTGTCCCTTATCTTTGAACCATCAGTTTTACAAACTTTTATGGCTGAAGTTTGAAAATATAAGAAATAGAAGTGAGTGAGGCTGGGATCATGGTTCAGTTGGAAAAGTGTTTGCCATCAAGCATGAGTGCCTGTGTTGGGATGCTCAGGACCCATGTGCAAAGACGTTGGTGGTCTCACTCTTCTGTAACCCAGGTCTTGGGTCAGGACACCATGCTTATTGGCCAGTCAGCCTAGCCATTCCAGTGACCTTAAAGTTTAATGAAGGTCCTTATTTCAGGAAATAAGTTGGAAGGCCAAAGAAATAGCTCAGTGGTTAGGAGTAGTAGAAACATCAGCCCAGCAACCTGAATTCAGTTCCTGGACCTTATATAGCAAAACTGGATGCAGTGGCATGAATCTATGTCCCTCTCATGGCGAGATGGGAGACGGAGACAGGAGAATCACCCCGTAGCCTGTCAACCCACCTGGATCACAGCACAGCAGAAACAAGAGAGACCCTGCCTTGTCCAGGTGAAAGGAGAGACGCAGCTCCTGGAAGTTCTCCTCTGAACACACACACACACACACACACACACACGCACACACACATATACAAACACATATAAATAATGAAAATAAGAGAGAGCAATTAAAGAAAGGCAACTGATGTCAATCTCTGGTCTCCACATGCACATGCACAAACATGCACACACACCTACACATATGCACACATCCATACCAACCAGTGCATATACCATAGCAGACACAACAGAATAGATATACAAACACCTACACAAAGGAAAGAAAATCAGTAAATGTCTCTTAAGAAACTAATTGTTTTCCTCTCGGTAAAGTAATAATATTAATATCTAATGGAATACACATAGTTCACTTAGGTAGCGCTTAGGTATACATATATTTTAATATAATTACAATGATTCCATGAAAATTATGATGATGATTATAATGATTATTATTGAAACAGCATCTCTGTATGTCTGGCTGACCTCAAATTCAACTTTAACATCTTCCTTCCTTAGACCCCCAAGTGCTGGAATTGCAGTCATGACCCACCACACCCAACTACAATAAACAATTTTTAATGATTTTTAAATTTTTTATTTGTTTGTTTGTTTTTGTTCTTGTTTTTTGTTTGTTTGTTTGTTTTTCGAGACAGGGTTTCTCTGTATAGCCCTGGCTGTCCTGGAACTCACTTTGTAGACCAGGCTGGCCTCGAACTCAGAAATCCACCTGCCTCTGCCTCCAGAGTGCTGGGATTAAAGGTGTGTGCCACCACACCTGGCTGATTTTTTTATTTTTCAATACCTGTCTGTGTGTTTTGGTGTGTGTGTGTGACTGCAGTACCCGAGGAAGCCAGAAGAGGGCGGCAGACTCCCCTGGGGTGAGAGGCACAGGCTGATAAGAGTTGTGGGATTTGGGAACTGAACTTAGGTCCTCCACAAGAGCATGTGCTCTTATCCACAGAGCCGCCTCTCCAGCCCCATAGGAGGCACTCTTACCATTGCTATTTTACATATAGAGAAGCTGAAGCATAGGAGTAGCTTGCCCACTGCCACACTGGCGTTCTTTAACATCCATAATGGGATGTCCCTAAACTACCTTCTTTAAGGACTTCATCGATTTTCAGGCTAACCTATACTTTGTAGCACATTTCACTAAAATGAGCCAAAGACAATGTGACTTAACTTTGACTTCTCTCATGACCTCGTGTTTCTTTTCTTCTAATCAGGATGCTTCATTTCTAAGCCAGATGTGATTTCCTTACTGGAGCAAGGGAAAGAGCCCTGGAAGGTTGTGAGGCAAGGAAGACGATGTCCAGGTAAGAACTGTTTGTCAGGCTTGGGGAATCATTGAGGCGGCCCTTCTGATAGGCACTGTCAGCACAGTTGTTCCACATAACCGGAAAGCGGAATGGCAGGTGGTAAGAGAGCTGTGGGGACGAGCCAGCAAAGGGAGAGCAGAGTGCTGGGACCTCAGACAGCTTTGCCAGGTTTGTGAATTTACCCCCATCCGTGGTACTGAGACGGAACCTGGTCTCTTGCTCTAGGCAAGTGTTCCACTGCCCTGCTAGTCATCAGCCCAGGGAGGCTTTTAAGGTCACAGCCAGGGAAGCATTCTGTCTTCACCTTTCCTCACAACATTTAACTTTTTAAAGGAGTTATTTATTTTTTAAATGGATATGTGTGTGTTTCACCTGCATGTATGTATGTGCATCACATGTATGCCTGGTGCCTGCAGGAGTCAGAAGAGAGTGTTCCATTCTGTCTTACTTTTCTATGTCTGTATAGACACGTGGCCCAGGCAACATATAGAAGAGATGATTGGCACTTAACAGTTTCAAAGGGTGAATGCATGATCACTGTGGCTGGGATCAGAGCAGCATATAGGTTTGTTGGGGTAATGGAGCGGTGGGGCCATATTTTTTATGTTATTTTCTCAGTGAAGTAAGACCATAAGGATAATGCTCTATGCAAACATTATAATCCCATTCTGAGAACCCAAAACCTGAGATAGTCCAAAAGGGCCTGGCACTAATAAAACCTCACCCACAACTACTACACTCTGAAATTCATTTTTTTAGTCACTTCCTGAAGAAACGTATAATAAATATTATAATAGGCTCAGTATCCCTTATTTGGAATGCTTGGGAGAAAATGTGTTTCAGATTTCAGACTGATTATTGTCTTACCTGCATGTTTGTCTGTGTGTCATGTGTGTGTCTGGTGCCCAAGGCAGCCAGAAGACGACATTGTATCTCCTGGAAATAGACATATAAAGTGGTTGTGAGCCATCATGTGAGTGCTAGGAGTGGACCCTGGTCCTCTCTAAAAACAGCATGCTCTTCACTGCTGAGCCATCTCTAGCCCTATATGCCATTTTACACATGGACTGATAAGAAAAAGGAAAGGGGCGTTAGGTGGCGGCTGTAAGCCCTGGGGAAACGAGTGAAAAGTAAAGGTTGTTTTAGGAAGAGCTGTGTGGGGTTACCTCAGTGATGGTGCTGGCTGTTCACGATCAGAGAAACTCCTTGGGAGGCTTGGGCTGGAGAGGTGGCTTAGCAGTTGAGAACACTGGCTGCTCTTGAGGGGACTGGGGTTCAATCTCCAGCACCACATGGCAGCTCTCAATGGACCATAACTCAATCCCAGGGCATCTGACACCCCTACACAGACATGCATGCAGTCAAAACACCAATGCATATGACATAAAAGTACATAAATCTTTAAAAAAAAAAAAAACAACCCACTGCTCAAGAGATTCATGGTGACCTTCACCTCTGAGGTGTCTGTTTAGTGAGCTAGGGAGGCTCCAGGAAGGCCTGCCTTTTGTCTGTTGATCATAGTACCTCCAGGTTAAAATAATGCATGTGCCAAGGCAGCATGTTCAGGGGCAGTGTGTTCTCTGACAGCCACCTTTATTAAGTCATGTCATGAACCAGGTTCTTAGTTCTTAATTTTCAGCTAAATTTAGACTCTCTCTGAAGCTTTTGTAAGTGTTTTTCTTGGAGTATAAAAAATCTAATCACATTCTTCATTTGCTCTATGGAAACTGATCAATTTTAGGTAGGAGTGGTGGTGCAAGCCTGTGATCTGACTTAGCAGGTCGAGGCAGGAGAATCAGGAGTTCAGTGCCACCCACTGCTCCATGAAACCCTGTCTCAAAAAGCCAAGCCAAACAGCCAAACAAGAATTGTTCTGTTAGGTGTCACATCTCCTTGGTGGTCAGCTGTTCTGTTAGGTGTCACATCTCCTTGGTGGTCAACTGTATTTTTCTGGAAAAATAGCTATTGTAGCAAGGTTTTAAAATCCATTGCCAGCCATCTCTGTTCTAATAATGTTCACTTTGCAGTTTCCTTTAGTTTTGTATGTCTTGAGACAGTCTCCTGTCATTTGTTATTTCTGTGTTTGTTCTTGAGTTGTTGTTTTGGTTTGGTTTTTGTACTGTGTGTGGAACCTCAGGCTAACCTACAGAGCTGTATGTTTCTTTATACACGGTGTTTTGAGACAAGGCCTTGCTGAAGTGCCCCGCCTGGAATTAACTAAGTTTGCCATACTCTTGTCTCAGCCTCTGGAGTGCTGAGATCTGGGGACCCTTACCCACCACTGTAAGTTTCTTTTTAACCTTTTCATTTTCTAAAAAAACAAGGATACTATTTTAAATCTTTTTTCCTATTGACTTAAAAGTTATCTAATTTATATATTTTAATTTTTAAATGAACTTGCTGTTTTCATTATTTCTAATTTTAGTAGACAATTCCCATAAAATTTCAACTTTTTACACAGACCCACACGGTAATAATTGAACTCCTCATCCTCTTTGACATGGGTCATTGAGCACAGGCTATTGCTCTGACTCCCCCTCTTGGTTCACTGTCCTCTGGTCTGCAGGTACTGCAGCCTTGTCAGCCAGCCCTCCCCAGTCAGATATGTGGGAGAGCTTTTGCTGACATTACCTAGTTACAGTCTCAGAAAATTCAGAAAAGGTCTCTCTCATGAAGGAAGGGAATGGAGAAGAGCAGGGCAAGGGGAGGAAGGGACATCTGAACATAATGGACACTGGAGGGAACCTAGCTGAAACAACAACATAAGAAACCTCAAGTACCACAGGGAAAGAGGAAAGAATGAGCAGAAGGCAGATGCAAAGGAGAGGAGGCATGAGTGAGCTCCCTGTCCCACGGGTTCATATAATTGCACAAGCTTGGATTCATGAAGAGAATATTTAACCACCGATAGTAAACCATGAGAAATAGGGGCAGAGCAGTGTATTCAGACCAAGTATGGAATGATGATAAATAAATGAGTCAAACTCTATTATGCTGTGAACTTACTGTTTAGCATGGACCAAATAAAGATTGCATCTGACTTTAAGGAGCCTTTCAGGTAACAGAAACTGCAGCTCGAATAGCTCAGTGTTAGCTGTGTAAGACCTGTGTCTACCTTAGCACTTTTCATAAAATTACAAGAGAAAAGGAAAACCAGTGATAACTGTGGAAGTGTAAGATTATTAATAACGGAGAGGTGGGATGGGAGAGAAGGCTCAGCGGTGAGGCGCTTGCTGTGTGAGCAAGGGAACCTGAGGTAGAAGAGTCTCAGCGTCTATTTAAAAGTCAGTGTGTTTGCTGTCTCAGTGCTGGTTCCCTGGGGCTTGCTGGCCAGCCAGTTTAGGTGAACTGGTAAGTTCCAGATTCAGACAAATAAGGTGTAAGGCAGGGCTCCATGGTTAGACTGTTGCTGTTGTAGAGCACCCAGGTTCAGTTTCCAAAACCCACATTATGGATCACAAACATCTGTAGATCCCTTGCCAGGGTATCCAACACCCTCCTCTGACTCTGCATGTTCAAAGTGCCCATAAATACTTGTAGGCAAAATGCATTCATATAAAGTAAATAAATAAGTCTGTTCTGCAGGAGTAGCGAGTGCTCTTAACCACTGAACCATCCCCAGCCCCCCAAGTGAGAATCTGGTTTGGGGAGATGGCTCAGTGATTAAAGTGCTTGCTTCACAAATGTATTTGGTTCCCCAGATGCCATGTAAACAACAGGCAGGTGTGTCGATCCTCCACTAATTCCAGCCTTGGAAGGCGGAGACAGGATTGCCTAGAGCAAGTTGGCAGGCAAAGACTATCCATATTGGTGAACTCTGGATTTGTTTGAAAGAGCCGGTCTTGAGGAGTAAGATGAATGATCGATTGAGGGTGATTCCTGACATCAACCTCAGACCTCTACATTCCCCCCAGCAGTGTGTGTCCACACACATGCAAAATATGTAATACACACAAGTACACATCACACAAACAGAACACGAAAAACGGAGATGAAAATTACAGTCTTATCCAGGTGGTTTGGGTGGTATTTAAACAGTATTTGGGTTTTCATTGTTGTTGTTTGTTTGTTTTTGTTTGAGACAAGGTCTCACTGTGTAGCTCTGGATGTCCTAGAACTCCCTGTGTAAACCAGTCTGGTCTCAAACTCACATAGATCCACCTCCTTCTGCCTCCCAAATGTTGTGATTAGAGACATGTGCCACCACACCCAGCTTTAAATCGTGTTTGTAATAAGCTCCACAGTGGGGCTGGAGAGGTGGCTCAGTGGTTAAGAGCTTTGACTGCTCTTCCAGAGGTCCTGAGTTCAATTCCCAGCAACCACATGGTGGCTCACGGCCATCTGTAGTGAGATCAGATGTCCTCTTCTGGTGTGTCTGAAGACAGCTACATACTCATATTAAATAAATAAGTCTTTGGGGGAAAAAAAGCTCTGTAGTACTTTTGATCCATGCCTCAGTCCCCGAACCCGTGGCTAAAACATTTGCTTAATTACTGCTCTCTCTCTCTCTCTCTCTCTCTCTCTCTCTCTCTCTCTCTCTCTCTCTCTCTTTTGGTTTTTTGAGACAGGGTCTCTCTGTATAGTCCTGGCTGTCCTGAAACTCACTTTGTAGACCAGGCTGGCCTTGAACTCAGAAATCTGCCTGCCTCTGCCTCAGTGCTGGGATCAAAGACGTGTGCCACCACGCCCGGCTCTGCTCTCTTATATGAGCTCTCATTTACCTCATATTCTCTTTTGCTCCCTAGATTATTTGAGACTATTTTGAGTTTGGTTGGCCATTACCTTCATTGTCTTCTATTTTTAATATAGAAAGTTTACTTCTTTAGAAAAAGAAAATGGCATGTGTTTTCTTTCTTGCTTTCTTTCAGATTCAGAAACTAAGGATGAGACCAAGCAGGTGTTCTCAGAAAATGGTGTTTATGAAATGAATTTATCCCAGTGGAAGATAATGGAAAGAATTGGGAACAGTGGCCTAAAAAGCCTCCTTTTAAAAAATGAATGGGAGTCGAGAAGAAAACAGGAAAGACAAGAGGGCTCTCAGGAGGGATATCTCAGTCAAGTGAAGCGCACACCTGAAAGAGTGTCCTCTTATGAGAAGCGCGTATCAACTACACGTCAGAGGATCCATTTTGTGGAGAAACCCTATGAGTGTGATGAATGTGGGAAGGCCTTTAGAGTCCGCCAGCAGCTCACTTTCCACCACAGAATTCACACAGGCGAGAAGCCCTATGAGTGTAAGGAGTGTGGAATGGCCTTCAGGCAGACCGCACACCTTACCAGGCACCAGAGACTTCACTCTGGTGAAAAACTGTACGAATGTAAGGAGTGTGGGCAAGCTTTCATATATGGCCCAGAGCTCAGAGCACATCAGAAGCTTCACACCGGCGAGAAGCCCTACGCATGTGAAGACTGTGGGAAAGCCTTCAGGGTGCGGGGACAACTTACTCTCCATCAGAGGATCCATACTGGGGAGAAGCCCTATGTGTGTCAGGAGTGTGGGAAGGCCTTCAGGCAGTATGCACACCTCACTCGCCATCAGAAGCTTAATGTTGCCGACAGACTGTACGAGTGTAAAGAGTGCGGGAAAGACTTTTTGTGTGGCTCTGGTCTTAGAGTACATCTCAAACTTCACACTGGTGAGAAACCCTATGAGTGCAAGGACTGTGGGAAGGCGTTTCGAGTTCGACAGCAGTTAACACTCCATCAGAGGATTCATACTGGGGAGAAGCCCTATGAGTGCACTGAATGTGGGAAGACCTTTAGTCGGGGATACCATCTTATTCTCCATCACAGAATCCATACTGGAGAAAAGCCTTATGAATGCAAGGAGTGCTGGAAGGCGTTCAGTCGCTACTCACAGCTTATTTCGCATCAGAGTATCCATATTGGGGTTAAACCCTATGACTGTAAGGAATGTGGGAAGGCCTTCAGACTCCTCTCTCAGCTCTCACAGCATCAGAGCATTCATGCTGGGGAGAAGCCCTACACTTGTAAGGAATGCGGGAAGTCTTTCAGATTGCGTCAGAAACTTACTCTACACCAGAGCATTCATACTGGTGAAAAGCCCTTCGAGTGCAAAGAATGTAGGAAGGCCTTTCGACTTAATTCTTCTCTTATCCAACATCTGAGAATCCATTCTGGTGAGAAACCCTATGAGTGTAAGGAGTGTAAGAAGGCCTTTAGACAACACTCTCACCTCACCCATCATCTGAAGGTTCATACTGTCCAAGTGTGACAAAGTCTTAGCCGTCTCCTAGAACATTCTGTGAATGTTACAGCTAATCTCGCTTGTCCATACATGTAACTGACCTGGCATAAGAGGTTTTATATCATTAAAAGAATATATTAATGTAATGTGTTCCACTGTGTCCCAGTCTGTTCCCCACTATAATGCTTCCATATGCTTATTCTGCAGCCCTGCATGTGAACAAATGAGGGGGAAATGACACCTCTGCTTCTTACTTCAGTTATATTAAAACACTCAGGCGCTCTGCTCTGTAGTTTTCCTCGTTTGTGAAATGGTGATCTAAGACTGGTAAGAAATGGCTGCAAGTTCTTCTAAACTCCATCAAGTCCTGCAGCCCGCATCCTTTTCTTGGATGCCAGATGCCGTGTTACCCAGGGGAGCATAGTAAAGCGTGTCAGTAGCCCTGTCGGACCCAGGCTTTACTGTCAGGGTGGCCTCATCTCGGAATATCCTCTCAAGTCTTGAACTGTCATATTGGAAAATCTGGCTGAAGAGACCATGTGGAGGGGCCCTGAGACTGCACACACAGGCAGAGGCCTTTGCTGAAACCCACTTCTGCCTGTGCTCACGTGAGACTAGCACTGGATTGGAATAGTTTTGGATCTTCCAGAACAGCCACCAACCGAATGCCACTGAGTGTCTTCAGCTGACACCATACAGAACGGAGGAATCATCTGGCTGTGTAATCATAAAATAATATGTGCTCATTATTGGAAGACACTGAATCTATGATCGTGACTACTACTATTACTCTTGAGAATTCCTATGAATGATTCCTGGTGTGATGAATCTAGAAATGCCTTCCAACACTTCTCTCTCCTTGAACTTTAGCTATCTGAATCTTGTTTAAAGTGTTTGCTTTTGTTGTTTTATGCAGTCTCAGTATGTAACCCACACTAGGCTGAGACTTACTGTTTAGCTCAGACCTTGAACTGCAAGTCCTCCTACATCAGTCTCCAGAACACTGGAGTTCTAGGTTTGCCTCATCACTTCTGTGTGTGTGTGTGTGTGTGTGTGTGTGTGTGTGTGTGTGTGTGTATTGTGCTGTGGTGGTGCAATATTAAGGATTGAACCCAGGGCCTTTCAGTGAATATCCCCCTAGTCCACTCATTAGAATAATCAGAGTGTGAAATTCTTTGCAATTTGCTAGTAATAAAACAATCTATATTCTGCAGTCCCAGTCAACACTTAGTAAAGACAATATAAAAAGAAACTAATTAACTGACAGTAATTCCTATTTTTTAAATCACTGTATTATAGTACTTTTAACGTACCAAGTTACCCTATGTTAGCTAATGGGGTCTCCTAGTGCCTACTCATTTGTCCTTTTATCTGACCACCATAGCCACTGAAGAGCTTTTTTCTTTGCCTTTTTTTCTTCCTTTTCTCAAATGAATTGATCTGCTACAAAGCATAATAGGACATTTTTGATAAATGAAGAATGGAATATTTATCTTCTTATTTCATAACAACCAAACATCAATGACAAACTTCTTGTTAGAAAATTCTAAGGCTCAGGGCATCATGGCACACGCCTATATCCCAGCAGCACTCGGGAGCCAGAGGCAGGAGGATCTCTGAGTTCGAGGCCAGCCTGGTCTACAGAGCTCCAGGGCTACACTGGGAAACGCTGTCTTGAAACATCCAAAAAGAAAAAAAAGAAAATTCTCGCTGCAAGTGATAGAATTTGAAGTTATATGTGTAGATAGATAGATAGATAGATATAGATATATTTATCTATTATATGTAAATACACTGTAGCCGTCTTCAGACACACCAGAAGAGGACATCTGATCTCATTACGGTGGTTGTGAGTCACCATGTGGTTGCTGGAATTTGAACTCAGGACCTCTGGAAGTGCAGTCAGTGCTCTTAACTGCTGAGCCGTCTCTCCAGCCCCATGAAGTCTTATATGTCTTATTGGCAGAAGGGAGTTAACACAGAAGGTGTTACCCTCTGTCCTGGTTTGGTTTTCCTCTTCTCCCATCCAAGACCTACCTCACACTTATCTATGCAGCTGAGGGTGTTCTCGAACAGGTCTTACCCTCTCGCCTGTACGTGGCCAAGGGCTGGGGTTCCAGCTGCGCACTGTCACACAGGCTTATTTGTTCAGGCGTCTAAAAGTGTGTTGTATAGAGGGTTACTCCTTACTTCATGGCACATAAAGAAGATGCTGGTGCCGAACAACCACAGATGCTGATTATTAAAAGAAGAGGAGAAAACGTTTCACTTTACCTAAATCAGTATGTGTCCAGCTGCACCACAGAACTTCCTTTTCATTCCCTATTACAGAGAAGGCACGGCTTTGCAGGCCAGGCTGTAACTGAAGCTCGAGTGTGGGAATCCCAGCATGGTGGCAGGTGTTTGTTACTGTATGACAAAGAAAGCAATTGTCATGTGCAAACAGCTGCTTGCTCCTTTAGAACTATAATTATTTTTAGGGGGCGCAGGACAGTTCAGCAGTAAAGGGCTAGCAAGTGTCTGTAAGGCCCTGGGCCCCACCCCAGTTCTGCAGACACAACCCCAAACAACCCAAAAATGTGATTTTTCAATCAAAAAATTTACTTGCCCTTTCTATATGTACATCTATTTAGACCTGTATAGTTTCATTTTCCATTGTGTGTATGTGGTGTGCATGTATGTGTATACATGTTTTGTATGTGTGAGAATTTCTATGCATGTGGAAGCCTGAGGTTGATATTGGGGAATCATCTTTAGTGGCCCTTCCACCTTATTTAATGAGTCAAGGTGCCTCAGTCAAACCCAGGGCTCACGAGTGTGACTGTTCTAGCGTGCCAGCTTGCTCTAGGTGTCCTCTGTCTCAGCCTCTGAAACCTGAAATTATGGGTGGGCCCACCATGCCCACCCAGCCTCTGTGTAGGTTCTAGGGATCTAAATTCCAGTTCTCAAGCCTGTGTGGCAAGTACTTAACCACTGAGCCATCTCCACAACACTAAACCGCTTATTGTATATACTCACTGTCTGAAAAACGCCTTATTAAATATCAGTATGTTTCTTGCTCTGTATACTAAGTTTTCTAAAGTGTTTAACAAAAAGCAAGATTATTTTTATCAGTTTATATTCTTTTTCAGTATCTTCAACCAGTAAAATTTCTCCTTTTATCCTCATTTTTGGAATGTATGTGGTGGTTGTGGTGTTTTGAGACAGGGTCATATATAGCTCAGGCTGGCCTTGCGTGCCTGACAACCTTACCTCTACTTCCCAAATACTGAGATTTTAGGCTTGTACACCTGTGCTGGACCTAACATGTATTCAGATATTTTCCTGATTAATAGTGAGTTGAATGTCTTTACATATCTACTTTATGACCAGACAGGATAACTTGCTAGTTCATGTGTTGCCCATGTTTCTCTTTATCTCATTCTGTTTTTGAGGTAGGGACTCACTATAGCTAAGATTGGAAATCTTCTTGCATCAGCTCTCAGGTACTGGAATTACAGGTGTGAGCTACTGTTGCAAGCTCCGTGTTCCTTTATAAAAGAAATTCATAAGGCCAAGCATAGTGGCTCACGATTTTAATCCCAGCACTTGAGGGACAGAGGCAGGTAGATCTCTGAGTTTGAAGCTAGGGTGGACTACAGAGAAAGTTTCAGGGCAACCAGGGCTACGCAGAGAAATCCTGTCTCAAAAATTTAACTTAAAAAAGGAAAGAAATCTATACCAGATATGTAATATTCTTTTTAAAAAATGATTTTTATTTTATATGTGTGAATATTTGACTACATACATATGTGTACTTCTTCTGTAGAGGGCAGAAGAAGGCTTTAGATTCTCTGCAACTGAAATTACAGACAGTGGTGAACCACCATATGTGTTGTGTCTGTAAGAGCGTAAGGGTTCTCAATCACTAAGCCATCTCTCCAGTCTCAGAACTGTCATGTTCCTAAAACTAAAGTCTGAACGCTGAGAATGTTGACGGATGCCTGTAATGCCAACACTCTGGAAAGAAGCAAGAGGATATCCTGGCTGATACACCCTGACCCCACTATCCCAAACTCTGCAGCCCAGGCCTGGGCTTCCCTTCTCCCAGCTTTTCTGATTCCTATATAACCCAGTCATTTTGGGCACAAGGTCCTTTTGCTACCTCTTGGCTTCTAGCTTGTCCCACTCCCCACCCCTCTCCTCACATGTCCCCGTTTAGTCTGGCAGTCATGTCCACTCTGGTTACTTCAGATGCCTCTGCCTCTGCTCTCCCTTAGATCTCAATCCCTTGGGAGCAGTCATGTCCTTTTATTTCTATTTTTTCCATTCATCTTGAATTTGCAGTCTGCATGCCTCAGTCTCCTGAAGACTGGATGAGGCCTGGCCCAAATACTAGAAAACGTTAGAGCAGTGGTTCTCAACCTCCCTAAAGCTAGGACCCAGTTCCTACAGTTCCTCATGTTGTGGTGATCTACAAACTATACAATTATTTTTGGTGCTACTTTATAACTGTAATTTTGCTACTGTTAGGAATCCTAATGTAATTACCTGTGTTTTCTTTCTTTCTTTCTTTCTTTCTTTCTTTCTTTCTTTCTTTCTTTCTTTCTTTCTTTCTTTCTTTCTTTCTTTTTTTTTTTTTTT
>NC_034590.1:2994730-3002456 GCF_900095145.1 Mus pahari | reverse complement strand
TCACTCTGTAGACCAGGCTGGCCTCAAACTCAGAAATCCGCCTGCCTCTGCCTCCTGAGTGCTGGGATTAAAGGCGTGCGCCACCATGCCCAGCTAATATCTGTGTTTTCTGATGGTCTTAGGTGGTCCCTGTGAAAAGGTCTTTTGACCCCTCCAAGGGGGGTCTCGACCTACAGGTTGAGAACCACTGTGAGAAGAAAGCATAATTATCTTTCCAGTCTTGGAGGCCTTGGCTTCATCTCCAGTTTGCAAAACAAAACCTAAGGACAATACCAACGACTAGACCAATACACACAACGGTTAGAAGGGACAGTGGGAAGAGGGAAAAGCAGAGGCAGCGGGAACTCCAAGGAGCCTGAGCAGCCTTTCCCTGGGTAGATGTGCGGCTGCACCTTTAGAGAATGTTTTTTACTGAGTGCCCTGATCATGCCTACACCCTCGCTGGGGTGAGAATATGCTTATCTCACATATTAAGCATGTGATAATGTAATGATGGGTGTTCTCAGCCCTGGTAGGGCAGCGACACAATCCCCAGCCCAGTGAGCTAGGTTTGGGGCGGGGATTTGGGGGCAGAGGGCATCGGAACCTCCTAGCCCTTCGAGCTGGTCCAAGATCACATCCAGAGGCCTCCACCCCTCGCAGCCCCGAGCACGCTTGCGCACTCCGCTGCACTGGACCAGTCTCTCCCACGATGGACTACATTTCCCACAGACCTCCGCGCAGCATCCTTCCGGCTGCTTAGCGCCGGTCGGCTCCGAGAGGTGAGTTGGTCCCTTGCATTGAGGAAATTGTCGCGGGGGCGGCGTAGGTTTGGCTTTCAGTTGGCTTGAGAGACTTGGAGTCGGTGACGCTGAGTGGACACCGCGAGCCCCGTTGCATCCTCTGTCTTCCCGCTGCAGGGCCCAGAGGCCCAGCATGGCTCTGAGTTCTGTGTGTGAACCCCAGAGTGAGGGCCCTCCGTACAAAAAGACAGCGCAGCTGCCACGGCAGGGCCGCTTTGTACGCGCCCCCCCTCCCCGCCACGGTGGCCGTCGCCTGTCAGACCTGCCCCCCCCCCCCCCGGTGGCGGCCAGTGTCCTGTCCATCCGCGGCGCTCCATTTCCAGTAGGTTATGTGTGTGGAAGGGCTGGAGTGACTGGTCGCGAGGGGTGTGTCCCCAGGCCACCAAGCCCGCTCCTTCCCGATTTGTCCTTTTTCCCAGACGTGTTCATTTTAGGGAAGGCGAAGGAATAAAAGCAGGAAACGATTGTTGTTGCATACATAGAGACCCAACATTACAGCGGGGGAAAAAATTAGCCTAACTTTTCTTCTTTCTCGTTGTCCTATGAAGTGTAATACTTATTTTTCCAGGCCATTTACTCCTCATTACTGTGAAAGTGAAAATGAAGTTAGCTTGGAAAGAAGCAGCGGGTTTGGTGTTAAGTAGGTCAGGGTAGAAGAGACACATTTATGCAGACCGATAGAAACCATCACTCAGATTATGTTTCTGGTTAAATGCGGGCCCAGGCCCTCTTTGTGTGGTTATGAATGTCTTTTGTATTTTTTTTCTTGTTTGTGTGTATGTGTGTATGTATTTGTGTGTATAGATATAGAAGACAGGAGAAGAGGTCTAATTCCCAGGAACCGGAGTTATAGACGGTTGTGAAACACCATGTGAGTGCCAGGAATCAAACTTGCATCCTCCGCTAGAGCAGCCACTGCCCCTAGCGGCTGAGCTCTTTTCAGCCTCACAGGTTTTTCATTTTTAACATTTTCGTGTTTTTTTGTTTTTTGGTTTTTTTTTTTTTAAGTATTTGAGTGTTTCTTTATGCTTTTCTTTCTGGGCACCACTGAGTGTGACTGCTCCTGAGGAACCCTGAGGAGGGCATCGGATTCCCTGGAACTGGAGTTACAGCAGCCACATAGGTGCTGAGAGTGTAACCCGGGTCCTCTGCAAGAGCAGCCATTGTCCTTCCCACTGATCCATCTCTGCGATCCAGGCTGCAGCTTTCTTACCCATGAAGCCTGCTTTGCTAGTTCATTTTTAATTACTGTGGAAGATTCTTTTGCTAAACCACGCTTCTTACCAGAATAGGAAGTTTTGTTCTTGTTTTAAACAATGTGTGCCTATACTGACCAGGAATTCACTGTAACCCAGGTGACCTCAAATTTGTGGGTGATCCTCCTGCCTCAGCCTCCAGGCTGCAATGTGTGCCACTGTGCCCAGCCAGAATATCACTTAATCTTAATTAATCTCTGCCTCTTTTAATCCCATCTCAGCAACAGCAGCCAGTTCTAAATTCCTAAATTACCTAGCTCTTCAAAGCCTTTTGCCCGGGGGCTGGCAGGGTACCTCACTAGTAGAGAGCTAGTCTAGCTTAGAGAAAGTGTGGGCTTGGCATGGGGAGCTTACAAAAAGGCCTTTTCACCTGTATCTCACCCATCACATCCTAGTTGCTCCTGGGCCCTTCCCATCCTCAGCGTGTCAACCAAGATTTGGTAGCAGGACATGGACTTTTGCCCAAGTCCTGCTACAAAAAATCTCAAGCTTTAACACCCAACATGACCTCCTAACCTGGTGCTTTGGCCTTCTGCCTCCATGGGGAATGGGGTTGGACTCTTCACGAATTCTTCCTTTCCAGGAGTTACTCGCACCGGGATCGAAAGGTGTTCAGTTTCTCTTGAGAGCTGCGCTTTTCCAATTGTGTTTAGATGGTCTGCAAGTAAACTGTAAAGAGAAGCTAGCCAGCCTTAGCTGACGGCACAGCAGTATCTAGCTGGAACGGCCATGAAGTCAGCGCAGCTGTTCAGCAGAGATGCAGCTAAACTGAGCCACAAGCTGTGGATCAGCCGGGCAGTGGTGGTGCACACCTTTACTCCCAGCACTTGGGGGACAGAGGCAGGCAGATTTCTGAGTTCAAAGCCAGCCTGATCTACAGACTGAGTTCCAGGACAGCCAGGGCTACACAGAGAAACCCTGTCTCGAAAAAAAACCAAAACCAAAAACAACAACAACAAAAACAATCAATTTGTGCATGAGCATGGTGCCGTCTTTCACTTTTGTTATTTGGTTTGTACAACTTGGAGCTATTGGATCGATGGGAAACTTCTTAGGAACATCTGCGCCTTCTCCCAGGGGTTCTGAGTAGACCGCCTTTCCTGCTTTCGGGGAGATATCCTTGTCTTCCTTGCGCCCTGGAGGTTGTGACATAAAGATGCCAGAGATCTCCTTGTGAAGCCCTGGCTCCAAGGTATTCTTGGAACGTCTATCTGCCTCTGTGCTCACCCAGGAACAAGAGAACCGCAACACAGTGAACTTAGAAAGGTAAACAAGATTCAGGGGGCTAGAGGAGTTGGCAGCACATCAGATTACAAGCTTCTCCCTGCCCTACACTCAGGGGATTAGGTAGCATATGAGATCGAGGGCGGCATATGCTCTGCCCCTCGAGGAAAAGATATAGCAACAGAGTTAGATTGGCTGGAGTTGTCTCTGCCTTACACAGGGGCTTATACTGTTGGACATAGAATGGCGTGGAAAATGATAAAACATTGAGGTATTAGGAACCCCCTTTCTTAGAAAACTTAGCTTGTGTAGGGCTGCTGTGGTACCATATGACCAAGGAACAAAAGTATACCAAGCTTACACATGTAAATAAAATCTACAAAGATATAAAATATAAGCATTGTATTATAGCAGACATTGAATAACAGCTTTGGCCTGAGGATTTTTCTTGGGCCTAATGACAATTGACACTCTGACCATTAAGAGTTAATAATACACTACACGGGACATGGCAACCTGCCTGGGCTGTCTTGGAGATCTTCTTTCTATCCAGTGCCCTTGAAACTGCAAGAGCTGCCAGCCGCCGGGCGTAGTGGCACACATCTTTAATCCCAGCACTTGGGAGGCAGAGGCAGGCGGATTTCTGAGTTCAATGCCAGCCTGGTCTACAAAGTGAGTTCCAGGACAGCCAGGGCTACACAGAGAAACCCTGTCTCGAAAAACCAAAAAAAAAAAAAAAAAAGAGAGAGAGAGAGAGAGAGAGAGAGAGAGAGAGAGAGAGAGAGAGAGAGCGAGCTGCCAGCCTGAGAACGGTCTGTCATTTACCACAAATGTTTGCTTTAGCAAAATTGGAAGTTGGGTTAGGGGTTGATGAGAGAAAGTGACGGTGAAAGATTATTCTGTTGTATCAATGATGACCAAACATACAGCCCCAGACATGGAGGGGGAAGGTAAGGAATGTCCAGGAAAACAGAATGATATGATTTCCATCTCTAGGAACAACATGAATCTGTCCCTGCCTACTGAGTTCTCTCTACGTAAAGAAGGGCCCTGACAGTCAGTTAAAGCTGCGCCTGACTCAACTCTTCCTTCCTTCCTCTCACCTCCTCTTTGGAACCTGTCAACTGGCAGGGCAGTCCTCACCCCAACACCCCCACCACAGCATCTGTCACCACCCCAACATTTGTGATAAGGGTAGGACTTCACCCAAGGGTTTCATGAGCCCCCTGGGTAAAAGAGAGACCAGGAATTAGAGTTGGGTGAACAGAACTATAAGAAGGTCAGGGGCCATAATGAGTCCAAAGAAAGAAGACCCTTTATAGATATAACACAACAGTCCCTGGAGGAGGAGAGGGTCAGGTTGGCGCCTCTAGTTGACAGTGTTTTTGCGTTTGTGCAGCGGTGCAGCCCTTATTTCCCAGACCAAGGGACTTATTTGGATAATTGGGATAGATTGTGGAGGAATATCCACGTCTAGTATCAAGAACACAGACCTGAATATCTATGCCTGTTGAGAGTTTGTCTTACTGGGATGTGCTTACACAGGCTTTGGATACTGGTAGACCACAGGAAGGAGATACATTGCCTCGCCCTTAGGCTCTTCTGCATGAGGATGCTCTATGATGGAATTACAAACCTCAAAGTAAATCTTCCAATATAAGCTCTGTTGTTCAAAATTGAAGAGGAGGAGAAAGAGGAGGAAAAGGAAGACGAGCTTCTCCTTCCTGATGAGGAAATAGACTTCGAAGAAGAGGCCTAAAAATATCACAGTCCAGTTTGTCCTCCTTTAACCTCCAAGACCCCATCCCAACTTACCAAGCCTAAAGAAGGAAGACCGTTGCTGCCTCTTCAGTGGGATGCAAGGGACTTAAGCAAGCCCATGAACCATGAGAGCAGCTTGGATATTTTCCAGTCTTAAATCATGAATGGAATAAGGAACCCTCATGGGAGCCCCTACCTTATAAACTCCTCAAGAAACTTAAACAGGCCAATGTAGGCGATGGCCCTACCTCTCTGACATGTTAAGGTGAGCTTCTGACCCACGCACACCTAGAGCATTGACTAAAGAAGCAAGACAAACCTTACAGCTAATACAATGGAGACATCTAACCAACAGCTAGAGAGAGTCATTTATACACAGCCTCGGAGCCTGGTAATAGTGTCACATTTCTACTGGATGTCTCTAGCAGAATGGGCCACTTGAGTGGATCCCTATCCCAGTTACAGCTAAGAAGTTATAGCCTCATCGCCTTTGATTGCTTCTCTGGTTCTTAAGAACTCAGATTTTTGGGCGGGATGCTTCTAGTCTTCTAATACTCCACAATGTAGAACAATTAAGTCATCTTCTTACACATGTGACTCATGGCATATAAGTTTGATTAATTTTACAGGACAGATATTACATCATCTCTCTTCTCACCCCCTTTTACAGCTCCTAAAATTACATCCCATAACTTTTCCTCCAAGAGTATCAGAGGAATCCTTGCCTCAGCCAGCTGCTTTGGTTTACAGATGGTTCCTCTAATGGAACAGCTATAAAAACAGAAAATCAAAAGGGTCATTCATGGATGACTCAGGAAACCTCAGTTTAGGGTGGTGTTAGGCGCTGTAAGTGGTCTTCTCTCATCTGGTGAATGAAGACTTGAACTTACGCCCTAACCGGCAGTATATCGTCAGACTGCTTCCACCAATTGGAACAGCTACTTTGCCCTCTGGGAAAACCGCACTTTTACAAACCTAAGATTTAATTTGGAGAGGAAACCACAGGCTGCCTCCATCCCAGAGAGCTACCTGTCTCTTCCTCCTGGGTGATGCCTCCTCGCCCAGCGCCGCGTGGGTTGCCATTGATCTCTGCTGCCCTGGGCTCACAGCAGGAAAGATTCAGAACCGTTTGCTCCGTAGCAGGGTCTTAGGACCTTTTCCCCTCTTTCTAGTGTTGGGATTCGAACTCAGGCCCTGATGTGTTGAGGCAAGCCCTCTCCCTCTGAGCCTTGTCTCCAAGAGTCTCTTCTGCTTTGGAGGCTCATGAGGAGAGAGGTAAGATGATAGGGTTCCTAGGGAGAGGTCTGTGGTAACAAGAGAGGAGGTTTAAAGTTTTCAAAGTGTGAACTGGTTAGAGGCCACTGATTTATGTCTTGGAGGAGCAGGCCAGTGTAGCGACAGGATTGTGGGTTATAAGTCTGAGCTGCCAGGGCTCTAAGCTCAGACCTTAGCTTTGTGCTGTTCTGTTTTCTCTGTGCTGTGCGTAGTTCCATCCTGTCTAAGGCAAGGCCTACTGCAGAGGATTGTTCTGAGTAACAGAGGGCCCTGAGTATGGTATAGTGTTTGCCTACCGTGTCCAAAGCCTCAGATGCCCTCCTCAGTGTAACAGTGACAACCCCTCCCTAGGAAACAAACACGCCAAAATGTAACCCATAGGCAGTGCTTGGCACTGTAGGAAGGGTTCAACACCTTTGCTGGCTGTGATAATACATTCTGGCTTTCCTCATCTTCTAGGTCCAAAAATCATGAATATTTTGCCACATTTACTTTATCCATGTACCCTCCATTTTTAGATTATTGATAGTCATGTATTGCCTGTCAGCTGGGCTTGGTGGCACTTTTTTTTTTAAAGCTTATTTTATGTGTACAGTGTTTTGCCTGTACCCTGTGCATGCCTGGTACTGAAGTTGGGAGTC
Source organism: Mus pahari (assembly GCF_900095145.1). NCBI lineage: Eukaryota > Metazoa > Chordata > Mammalia > Rodentia > Muridae > Mus > Mus pahari. The sequence goes on along the minus strand of NC_034590.1, from coordinate 2,995,517 downwards.
AGGTCTCCTGGGGCTGGAGTTGCAGATGGTCGTGAGCCACTGTGTAGGTGCTGGGAACTGAACCTGGGTCCTCCACGAAAGCAGGAGACCAACAATGCACTGCTGGATTTCCTCAGACCTTTCTGTAGAAATCTCTGGTTTGGGGGTGGGTTTGGGGTTAGGTGTAAGTACAGTAATGAGAAATGATTTGAAAGAAGGAATGACAGAAATAAAAACCCTTCTCTTACTACACAAATTAGTTTGAGAACATCTAGGCACATCTGGATTCATGATTCTTTCTATTCCAGCGTTGCTTGTCGATCCCCAGTTTATCATAAAGAAATACTGAAAAGAGCTGACTGGTTCCTGCAGTTCTAACACTATGGCCCTGGCTCAGGTAGGTTAAAGATTTTCTCCATTCCCCAAGTGTGCACGGTGCACATGGAACCTATTTCCTCTGAAGCACTCAGTTTCTAGACAGTTGAATACATACAGTCACTCCTTTCCCTGAACCTGCTGCTCTAGCGAGCTCTGTGCAGCGCCCTCCCCAGTGCTCAGAGACAGAGCCCAGTGCTGGGCATGCTGCCACCAAGACTGAGCCCCCCCCCCCCGCACCACCCCGTACGTTTTTTCCTTCTAGAGCCATGGAGAGCGAGCTCAGGTAAAACCCATGAGAAACCCTCAGATGAACTCTGTGGAACGTTCCTCTCTTAATGTTTCTATGTGGGGCAGCTTTTTGGTTTAATAATTACAGATTTTTTCAGAGTATATTCTCTCTCTCTCTCTCTCTCTCTCTCTCTCTCTCTCT
>NC_034590.1:2992581-2994250 GCF_900095145.1 Mus pahari | reverse complement strand
TGTGTGTGTGTGTGTGTGTGTACTGTGGTACATAAGTAGAAGTCAGAGGATATTGGTTTTCTGATTTGAATTTAATGTGGGTTCCAGGGGTCAAATTCAGCTTTACCCGCTGGGCTGTCTGGCTAACCCTAATTTTTAGTACTTAAATTCCGGGGGGGGGGGACGTTCCTCTTATTTGTATCCCCAGTACACAGTATGGCATTTTATCATCTTCGTTTTTTTTTTTAATGTGTTCATCTGTCTGTGTAGAGGCCAGGGGCTGACGCTGGGTATCTTTCTCAATTAAGTTTCCACCTTATTTTTGCGACAGTTTCCCTGGACACAGAGTTCGGGCATTTAGCTACACCCACTGGCCAGTAAGCCCCAGGAGTCGTTCTGTCCGCCCTCCCCTGTGAGGGATGGTGGCCGGTGATTATTATTGGACCATGCTGGCCTTGGGCGTAAGCGCTGGGAGTCATGCTTCTACGCAAGCCCTTTACTGACCAGAGACCATCGCTCTAGTCCCCAGAATGGCACTGCAGCTGTCCCCTTCAGTGCCTTCCCGCCCAGATACCAATACGGAGACTTCACTTTAAGCACCACAGATTAATTTTTCCTGTATTTAAACTTTTCTCTTTTTTTCCTGTTTCTTTCCGCTCCCTTTCCTTTCCTGGTCCTGCCCTCCCCTCTTATCCTTCCCTCCCCTCTCCTCCCTCCCCCTCTGTTCTCTTTGACAGGGTCTTATTTTGTTGCCCAAGCTTGAACTTGTATCCTCCTGTTTCCACTTTAGATGAATAATACAATGACTCTACCCAGCTTTAGTTTTTAATTTTGAACTATTAATAGAATTACATAGTTCAATACATTTTTAAAACAATGTCCAGGAGTCTAATTATTTTCTGAGTAGAATGCTGGACCCTCAGACCACCCATGACTGTCTTAAAGTACATATATCATTAATGTGAATATATAGAAAGACCCCGGAAATCCACCCCTGGCTTCCACATGGGCTGAGACCTTCAGCTGTCCAAGGCTTTACAATTGGATGGGTTAGGTAGGGATGTTTGGGGGCTTATGTGATAAAAAATCTAAAATTTGTGTGAGACTAGGCATGGAAATGCACACCTTTAACCCCAACACTCAGGAAACAGAGGCAAAAGGGTCTCTGTGAGTTTGAGACTCGATTAGTCTACTTAGAGTTTCAAGTCAGGCAGGGCTACATTGTCAAACCCTGCCTCAAAAATTGAAATTAAGGGGCTGGTGAGATGGCTCAGTGGGTAAGAGCACCCGACTGCTCTTCCGAAGGTCCGGAGTTCAAATCCCAGCAATCACATGGTGGCTCACAACCATCCATAACAAGATCTGACTCCCTCTTCTGGAGTGTCTGAAGACAGCAACAGTGTACTTACATATAATAAATAAATAAATCTTAAAAAAAATTGAAATTAAACAAATAATTAGTATGTTGCCGCCTTTGTTAGGGCCAGTGGGCTAGCCCTGGGCTCCCTGCTTATATCAGCTGTGCATCATGAAGCTGCTTCACCATCCACTGGGTTGCTTCCATCTCCTCCTCTTATGCCTAATAGGTTTCAGGACATTCATATAAGCCATTCATATTTCCTGTGGGAACCAGGGACACCTAATCCTCTTTCAAAACCTCTCCATAGACCTGTCAATTTTTTTTTTTTTT
>NC_034590.1:2987502-2992036 GCF_900095145.1 Mus pahari | reverse complement strand
CACTCCAGAACAGGGCGTCAGATCTTGTTACGGATGGTTATGAGCCACCATGTGGTTGCTGGGATTTGAACTCCGGACCTTCGGAAGAGCAGTTGGGTGCTCTTACCCACTGAGCCATCTCACCAGCCCGCAGCTTCTTTTTTAACCCTCTAAGATAACCTGGCTCCTCCCAGTCAAAGCCCTCGAGGGGCTTGCATTTAGTACTGACTACTCTAGGCTTCAGGTGTCTGCTCATGTTCTCCTGGACTCTCCTGTGGCTAATTCCACTTCCTTGCTCTCTCTGCCCCTCTCCTGGCTGAGAGGAAATCCAGCCCTATTCTCTCCCCTGATCAGTCATTGGCTGATTAGCTAGCTTTATTGACCATTCAGGGAATAATTGGGGAGCAGTATTTATACAACATTGAGACGGTAGATTCTTAGAATAAGGATTGCAACCAGATATAGGGGCTCAGAAGTCAGCATTTAAATAATAAAAGGATAATCTTTATACAGGGTACAGTAACATCATGCCTACATAGGCCCTTGTTCTCTCCCTTCCTGAGGGTGACCTTTTGTGACCTAGCATGACGTGAGAAGTCTTCCCTGAGGCTATGCGTAACCACGTCCTGTATTGTCAGTTTGGACTGTGGCATATCAGCCATTATTTTAGTGTGGCAGACAAAGATAAGAACAGGAATATACACAACAAGTCTCAGCCCCACCTCTGCCTTGGTCATGGTGGTACATCCCTACAGACCCAGTGCTTAGAGAGTTGGAGCAGGAGGACCTCAAATTTGAGATCAGCCTGAGCTCCATAGTAAGACCCTATCTCAAAAAGAAAAGATGAATTTCTTCCATCGAGAAGAACCCCTTAAAAAGCCCTTGTGTGTTTTTATGGGATGTACCTGATTCGAGCAAGATTTCTCAAATTTGTGACCAGTGACATTTTGAGCCAGAAAAACTTTTATGGCAGAGGATTACCTGTGCACAGTAGGCCATGTGACAGTAGCTCTGGTCTCTGCTGTTAGGTCCCTGGAACACAGGCACACATTACCCAGTGTGTGACAATCAGGTTGTCTCCAAATATGCCGTTTTAAGAAACAAAATTGAGGGCTGGAGAGATGGCTCAGTGGTTAAAAGCACTGACTGCTCTTCCTAAGGTCCTGAGTTCAAATCCCAGCAACCACATGGTGACTCACAACCATCCATAATGAGATTTGGTACCCTCTTCTGGAGAGTCTGAAGACAGCTACAGTGTACTTACATATAATAAATAAATAAGTCTTAAAAAAAAAAAAGGAACAAAATTGATCTTTGTTGAAAAACACTAGTCCTGCTGAGCACAGTGGCAGTGCACCTGCAGTCTGACCCTTTGGGGGTGGAGGCAGGAAGATTATGGTAATCATTGCCTACATGGAGGATTTAAGGCCCACCTGAGTTCAACCCCTGGGACTCCCATGGTGGAGAGAGAGCTGGTTCTGGTAAGTTGCCCTCTGATGGCTGCACATAAAGTGAGGAAATGCGCAGATGTAGAAGGAAGGAAACCACTGTCCAGGATGCTGCTCTCACTGATTTCATAACTCACTGTAACTCAGAGAAGACATTCAGTGAGACCTACTAGGCAGGGCAAGGAGGATGACAGATTTGTGAGTGCTAGAGACACTAAACAAGAGCTATGTACGTTTACGCCAAGCTGACACATCTTAATTGTTTGTTTACCTTTTTTTAGATAGGATCTTACTATGTAGCCATGACTGGCTGGATTTGAACTCACTCACTATTTAGTTTTGTTTGTTTGTTTGTTTTGTTTTGTTTTGTTTTTTTGAGACAGGGTTTCTCTGTATAGCCCTGGCTGTCCTGGAACTCACTTTGTAGACCAGGCTGGCCTCAAACTCAGAAATCCACCTGCCTCTGCCTCCCGAGTGCTGGAATTAAAGGCATGCGCCACCATGCCCGGCTTCACTCACTATTTAGACTAGGCTGGTCTTGAAGTCATAGAGATCCACCTGTCTCTGCCTTCCAAGTGCTTGCTCAAGTAAATGTTAGAAGGGACATTAGATACATCAATGTAGCCAAGATGAGATCAAGGGTTTTTGTTGTTGTTGTTTTTGTTTATTTGTTTTTTTAAGGTTTACTTATTTTCATGTATATGAGTCCTCTCTGCACGTACACCTTCATGCCAGAAGAGGGCATCAGATCCCAAAATAGTTGTGTGCTGGGAATTGAACTCAGGACCTCTGGAAGAGCAGTCAGTGCTCTTAACCACTGAGCCATCTCTCCAGCCCCCGAGATCAAGATTTAGCAAAATTTTAAAAGTTAAAGAATTGATTGTACCAGGGATCATGTTTGAAATAAAACCTGACTTTGAGATGAGCCTAAACCAGTGTATCTTAGATATTTTGTAGTGTATTTAGAATAAGGTAGAGTTTTTTTGAAGAAAATTTTATCAGTGGGTCTTCATAATCAATAATACTGAATGCCATGTTTCTGTAGAAATAATGGAAGCACATTATGTATATAGCATATAACTGCTGTGCAGTTGGGTTCATGTGTGGGTCTCACTATATTTATTTCCAGAATGAATGAAAAATCTAATCTTGGGCAGCAAGATAGCTTAGAAAGCAGTGATGAGGATCTGACATGGCAGAAGGAACCAGCTCTTGTGGGTTGTCCTCTGACCTGCATACTTGTGCTATGGTATGCATGTGCACACACACACACACACACACACACACACATACACACACACACACATGAAATAAACATTTATTTTAAAGGTTTGATTTATGTGCATGTGCAGGACTGTATGGGAGCATATGTCATCACTCTGCTTCTGAGACACTGTGTTTCTTGCTGTCTCTGTCCCTTTTGTACTGTTCAGCCCCATGCTGTTGGTGTGCTGTAGGCTTCCCATGTCACAGTGGGGCCGTGGGGTCCTCCTTCAGTCTCTGCTTTCTCCTTAAATAAAAGAGGAATTTTCTCATGCAGGACCACAGGTTTGTTTGTTTGTTTGTTTGTTTTTCAGGGTTTAGTGACGTTTGGGGATGTGGCTGTGGATTTCTCTCAGGAGGAGTGGGAATTCCTGGACCCTGCTCAGAAGAACCTGTACAGGGATGTGATGTGGGAGACCTACAGCAATTTTATCTCTCTGGGTGAGCTTTCTCTCCTGTGCTAACAGGTTTCATTTTTATTTTCTGTGCAGTAAAGTAGAAACAGGTGTTTCCATTTAACATCTAATCATTTTGGCCTGGGATCCCTTCTCACTTTCTTCAGACTCTGATTTCTGGCTTCCTGTGTGTTCATGTTTCCCTGGTGTCTGGGTTTGACATGGCAGAAGTATTTTTATATGAACCCAGAATCAATGTAGACATTTCCTCTTCTTTCTGATTTCAAAGGCAATGAATGTGGGCAGATGCAAACTTAAAACTCAAGGAAGCAAGTTCTGGTTCAGTTCTGGTAACAGACCTCTGGCATTCTTCCTACTTTACATCCAAAAGTTAAAATCTGGCTTGGTGCTTGCTTTAGCTCAGTGTTAAGAGTACTTGCCTAGCATAAGTGTGTGTGTGTGTGTGTGTGTGTGTGTGTGTGTGTGTGTGTGTGTGTGTCCATCCCTGGGTTCAATCCCCACTGCTGCAAAATTAGTTAAAAGTCCAAGTGGACTGGAGAGATGGCTCAGTGGCTAAGAGCACTGGCTGCTCTTCCAGAGGTCCTGACTTCAGTTCCCAGGAGCCACATGGTGGTTCATGACCATCTGTAATGAAATGTGATTCCCTCTTCTGGTGTGCGACAGTAGATCATTCATAAACATAAAATAATTTTTTAGAAAGTGTAAGCATTTTGTATTTTCTAGTAGACAGATCTAGAAAGGATGTGACACTGTTTCTGAAGCATCTTACCCTCTCAGTGAGCATACATAACTATGTGTTCTTTGTACTTAGTGATCAGCTGCTGTCCTGAGTGTTCCATAGTTATGACATTGTCACAGCTGCTCTGAGAGAGGTGATGTATCATCCTCAACACGGATGAGAACACTCCAGCACAGAGGTGGGGGCTGAGGAGATGGCTTCCTGGGTAAAGCATTTGTGCAGATGTGAGGGCCTGAGATGTGAGGGCCTAAGTCCCCAGATGCCTGGAACATGGGGCAGAAGGTGCATCTATAATTCCAGCACTGCTACAGTGAGGTAGGAGGGAAAACAGGAGGATACATGGAGGCACCCCAGGCCAGTTTGCCTGGTAAACTCAGCAATGAACATCAAAAGAGACCCATTTCTATCAGTGGAAAACCCGCTCAGTCAGTCAACAGGGTCTCGAGGAAGGAGTAAAGATTGAAGAAAACAGAGACAATTAGACAGCACTATAACATGACCCCAGCAAGTACTGAAGTGCGTTTATTTTTTCCTAGTCTGCTTTTATATCATTTTAGGAACATGCAAAGAATAGGGTCAGTTCTGAGGTATAAGCACAGTAGTCAGGGAACCATCAAGGCACAGGCAGAGGCCCCTGGTAGTCAGGGAACCATCAAGGCACAGGCAGAGGCCCCTGGTAGTCAGGGAAC
>NC_034590.1:2985071-2987247 GCF_900095145.1 Mus pahari | reverse complement strand
CCTGGTAGTCAGGGACTTACCCAGGTGATCAGATCTTGAGCCTGCTTCTTTGACCTAGCCCAATGTCAAATTCTTGCCAATATCATTGATGTGCCACCAAGGGTTCTCCACCTCTCCCCTTTTTTATTTCATAAACAAGACCATAACTGTCTTAGGTTGTTCTGATGAGAATGCCTTACTTACCTGTCATTGAAAATGCATTATCCGCTGGGTGTGGTGGCGCTCGCCTTAAATCCCAGAACTCAGGAGGCAGAGGCAGAGGCAGGCAGGTTTCTGGGTTCGAGGCCAGCCTGATCTACAAAGTGAGTTCCAGGACAACCAGGGCTACACAGGAAAACTCTGTCTGGAAAAACCAAAGGAAAAAAAAGAAAATGCATTATCCAAGGCAATGAATTTATGTCTTAGGTTGGCAAGGCTCTGTGCAGAATCTTACCCATCATTGACTCCCAGCCTGTTAAACTAGTGGCTCTGTCTAAGGATCCATTTTAAGTTTCAAGCCATGTATTTCAGCCACCAACATGTTGATGTTGTTAAAGGCAAGTTTTATCAAAATGGGCAGGAATAAAAGTATTCCCAGGACAAGAAGGGCCAACATGATCAAACTATATAAGCCATTCTTGAAGCCTGACCAAGGTGGAATTACTGACCTTAAGTCAAAAATAATTTTGTCAGCTGTATCGCAGCATCTAAGCTCAGCAGAGCAGCGTTCCTCAAATTCACAGTCTCAGCGTGCAGAGTCGGACACCCAGGATTGTGCCGATACCCTGAAAATGTCCTTGAGGTTTCTCCCAATTATAGTGACTGTCATTGTAAATTTTAGAAGTGACACAAATCCATTGATATTTACTGTGACACTTGAGATGGCTTCTTATCTTAAACTCTGAATGAACCTCCTCTTCCATAATTTGAACGGTGTCATAAAGAACATCACGCCTTTAATCCCAGCACTCGGGAGGCAGAGGCAGGTGGATTTCTGAGTTCGAGGCCAGCCTGGTTCACAGAGTGAGTTCCAGGACAGCCAGGGCTACACAGAGAAACCCTGTCTCAAAAAACAAACCAAACCAAACCAAACCAACCAAACAAACAAACAAAAGAACATCAATCCGTTGTTCCAAACACCAATCTAAATCCTCTTGAATACTCAGAGCAGTAGTAACATTTTTTGCTAAATGATTAACAAAAGTGGCTGTCTAACTTCTTGCATCAAAGCAATTGCAGAAGCAATGGCGCTAGCTATTAATATAATCAAAGCTGCTGTACCAGCAATGATCAAACCCACTACCCTCTTGCTTCTGCTTAAAGCCCGATTCATTTCTTCCAGTATTTATTAGCCTTTTTCAGAATACCAAGGTTCAGAATAACTTATATGAATCAAATGGGCCTCATCCCTGCTTATTTAAAGATGCTCAACCTTTGACCCCAAGAAGCAGATAGGACTTCACCATTTTAAACAAGATCAACAAAAGAAACTATTTGGTTATCTGTATTAATGTAAAGATACTAAACCACAAAACTTAGCATCCACTCCTGATCCATAACAGGCAAACCAGCCAGCCTGCAGTGGGCTGGGCTTGGTGGTGTGTGCCTGAGGCCTGGTGGAGGCTGGTGGAGGCGTGGCCTCTCTTCTTGGTCTTAAGGTTTCTTTCCTTTGGTGTGTGTTGAAAAAGTGTTCATGTGTGAGGATAAGCATCTGTGTGTGTTGTGTGCATGTTTGTGTGTGCATATGCATGTAGAGACAGAGATCTATGTATGATATCTTCTTCAGTGGCATCCTCACTTTATCTTTTGAGACAGATCCACAGTGAACCTGGAACTCATTTCTTGCCTAGAGTGGCATGCTAGCAAGTGCCCAGGGCTCCTCATCCTCTTGCCTAGTGCTAGAACGACAGAAGCATGCTGCTACCCCTGGCTTCTTACATGGAGCTGGGGATATAAGCTCAGGGCTGCAGACTGCATGCTCAGTCAGCTGTTGTCTCGGCTCCTCAAGGCCTTCTTCCATCCATCTGTCCGTCCCTCCCTCCCTCCAGTGGGCCTGAATTCCCAGAGACCCACCTGACTCTGTCTCCTACCACTGGGATTAAATGTACCACCATACCTGGCTATGATTCCTTCCTTCCTTCCTTCCTTCCTTCCTTCCTTCCTTCCTTCCTTCCTTCCTTCCTTCCTTCCTTCCTTC
>NC_034590.1:2982178-2984779 GCF_900095145.1 Mus pahari | reverse complement strand
TTTTTTTGGTTTTCCAGACAGGGTTTCTCTGTGTAGCCCTGGCTGTCCTGGAACTCACTCTGTAGACCAGGCTAGCCTCAAACTCAGATATCTGCCTGCCTCTCTCACTCTGTAGACCAGGCTGGCCTTGAACTCAGATATCTGCCTGCCTCTGCCTCCCAAGTGCTGGGATTAAAGGTGTGTGCCACCAGTGCCCGGCTTCAGCTTTCTTTTAGAGATGATCTTACTTTGTAGCTCAGGCTGTCCTGAGACTCTCTGTGTAGCCCAGGCTAGCATCCTCCTGAGTGTTGGGATTGCAGATATGAGCCTACTTGGACTTATTTTCGTATGTGCTAATCTCTGCATCTGAAACAGGGCCTTAATTTTTATTTATTTTAATATTCATGAAGTGAGCTTAGGCCACAATGAATACCTTTACCCCTTTCGCAGAGCAATTATTGTAGTTTTAGTGTTTTGCTGATAAAGCTCTGTACAGTTGCGTGTCAACTCCTGCTGTTTTTCCCATGAACTTAATTATTTTTGGTGCAGGATTTTATGTAGGATATGGGTTTGGGGGGCACACATAGGTAGTTTTTTTTTTTTTTTCAGAAATGCCTATTTACAGGATGTACCGTCTATCACTTATAATAGGCATTGCTTTAGGCCCTGCCATCTGTCTATAGAAATTTTCTTCCTTCTGGATCAGAGAAGCAGTGTTTCTTTCTTGTTCTCTTTCAGATTTGGAGTCTAGAGTCAAGACTTATACTTCATCTTCAGACAAAGGCATTTGTGAAGTATATTCCTCACAGTGGGGGTTGATTGAGAAAATTAAAAACCTTAGCCCTCAGGGTTCCGGTCTTAGCGATGATCAGGAGTGTAAACACAAGACTGGGCTACAAAAGGAACCACGGGAGGGTTATTTTGAGCAGTTGAAAATTACCTCCGAAAAAGTCACGTATGAAAAGCACAGTTTCCTTTCAGAGTACCAGAGAGTTCAGAATGGAGAAAAGTTCTATGAATGTAGAGAGTGTAGGAAGACCTTTATCCGCCGCTCAACGCTTAGTCAACACTTGAGGATCCACACTGGTGAGAAACCTTACAAATGCAAGGAGTGTGGGCAACCCTTCAGACAGCGGGCACACCTTATCCGACATCACAAACTTCACACCGGTGAGAAGCCCTATGAGTGTAAGGACTGTGGGAAGGCGTTTACAGTGCTCCAGGAACTCACACAGCACCACCGCCTTCACACTGGTGAGAAACCATACGAATGCAAGGAGTGTGGAAAGGCCTTCCGGGTCCATCAGCAGCTGGCTCGGCATCAGAGGGTTCACACTGGGGAGAAGCCCTATGAGTGCAAGGACTGTGGGAAGACCTTCAGACAGTGCACACACCTTACCCGACACCAGAGACTTCACACGTCTGAGAAACTGTATGAATGTAAGGAGTGTGGGAAAGCCTTCGTGTGTAGCCCAGACCTTCGAGTACATCAGAAAATCCACTTCGGAGAGAAGCCCTATGCATGTAAGGACTGTGGCAAGTCCTTCAGAATATGCCAACAGCTGACCATCCATCAGAGTATTCACACTGGGGAGAAACCCTATGAATGTAAGGAATGTGGGAAGACCTTCAGGTTGAGGCAGCAGCTTGTTCGCCATCAGAGAATCCATACCCACGAGAGACCCTATGAGTGTCTGGAATGCTGGAAGACCTTCAGTAGTTACTCACAGCTGATTTCACATCAGAGCATTCATGTTGGGGAGAGACCTTACGAGTGTGAAGAGTGTGGAAAGGCCTTCCGGCTGCTCTCGCAGCTCACTCAGCACCAGAGCATCCACACGGGCGAGAAGCCTTATGAATGCCAGGAGTGTAGGAAACCCTTCCGGCTGCTCTCGCAGCTCACTCAGCACCGGAGCATCCACACCGGCGAGAAGCCTTATGAATGCAAAGACTGTGGCAAGGCTTTTAGACTTTATTCATTTCTTTCTCAGCACCAGAGGATCCACACTGGTGAGAAACCCTACAAATGTAAGGAGTGTAAGAAGGCCTTCAGGCAGCACTCACACCTGACCCAGCACCAGAAGATCCACAGTGGGACCTGACAAGCTCTATACAAGTCGTAACATGTCAGGAGGTCCGTTTTTAAGACTAATTTATTTTGTGCTTATAAGTAAACATAAATAAGTCTGCGTTGCTTTAAAAGCCCACCATCCTCACTTAAACATTACATTTCTTCAGCAGATTCTCATGAAAGAAAATTTGATGAATGTAGGGAAATGTTTAGCCTCACCTGTTACCATACCATCTACATACATCTCACTACTCTCTTCCAGTGTGACACTGGACAGGACCCTAAGCATTAATGCCTTGTTTTGCTCACTGTCAAAAAGGTGACAATAGTACTTACACATACTACTTATTGTTATGTAACAAATTAATAGAAAAACAGTAGATTAAATAATATACTTGTATTATCTAAAATTTTCTATAGATCAAGAGTCCAGGGATGCCTTAGAGGTTTCGGCTAAGGCTGGCTCCCATCTGAAAGCTTAGCTAGAGAAGGATCCACATTGGCAGGAACAGGTTAGACACCTGAATTCATTTCTTTCTTTTTTTTTTTTT
>NC_034590.1:2960012-2982128 GCF_900095145.1 Mus pahari | reverse complement strand
AGCCACCATGTGGTTGCTGGGATTTGAACTCTGGACCTTCGGAAGAGCAGTCGGGTGCTCTTACCCACTGAGCCATCTCACCAGCCCCTGAACTCATTTCTTTAAGAGCTGATCCATTGGGATTCTCAGTTTCTGGATGGCCATTGGCTGGAAGATGAGTGAAGCTCCAGCCATATTGGCTGTTCCAGTGTGGCTGCTGCTCTAATGATATTGCACAAGCCAAGAAAGGTGGCGTCTACAGGATGGAAGCTTGCTAGCCAGCCTGAGGGGATGACCTGTGTGGTCTAATCTCAGAAGGGACACCCAGTCATTTTACCACATCCTACTGGTTAAACGTAGTTATCAGACCAGTTTACTCCAGAAGTCTCATGAAATTGAATGTCATGAGGAGGCTGGTGAGTGAGGACCAGGGTAGAGCCCACCTGCTGTACTGCACACCAGCACTGACTTAAGGATAAAGTAGTTAACACTTGACCAACTAGCAGTCATAGTAGCATGTATCATATAATAATGTCTGTAATTCTTTTTGTTTGTTTGTTTTTGTTTTTCGAGACAGGGTTTCTCTGTATAGCCCTGGCTGTTCTAGAACTCACTTTGTAGACCAGGCTGGCCTCGAACTCAGAAATCTGCCTGCCTCTGCCTCCCGAGTGCTGGGTTTAAAGGCGTGCGCCACCACACCCGGCATAATGTCTGTAATTCTTACTGCCAGTCTTGTCAATTCATGTGAAAAGAAGATGATCCCATGGAAGAAATAAATGTAGAAATGCCTCCTTTCACATCTTTGCATTTATAAATCTCAACATAATTTCTCCTGGGTAAGACCTAGGGAATTATAGCAAATGGGAGATTTTTGTCACTTGAGCAAAAACTTCATGTTGAAAGGAGACTGAGTTTCATGAATGTGGGTTGTTAAAACTTAACTATTAAGGAATCTGAGGAAATGACTTCTTCACATTTCAAAAAAGCAGCTCATTTAGAATCCCTTCTCTGACCAAATTCATGTTTAATCACACAGTCTCAAGGATAGCATACAGGACAACTAGCAGCTTGAGGATCTCATTTTTATGCACACACATACGTAAGTATTGGGGCCATGGAAGTGCCTGTGTGGTTAAAGCGCTTGTTGTGTAAGCATGAGGACCCAACTTTGGATCCTCAGAACCCCAGTTAAATGCCAGGTAGATGTAGTGGCTCACTTGTAATTCTAGCCTCTGGAGATAGAGACCAGATATCTAAAGCAAGATGCTTAGAAAAACCATATCTAGCTATTGATATATCAGCGAGCTCTGGGTTGGATTGAGAGCCCCTGCCCCAGTGCATACAGTGGCAGAGTGAATGGAGATAGTTCCTCAGATAACACAGGATCTCCACATGCACCTGTGCACAAGTCCACTACACACATACAAACATAAATACCCACAAATAATTACCATGCACACACAAATATGAAAAGTTTTATAGTCAATATATGCTCAGATTGGTGTGGTTTTTTTAAAATTTATTTTATGTGTGTAAGTACATAGTTGCTCTCTTCAAACACACCAGAAGAGGGCATCAGATCCCATTATAGATGGTTGTGAGCCACTATGTGGTTGCAGGGAATTGAACTCGTGACCTTTAGAAGAGCCATCAGTGCTCTTAATCACTGAGCCATCTTTTAAGCCCAGATTGCTGTATTTTCAATCCATGTTTCAAGATGGACCTTTTGACAGGATCCTGCTAGTAATTCTCAAGGTTTTGGCTGACCAGTCTGCTCAGAGATAGTTGATGGTAGGACAGCAACTAAGTTACTTAGAAATATATTTATTTACTTACTTATTTGTATTTTGAGACAGCATCTTACCATGTTGCCTTAGCTGACCTGGAACTATGTGTAGACCAGGCTGGCCTAGAACTCACAGAGATCTGTCTGCCTCTGCCCCTGTCTCAGAGTGCTGCGATGAAAGCATGTGCCACCATGTGCCACCATGTGCCACCATACCTGACTTACATCATCTTAAATTAGCAGACGAAAGCAAAATGAACATTCATTTTTCTCTTTCATGTGAACCACTTTGCAGTGTTAGCAAATGTTCATCAAACTCAAATGTTTTTTATCCCTTAAGCAATTTTAATTAGTAAATGCAGAAGAAAAAAATAGAATTGAGGGATTTGCTGTTTTCTAGATTCTAGTGCCATAATGTCCCTGGAAGGTGATCTTTGTTGAGTCCTAGACTGGGCCACAGAGGAGGGCTATGTCTAAAGGGAAAGAGGGAAAAACCAGAAAAACATAGGAAACTGACAAAACCAGGTGTGGCGGTGCCCAACTTTAATCCAGTACTCGGAAGGCAGAGGCAGGCAGATCTATGAGAGTTTGAGGCCAGCCTGGTCTAGAGTGAGTTACAGGACAGACAAACCTACACAAAGGAACACTGTCTCAAAAAAATTATATATATATTTACCTGACAGAATTTGGAGCAGCAAAACATTGCAAGTGACTGGGTTATTTGATCATGGAGGGCAATTGTTGCATATCTTTTGTATGCATTTGAAATATCAGTATTTTAAAAAACAAAACAAATTGGAACCTAGTTGGGAAGTAAGCTGCCTGCATATCTACACTGTTTAAATGCCACCAAAGCAACACGAAGGCAAGTGGTAGGCTTTGTCAGGGAAGTTCTCTTTATGGACTTGCCACATAAAATAGGTGCTGACCATCAAGAACCATGAAATAAATAAATCGAGTGCTAAAGCAAGCAAAGGCTTTAGGAAACAGCACATAACAAAGCCTTTCAAATTATCTTCATGTTAAAATAAGCGTGGTTTTGTACATATATATTAGGTGTGCAGTCACACCTGTGCTGCCAGCACTCAGAAAGCCAATACAGGAGATACTGGAATTCAAGATCCCATCTCAAGAAACAGTAACAACAGTAACAATGATGACAATAGAAACTAGACCACCGGGGCTGGAGAGATGGCTCAGCGGGTTAGAGCACTGACTGCTCTTTCAGAGGTCCTGAGTTCAATCCCCAGCAACCACATGGTGGCTCACAACCACCTGTAATGAGATCTGATGCCCTCTTCTGGTGTGTCTGAAGACAGCTACAGTGTACTCATATAAATAAAATAAATAAATCTTAAAAAAGAAAAAGAAACTAGACTACCTGAGGGAGATCGCTCAGTAAAGTGCATGCTGCTTAAGCATGGTGACTTGGGATCTCTGGCAGCAATGGAAAAATGAGGCAAGGTCTTTTCATCTCCCGATGACAGCAGCACAGGGCAATGGTGGTGTGGCAGTGGTGGCGTGTGTGGCACTGATGGATCCCTGAAACTTGCCTGTAAGACTGTCTGACCATCACTGAAGCTCCAGGTTCAGTCACAAAACAAAGTGAGCACGGCATGGCGATGCACACTTGTGATCCCAGCACCCCAAGACAGAGGCAGGTGGAGCTCTGAATTTGAAGACCCTGGTCTACATAAGGAATCCCAGGCCATGGTGCTCCATGGTGAGAGAGTGAGACTCTGTCTCGAGGTGGAAAGCTGCTGAGGAAGATACCTGATGTCAGCTGCTCATCCCCTCATCTCTACACACTTGCACACACACACACACACACACACACACACACACACACACACACACCAAACATGGGGGGGAAAGCTCTAAAAAGCAGTATCTAGACAAGCTTCATGCTTCCAAGCCATGTCTTTTGTGATGGTTTGAATGTGCCTGGCCCAGGGAGTGACACCATTAGAAGGTGTGGCCTTGTGGGAATAGATGTGTCACTGTGGGTGTGGGCTTTAAGACCCTCATCCTGCAGCCTGGAAGCCAGTCTTCTGTTTGCCTCCAGAACAAGATGTAGAACTCTCAGTTCCTCCTGCACCATGCCTGCCTGGATGCTGCCATGTTCCCACTTTGATGATAATGAACTGAACCCCTGAACCTGTAAGACAGTCCCAATTTAAATGTTGTCTTTATAAGCGTTGCCTTGGTCATGGTGTCTATTCACAGCAGTAAAACCCTAAAACATTTCCCTAAGTCTAAGTGAAGAGTTGTAAAACTTTACCTCCTAATGTATAAAATGAGGACATGATCACTTCAAGGTATGGCTGAGGAGGTTTTTACTGTAGATATGAGGGAGAGTACAGCCAGAGGCATCTGGGAGTCCAAAGCAAGGAGAGAAGGTGCACTGTACATGGTCAGTAGACTGATCTGGGCCATGAGAGGAGAGAGAGAGGAAGAGAGAGAAGGTCGAGCCAACTGAGAGGACCAAAACGGTGCATGGTAGTCTGGGTTCTGTAAGTAAGCCTAGCAAGCTGTAAAGAGCAAGCCAGTAAGCAGCACCCTCCATGGTCTCTGCAGCAGCTCCTGCCTCCACTTCCTGCTGTACTTGAGTTCCTGTCCTGACTTCCTTCAGTGATTCACAGCAATACAGAAGTGTAAGGCAAATAAACCTTTTCCTCTACAAATTGCCTTTGATCATGGTGTTTTATCACAGCAATAGTAATCATGAGTAAGGCAGATGGCTATATGCATAGTTCTGAACATATTAAAGAATTTGATAATTTATAATTAACTTGATAAATATCTTTAACACTTTACAAGTTAGTAGCTTATATAAAGTTAGGATTTTACAATTTTATCCCTGTTAAGTTTTGGCCTTAAAATTTTGATGTGAAAATCCTTTGGCATTAAAACCAACCTTTAAATGATAAATACAGTTGTAAAGACAAAGAGGTTGGATATATATCTTCAAGTCAATTTCCACTAGCCTGAATAGACATTAGTAATTTATAAACTTTACTTATCAAGCACATATTGTCCCTTATTTAAAATTTTCTAGAAGTCTCCTGTTGAACACAGCAGAGATATTTGTGGTTAGACATACATCTCTGAGCCAGCTGTTATTAATCTGAGTAGGCCTTTATAACTTTAGGAGTTTATAAATCTTATTTATTAACTATTTCTTATTCATCAAACATATGTTGCTTCTTAACTAAGATTTTCCCAAATTCTGCCTGGTTTTAAGCACAGTTTGCAAAGACATAAGTGGATAGACACACATCTCTAAGTCCGTTTCTATTAACCTGAGAAGATCTTTATAATTTTTTATAATTATACAAAACTCCATCCTAATTAAAAACATTTGGATACCTACTGTTGCCTCCTTAGTCTAAAAAAGAGATACAGTTATAAGCAGAGTGCTCACTAGGACTAAGACATTTTCTGACTGTTGCTTAGTTGATTTATCTGAACTGGCCATAGTAATCAAGATGGTAGTCAAGTTACGTGGCATAGTGAAGATGGCTGCAGCCGCATGGTCACTTCTATCCTGTTGAGGTCATCAACCGATATGTTTCTGTTTAAAAACATTTATCTTCCTTTCCTAAACAAGAGTTGAAGCCAAGTTATATATACATATGCTACAGTAAGTTAAGATCACCTCAAAAAAAAAAAAAAAAAATCACCTCTATAGAGATTTGTAAAAGCATTTTTAAAAGTGACATATTTTTCACTATCCTTGGCTATCTTCCAAATGAAAGAGACTGAGGCTATAAGATTTAATTAGCTTTACAGCATAATAGCTGGGCAGTCTTGATCTATTCTAATTCTCTAAGCAAAACTGGCTACCTCCCAGCCAAAATCCATGAGATACTTATATTTTAGTATTTTTAGTATTGGTTTGGGTCTCTGGACTTCAGGTGAGTTCTCCCATGTCTCCTGGCCCCTTCATAGTGAATCCTGTCCCCCTTCCCCCGCCCCAAACCAGAGATACCTGGAATAATGCTATATCTGGATTGCAACAAGATACAGAAACAGAGAAATCAGCATTTGAATAACACAAGGATAATCTTTACACAGTGCACAAAACATTACACCTATCAACTGTCTATAGAAGTTTTAAGCTAATTTTTGTTGTAGATTTTAAATATTTTTTATTTTATGTGAGTACACTGTTGCTCTCTTCAAAGACACCAGAAGTCAGCATCAGATCCCATTACAAATGGTTGTGAGCCACCATGTGGTTGCTGGGAATTGAACTCAGGACCTCTGGGAGAGCCTGACAGTGCTCTCCAGCCCTGATCTTAAAGATTTTTAAAATATTTGTGCTAACAAAGTGAGCATGATTTTAGAGATTTTTTAAAAATTATACCCAATGAACTTACAAATCCTGAGAAACAATGGTCTTAAAAGTTTTTTGTTGGGAGGCAGAGGCAGGTGAATTTCTGAGTTCAAGGCCAGCCTGGTCTACAGAGTGAGTTCCAGGACAGCCAGGGCTACACAGAGAAACCCTGTCTCGAAAAACCAAAAAAGAAAAANAAAAAAAAAAAAAAGATTTAAAAGTAGAAAAAGCTTAGAGGGCTATCTATGCTGCCGCGGCTAGCCACTGCCTGTGGGGGCCACGGCTTGGACTGGGGGAGCAGCAAGCTCCGCCTTGCCAGGCAACAGATGCCCAGCTGTGCAGTGCAGCACTTGAGAAGCAGCAGCCACAGAAGGAGTGAAGCACTCGCCGGTGCTCCTCTGGATAATGCTCCCAAAGAATATCCCCCCAAGATCCAGCAGCTGGTCCAAGACATTGCCAGCCTTACGCTCCTGGAGATCTCAGACCTCAACGAACTCCTGAAGAAAACATTGAAGATCCAGGTTGTCGGTCGGCCTTATGCCAATGGGTGGCATGGTGCCTCGTCCCATCTCTGCTTGCAGCACCAGCCTCTGAGGCGGCTGAGGAAGAAGACATCCCCAAACAGAAAGAATGGATACACTTCACCGTCTGCCTGACAGAAGCAAAGCCTGTGGACAAAGCGAAGCTGATCAAGGAGATCAAGAACTACGTCCAGGGCATAAACCTTGTCCAGGCCAAGGAGCTGGTGGAGTCCCTGCCCCAGGAAATCAAAGCTAAGGCCGCGAAGATGAAAACAGCCTTGGAGGCCGCGGGTGGCACTGTGGTTCTGCAGTGAGGACTTAAGTGCCTAGAGTTCTGGGATCCGGGCAAAGCCTGCTCACCTCGATTCACTCCCAGCCGCTGTGTTGGGAGCAACAGCTAGTGACGCGAGTGTCCGAGGTCTCCTAAGAGGGATAGGATGGACCTAATGTGATGGGGTGGAGAAGTGACAACCTTTGCAGAACTCACAGGAAACTGCCTTGGGAACTTACCAAGTGAACATACCCTCTGGTAGCTACTGAGAAAATATACTATTCAGCCTGGGGTATTTAGTGAGTGACGTGTGTGCCCAGGGCTGGGAGTATAAAGGACCACCTAGAGGCAAAAAAAAAAGAAAGAAAGAAAGAAAGAAAGAAAGAAAGAAAGAAAGAAAGAAAGAAAGAAAGAAAGAAAGAAAGAAAGAAAGAAAGAAAGAAAAAAAAAGTTAAGAGATAAGAGACTTTGGGGAATGTAGAGAAAGTCTAGTTAGAAGAGATATGAGACGTGGGGATCATTTGTTTGTGCAGTGGCAGAAGTTGTTACCATATGAGAGATTTTGAAAATGAAGTGTGTCACTTGTTAGCCATGGATTGAACTGTCCTGAGGTCAAGCCATTTGCGGTAGGTCACGGAGGCTCTAATGAAATCTCACTGACTAAGGAGGACAGGAGTAAAGGTCACTAGAAATCTGCTAGAGGGAGGGTTCCAGTGAGCTCAACAGGGAGCTGCGAGACAGGAGAGGGTGGCCATGAGGGAAAAAAGGGTCACTATTGGAAACTCCATGAGAAGGAATATATCCTGGGGAACACAGAAGGCAGCTCCTAGGAGGAAGTGAGGAACTCCTTGTGGGAGCTAAGAACATATGGGTTGGGCGGGGAAGGGTAAGTAATTGTCCTGGCGAAAAGATTAGCAATCCAGTTCATCCCTAAGGGGACTCAGAGACTTGTCAGGACAAATGTCCCCAGTCACAGAAGAGAGGTATCCCATTCTACATGAGGGCTCAGGAGGGCAAGAAGGGTGTTCTGGAACACCAGTGTGGCTTTATAGCAGTAGTAGACAAAGCCGGCTGCTCCAGGGTGACACCCGGGAGAGGAAGAGAGACATGGCTGAAGAGGTGGTCTGGGAGAGGATTTTGGGTAAAGGGAACGTTCCAACAGAGGAAGAGGTGCCCACATGATGGGTGTAACAGACATCAGGAGCCAGAGAGACACTGAGTAGGTAAAGGGGATGAATGGTTAGAGCAGGCAGAAGGGAGAAGCCATTGAAGAGTAGGACTATAGAATTTGTTGTCAAATATGGTGGGTGGCAGAAGCCAACAGAGACAAATAATCCATACATACCTTAGGGGCTCTTAGGGTTTCCACTGCTGTGAAGGGATACCATGGCCAAGGCAACTCTTATTAAGGAAAACATTTAATTGGGACTGGCTTAGAGGTTCAGATGTTCACTCTGTTATCGTCAAAGCACGGTAGGCATGATGCTGGAGGAGCTGAGAGTTCTACATTTTGATCCAAAGGCAACCAGGAGACTGTCTTCTAGGAAGCTAGGAGCAGGGTCTCAAAGCTCACCCCTACAGTGACACACTTCCTTCAACAAGGCCACTCCCTGGGCCAAGCATATTCAAACCCCACATTCCACTTCCTGGCCCCATAGGCTTGTTCAAATACGTGTCTATGGGGGTCATACCTAGCTGTAGCATAATGCAAAATACATTTAGTCCAACTTCAAAAATCCCTAGTCTATCAGTCCCACATTATTTAAAAGTACAAAGTTCAAAGTTTCTTCTGAGATTCATGCAATCTCTAAACTGTAACTCCTGAAAACAAAACAAAAAGCAGATCACACATTCCCAACATAATTTTTTTCTTATGCATATGCATGTTTTGCCTACATATGCACCACTTGTGTGTCTGGTACCCACAGAGGTCAGAGCAGAATGTTGGATCTCTGTAACTGGAGTTATGGATGAATTTCTAACCACTGTGGGGATGCTGGAATGGAACCCAAGTCCTCTTGAAGAACAGCCTTAACCACTGAAGCCATCTCTCCAACCACCCCCTTTTTACTTTTAAAAATGTTTACCTTTACTGAGTGACCCCATTCCTCTACCTTGTTTTTTTGTTGTTGTTGTTTTTGCTTATTTTCTGTTTCCCACTCTGTTGCTAAGGCTTTCCATGGGACCTTTAATTTGGCTTACTGAATTTTTCATTTCCAGAATGATTTGTTTGCCTTTTCTTTTTAAAAAGCATTATTATATACACTGGTGTTTTGACTCCATGTATGTGAGGGTGTCAGATCTCCTGGGACTGGAGTTACAGTTGTGAGCTGCCATGCCAATGCCAGGAATTGAACCAGGTCATCTGGAATAGGAGCCAGTGCTCTTAGCTACTGAGTCATCTTTTCAACCCCTAGTTTGGTTTTTCCTAATTCTATTTTATTGAATCCCATAGTTTTAGATTGATTTCCTTATTTTCTGTCTTCATTCTGACAGAGTACATTCATGTCTTTTTTGAGTTGTTTAAAAGAGTAATTTATAACTATGTCAAGTTCTTCCAAATATTTTCACTGGAAGCCACCAGTATGGGTTTGGTAATGTTTTGAGAAGACATGTTATATTGTCTTCTGTGTTTCTGCTATGGGACTTATCCATCTGGAGTGAATATTCTGGTTTCCCAGTGGAGCATGCACTGTATTGACTTGAGTCACGGGGCTGAAATGTTCTCCTCTGAGGTGCTGGTATTTAGGACCAGAACTCTAGCCCTAGTTTCCTGTGGTCATGTTCATCTTTGGTCTCATGTTTGTAGCATGTGCTGAGGCTGTGGAACTCCCTGTGCCTGTGCACCTTACTCTAGGCCACCTCAATGGATCTGCAACTTCCATGGTAAATTTTGGAACACCCCGTAGGCCTGCCTTACTTGGGTCCTAAACACCCTTTGTTGGGACTTCACTGGTTTTCAGACACCACCTCAATCCTCCAGTCGGCATGCACCAGGGCAGCAGACGTGCTCCCTGAGGCGGTCATGTGGGTCTCCAGCCTCTCATATGTCACCTTTGGTAATAGTGAAGTGTGGTACTTCCTGACCATGCTGCAGTTCATCAGGTCAGTAGCTTTTATACTTTTTAGGTTGTACAGCTTGTAAGCATGACTGCTTGGTTTGGCTGAATGGTCTTTAAATGGAAAATCTTTATTACATCCTTTGGTGGTTATATATAGAGGTTATCTGCTTCTGTTGTTCTCTCAATGAATCTAACACATAAAACGGAAAAGAGCAGGTACACCAAGAATTAGGTCTGTCCTTGGCAATTCCACACTGTTGATGGAGCTGTAAGAGGATGTGAGTCTACCAGACGATACATTATCCACGTAGAGTCTGAGTTTGGTTTTACAGACACCAGTGTCCTTGGCTATGCCCTCTGCAGGCACAGGAAATGGCTTCACAAAAGAGGGACTTGACCATACTTTTCTGAAATGATTTACTTTATTTTATAAAATCTCAACCCAAACCAAGCAAACACAAACTCACACTTTAGAAATAATGAGCTGATGTTACATATACGCTACTGATTCTCTGCATTTCAAGCAGGAAAATTAAAGCCACAAAATATGGAAAACTACTTGAGGTAAAAGAGATTTCAGAAACAAAACTAATATAGATAAATGCTACTTAAACAGGTGGCAAGGCACATTTGCAGGCTCCATGTGGCCTGCTGCTTGTTTCTGTGAATGTTTTACTGATACACAGTGGTATCCCNTTCTGTTCTGGCCAGAAACCTACTGACATTTTGGAGTGTGACATTTGTTTTNGGGGCTGTGCTGTGCACCCCAGGACACTGAGAAGCATCTCTGGCCTCTGCCCACTAGACATAAGCAGCAGTCATCTTTAAAGTGACAAAAAATGCCCGTGGACATTGGCAAATGTGTACTGGGGATGTAGCAGAAGTGGCTGAGAACCATTGGCTTTTACAGGAGGCACTTCTACATGGTAAAGGCTGCATAAAAGCAGGCCCAACCTGAAATACTCACTGTCTGGCCCTTCATAAAACAACATTGGATAACTATTTTGACAGAAAAAGGGCAAATGACATATTCTAGATTAAGACAACAAATTGCCCATGTGTAATATGATCTCCTAGGNGTGTTACAAAGCAAGACTGATAGCAATGTACAATTCACAGAAACCTAGCAGTCAAGGAAGTGCAAATGGAAGGCACATTTTCAGCCCTGGTTAACACAGCTGAGAAACACACACCGGTTCCCACTGAGATGATAAGCTCCACACGGAAACAATAAAGCACCAAGCACAATTTAAGTCTACAATGCTAAGGCAGGAAAGTGGCTGCTCTATAGAAAGAGGCAGCAACCTGAGGTAATGCTTGTGTCCTGAACTCACANTGCTGATGGTGAAGCTAACATTTGCCGGGAAGAGGCTGCACGCACATGGCTTGTCTGTGGTATGTGAGATTGTTAGAGTTGTGAGTAGTGACAAGAACACCCTCTTTAGGACATCACCACATGAGAAAAGGAGCCTGCATCCCTGTGTGTGCACAATCCCACTCAATACACTCTTCCTCACCCAACTCATTACCAAGACAAGTCTAAGCTTGCATGTGATTCTCAACCAGAGAGGATGGCAGTGCACCACCCACTATTAGCACTTAACAGTGTACACATGTCATTTTCTAAATAAATCACTGTAGGATATTTTTGGCTTCCGGTGCATCATGATGCATACACTTGGGAGAGGACATTCAAGTCAAAAAATATGTATATAGGAGCAGAAAATTAAAAAGCTACTTCCAACTCTGAAATCAGTACTAAAAGCACCCTCTAAAAAACTTCCATTATTTAATTCCTATAAAATGTGCAAGTTCTCCTCTTAGAAGAATAGTTAAAATTTTTAGATAGGTTAATTAATATACCAGTGCAGATTAAAACTCAGTTATCATTTCTCCCTTTTAAAAAGTCTTTGGTCAGTGGGATGCTGGATCATTCAGTAAGGCGCCAGCTGGGATGCTGGATCAGTCAGTAAGGTGCCTGCTGTGCAAGCTGAGGACCTGACCTCTAAGCACCCCTAAAACCCACATGAAAAAAAAGCCAGGTGATGTGTGCACCTGCATTTAATTCAATGCTAGGGAGACAGTAAGTGGATCCCTGGGGTTCACTGGCCAGTTGGCTGAGCCTAATGGGTAAGTCCCAGCTCCNTGTGAGACNCTGCATCAGAAAACAAAAGCAAAAGGCTCCTGAGGCAGGGCCCCTTAGCCTGGCTGCTGGCCTCCACACGCGTGTGCACTGATGCCCACATGCTGCCTGAACTGTCATAACTGCTCCGCAGGAGCCTGTTTAGAAAATTAGCAGTTTTCCCTCACTGAGATGATGCTCTGCAGGGTGGGGCAGATGAGCTCCAGGAGATAGCAGACAGCTCTCAACTTGGACGCCCACAGAGCTCTCAACTTGGACGCCCACAGACCAAGTGGAAGGACAAGGACCTTCACAGCAGGCTCTGCCAGTCTCAAGTGACTGCATAGTCCTCACTCACTCATTAGCACTTCAACCAAAGTCCTTTGCACAGAGCTTCATGCTGCTCACTTACTGGGCTGCTGTAATCACAAAGTTCTCTTAAGGACGGTGGACTGGCAACTAAGCAACGTGCTTGTAGATGCTGCAGCCCTTTGCCACACTGCAGAGGTAGAAGGTGTCTCAGCTGTCAAGTGACTCAGTGTTAAAGGAATGAGTGCAGTTCCTTAAGCAGCTTCTCCTTGGCTCTAACTTNATTCAGGAAAACAATACTTTTCTAGGATTTAAGACAGACTATAAAAAGCAGGACATAGAAACACACTATCAAACACTCTAAATATGCTACATCTTACTAAATTGAAGTTGAATATATATNTCAATAATATGGCTAAGAAAATACTTTGGAAAATAATGCTTTTCAATGTCAGATATACTATAAAAGGCATTTCTTATTCTGTAGGTCCAGGAAAAGGAGAGATCGTGGTTCCATGACGCCACAATGTCAGTGACAGTGTTCTATGGCAGTCTCAGCCTCAGAAAGCAGGCACCAGCCGGTGGCAGAGAGGAGCTCCCTGCAGCTGGGAAGACCGTGTCCCTGGATCTTGTTACTAAGCCCATGGTGGTCTACCGCCCAGTCAGTCACAAGGGAGACCAAGGGCACAGCCAGAAGCAGTCACAGTGCCATAGCACTGCAGGAGAATGGCTAACATCTGTCGGCAGGCAGAACCTATGCTCTCTGCTCATTCAAGCCTTATTTCATCAGAGCCTCACCTCCTGCACAACACTGTGGCGTCTCATCTATTCCAAGGGTTGGTTGAATTTTGTTAGTTTCTTTGTCTGTTGTAGTTGAGTATTTATTTGCTCTTCTGTTGCTTAGAATACTTACTGGGAATTACCAGGACTAGGTACTGTAACAGGTATAAATAATAAATACAGAATCCTAGACCTTCCAACCCCCCATTATTTACAAAGATGAAGGGAAGTTCATTTTCCTCAGAGTATAGTTTCAGTCACAGTGTACAAATTCCTTTTTTCTTTTTACTTTTCTTTCTTTTTTGGTTTTTTTGAGACAGGGATTCTCTGTATAGCCCTAGCTGGTCCCAAACTCAGAAATCCTCCTGCCTCTGCCTCCCAAGTGCTGGGATGAAAGGTGTGCACCACCACTGCCNGGCTCCTATTGGACCTTTAGCTATAGATGTCTTTATATAGGCATTTAACACTCCCTATGGAGGCTTGGGTCTTAGCTAAAGCTTTACTGTTTTCCAGTTCTCTAGTGCACAGATCATGGCATGGCTTTTGCTTATGAAAGTTCTGAGACTGCAACACATGTTGCCCAGGCTAACCCCCAACTAACCAGGTAGAACAGGATGGACTTGAATCCCTGTCCTGTCCCTACCTCCCAAGAGCTGGGATTACTGGATATATGTAGCACCACTCCTCGCTCACGGAGGCTTTAGTAATTCATCCCAGCCCGTCCTCATACTGACCTCACCACATTCCAGTTCTGAGGCTTCTGACAGCAGAAGGGTAAACTAGGAANGAAAGCTTTAGGTCTTTCTTCATAAGAATTCTGTAACAGTCAAAGAGACGAGGCAAGATGTCCCTCCAGTTACTGGACATATAAGGCTTTCCTCTTATAGACTGTTATGTAAAAGTTCACAATTATGAAAATAAAGAAAGCAGCTATATTTGGTATAATTTTGTTTGTTTGTTTGACTAAAGAGTCTCCAAGCTCACCTCACCTTGTGATCCTCCCTCCTACCTTTGGCTTCAGATGCATATATCGCAGGTGTGGAACAGCATGCCTGCTGCACTTGGCACACTTTAGATACTAGCTGGATNCTATTCCACAAACTACACACATCCTCAAAGCATAACTAGAAACATGGGGCTAANACTGCTACCTCACAGAAGAAGAGGATAGTTGGTAAATAATCTGCCCTGAATCATGAGGACATNTAAAANGTTAGCATGGCCGAGTCCTTTCCACACTCCGCAGTCCAAATGGCTTTATAAAGTAGCAAACATTCCATGCGCGTTGAGTGAGATGAATGGCGAGTGTGCTGCATTTGAGCAGAAGTGCGGCCTGAGGTAGGACAGAGAGATCACGCAGTATAATGACTGTCTTCTCTCTTCAGAGGGCTGGCCCGGGTGTGGGTGTGGAAAGGTTCCAACTGCTAATCTCTCAGACGTGCTCACTGCCCTCTGCTTGTCCCTGCTGTGAATCTTGAGGCCTGCGTGTTTGGCTGCGGGCCACTGAGAGGCGCTCCTCCTTTCTTTACATTCATGGAACTTAAGTTTTTCATCAACTAAAGCCGTATGATAAATTCTGAAACAAGTAAGTCCCCTCCAGTTTCTGGAGTTATAAGGTTTCTTTCTGGTGACACACGTTCCATCACTTCTGGACTTAATGGGTCTTTTTAGTATGAATTTTAGTGCCAATGAGAAACCCTGTATCTCGTTGTCTTCCCACATTGTCAGCCACCACAGGGTTTTTAAACTGTATGGATTTTCTGATGGCAACTCATTCACTCCTCTGTCCTGTATGAATCCTCTAATGTTGGGTAAGGTGAGAGCCACGAATAAAGGCCTTCCCACATTGCTGACACTTATAGGGCTTCTCACCGGTGTGGATTTTCTGGTGTCGACTGAGCTCTGAGCCTCGGCCGAAGGTCTTTCCNCACTCTTTACACTCATAGGGTTTCTCACCGCTGTGGCTTCTTTCATGATGCATCAGCTCTGATCTTCGGGTGAAGGCCTTCCCACACTCCTTACATTTGTGGGGTCTATCGCCAGTGTGAACTTTCTGATGTCTAAAGAGCTCCGTGGTGCAAGTGAAGGACTTTCCGCATTCCTTACACTTGTAGGGTTTATCACCAGAATGGGCTCTCTGATGTCGGGCAAGTTCTGAACCATGATGGAAGCCTTTGCCACATTCCTTACACTTATAGGGCTTCTCACCAGTGTGAACACTCTGATGGCGAAGAAGGTGTGAGTCAGAGATGAAGCCTTTCCCACACTCCTTACACTTGTGGGGCTTCTCCNCAGTGTGTGACATCTGGTGGAGAGCGAGCTGGGAGGCACAGCTATACACCTTGTCACAGTCCTTACACTCAAAGCGCCGTGCCCCAGCATGCGTGAGCAGGTGCAGGCTGAGCTGTGTGTCATAGCGGAAGGTCTTCCCGCACTCCTTACACTTATGAGGCTTCTCCCCAGTGTGTATGCGCTGGTGCCGGAGCAGGTGTGATGGGCGCATGAAGGCTTTCCCACACTCCTTGCATTCAAAGCANTTCTCATCAGTGTGAACTCTATGGTGAAGACTAAGCTGGGCGTTAGAGGGGAAAGCNTTCCCACACTCCTGGCACTTGTAGGGCTTCTCACCCACATGCAGCTTTTGATGGTGACTGAGCTGGGAGGGAGTGTGAAAGGCCTTCCCACATTCCTTACACTTATGCGGCCTCTCACTACCCTGAGCGCTCTGAGGTTTTGAGGTGTCAGAACCACTAGCAAGGGCACTTTTCTTACTCTCACTGTCCTTTCTGCTTTCGTGGGGTCTCTGATGCACAGCCANGTCTGATGTGCAGTTATTAAGGACCCTGCTGTGCTGTGCATGCTCACTGGCCTTGGCCTTACTGTGGATTTTGTCACACGTTCGGTGGGAGGCACCTGGTCCAGGNANGTTTTCTGACACTTCTCACAGCTGCAGGCTTTNCCTCCAGGGTGAGCCTCCCTATGGGCTGTGCACTGGACAGAATCAGGCCTCTGGACAGAGGGTACTGCAGCTTGTCTCAAGTGCCCCTCCTGATGGACCTGTTGACCTTCCAGCTCACGTGGGACTTCTCTGTCCCCTCTGTCCCTGTTGTCGTCAAGGCTGGGGCATGTGTGGTCTTTTGCCATCTTTTCTTGCCATGTTTTTATTTTGGAACTGCCCTTTGGAAGGAAGCCCTTGGCTTCTGCCCTAGACTCCCGATCTGTAAGACAGTAAGAAAGTGGGAGGTCAGTTTCACCATTCAGAAGGGACTATTGTTAGAAGTGACAACTAGAGACAATGATAATTCAAACAACTTGTAACATGACATTGGAATGAATAGAGGGAGGGTGTGAGCTGAGAGATTGTGATGAGAGCCCACAAGGGACGGGGAAGGCCATGTTCTGTTTACTCTGATGGGCACCAAGTTTCACAGGAACTCCACAACGTCCAGAACGGCCAAGCACACAGAGAACATAAACAACAGGCAGTCAAAGACAGCTCCCATCTCTAGCTTCAGACTGTGTGCAGATGGATGTTCAGTTCCCAAAATTAAAAATAAACTTATTGCTGGAGAAATGGCTTGAGTTATGAATATTTGCTGCTTTTGTAGGGGACTTGGGTTCAATTCCATCCATAGTTCCAGATCTAGGAATCCCGATACCCTCTCTTCTGACTTTGATGGGCACCAGGCATCTAAGAGGTGCACACATACACGCAGGCAAAGACACCATGCACAAAAAATCAATACATCTGAATAGTACCTTAATGGGGCTGGGGCGGCTCAGCAGTTAGGGGCTCTTGCAGAGGACCCGCATCTGCTTCTCGGCACGCTGACTCCAAAGGCTGACTCACTGGCCTTTATAAGCATGCATGTGGTGCACATACAGACAAGCACACATACACACACAAGGAAAAGCACCTTTCAGGAATCTGCCCTTCGCTACCTCTTTCTGACCTTTATTTGTTTCTCTTAGCTAATTCCATTCCAGCTTTCTGACCAATTGTGCACACTTCACTGTGAAGCATGGCATTCCTTTAGAATATGTTGGCAAACACCTTGCTTAAGATCTTAATAGGGCTCACTCGGTTGCTCTGCTCTGGCTCCCAGTCCCAGCTACCTGTGACCCTTTATAGAACAGGGTCTATCATTCTATCTACTCTGTTTGCATATAGTACATTTATTACACATCATCTCAGATTTCCTAGTACTATGAACAATTTCAAACATATACAGAAGAAGCATATTTAATTCCATTATCTAGGTTGTACAGTCCACCCCGTGTTCTAGTCTCCTTACACTGCACCCGTCATGATGCTAGGTAACTTTTTCATGCTTTTCTAACTTATTTTTCATGGAATCTGCTCTTAAAAAAAATCTCTCCAATAAATTTTGTTACTATCCACCAAACCCAGACACTTGTGGATGACAACAAGTACTTGCTGACAGGAGCCTCATATAGCTGTCTCCTGAGAGGCTCTGCCAGTGCCTGACAAATACAGAAGTGGATGCTCTTGGCCAACAATTGGACTGAACACAAGGTCCCCAATGGAGGAGCTACAGAAAGGACCAAAGGAGCTGAAGGAGCTTGCAGCCCCATAGGAGGAACAGCAATATGAACCAACCAGTACCCCCAGAGCTCCCAGGGACTAAACCACCAACCAAAGAATACACATGGAAGGACCTATTGCTCCAGCCACATATGTAGCAGAGGATGGCCTTGTTGGACATCACGGGAGTAGAGGCCCTTGGCCCTGAGAAGGCTGGATACCCCAGTTTAGGGAAATGCCAGGTCAGGGAAGCAGGAATGGGTGGGCCGGTGAATGGGGGGATGGGGGATGGGACGGGAGTTTTCAGAGGGGAAACCAGGAAAGGAGATAACATTTGAAATGTAATAAAGAAAATATCTAATAAAAAATATTTAGAAGGGGAAAAAATTGTTACTATTATCCCTCTGTAACTAGTTTTGATTGCCTCATATAACTTTGATGTAGCCAAATTCCAATAGTTAATCCTCTCAGCTACTCTCTTAGCTACCAATTGCCCCCCTGGCCCCTAGACAGGGTTTCTCTGTGTGACCCTGGCTGTCCTGGAACTCTGTAGACCAGGCTGGCCTCGAACTCAGAGAACCACCTGCCTCTGCCTCCCGAGTGCAGGGGTTAAAGTTGTAAGCCAGCACACCACATCTTTTTTCTAACACCAGTGTTCAAAGTTATTGGGTTCTATCATGGCATTTCCTCACAGATGTGTCCCCACAGTGTGTGCGTCCCCTCCTTCCCCCACTTGACCTCCTGTGTTAGTCCCCGATTCCCGGCCCATGCATCTAGTTCTTAAGCTAAGGCTGTTGTTCTCGGGGCTCTGTGAACCACTTGGACTTTCCTCTTAGCAATGCACCCCTTCTACTTGGCTCCTTGGCTAGATGTAGCTCTTTTCTCATCTGAACGGTAATGGTGAAGGGCTGGGGGCTGAGTCTTGTACCATTTCTGCTTTCTTCTCTTAGAATGATATGCAATTTACAGCTTGGCAACAGTGATACAGATGAACACTACATTTCCCAGACAGCCTTGCAATTCAGCATGACTGCACCTGCTGCTTGAACAGTTGTTTGAGTGGCAAACCTACACCCCATCCATTCTCATGGCATGAATGTTGGGAGTAAAGCTGGACCTCCGCAGCTCTGGCCCCTCTGTTCAAGCTGCTGCCTGACAGTGTCTGGATCACCTACCTGATCATCCTAGACCCTCCATTAGCTCCTTGACGACGCTCCTTAAGCTCACATCCTCCACACACTATTGTTCTCAGCTCCTTGACCCTCCCTCCCTCTCTCTCTCCTGGACCCTTCTCTCAGGTCCCCTTACTCCATCCATGTCCTTCCTTAGACAACCATCCCAATATTATATAACACAATATATAATAGAGCGATACCTCATCGTTCTCTGATTTAAAACACAACTACATCAATACTTTATTGCCTCTTAAATAGTATATATACATTCAATTTTCCTCGTACTAGAGCATGCAATCAATCTGATTGGATGGGGCCCCCTCCCTGTTCACTGTTAAATCTGCAATAGGACAACACTAAGTGGGGCTGTAGGGATGGCTCAGTGCAGGCCTGACGTACATAAATAAACACAAATGTAAAAGATTTTCCCATTGTTAGGGCTCAGAGAAACTCAGAACAAATGGTTAACTGAGGTGATACCTCCCACTGTTTCTCAGCTCTGCAGGTCCCTGTAACAGTCACCCTGGCTGCCAGGCCCTGCCCTCTGCTGTAACTCTTTCCAACCGAGCTCTGCTGGCTTCGCCCAGCTTCTCCTCTCCCATCAGCCTGGCCATCTTGGCTACGTGTTCTCTGGTGCTTTTGCTCCCCTGGCCGCCTGGCTCATGGCTCCTGGTCCTCTTCCCTGGTCTTTCTCCCCCCTCTCTCTGTCTTCCTCTTCCTGGCTCTCTCCTTTCATTGCCTGGGGTTTAGGGTGCTCCTTCCAGTTGCCTCTGGCTGTGCTCTTCTGTGTACATACAATACAAACATTCTCAACACGCCTAGGAGCAGTCATGTTCTCACTTTTCATTTGCCTATGAAAAACCTAAACCTAAAAGGTTTCACTGTTGAAATCTAACATTGAAGACATTGAGCATAAATTCTTTTTCCTCTGTGCGTGAGTGTGTGCAATCGAGTGCATGTGTACCTGTACATATGCACATAGAGGCCAGCCTTAGTGTCCCCCTTAGGAACACCATCTACCTCCTTGAGACAGACTCGGTAGCCGGCAACTCCTCCCTTACCCTGGGCTGGCTGCTAGTGAGCCCAGCAAGCCTCCTGTCTCTGCCTCCCCCAGGCCAGGAATATATGTACATATTACCATGCCTGTTTTTTTTTTTGTGAGCTCTCATTCTTGTGAGGACTTGAGGTACCTCTCAGCTTTTAACACAAATCGTTTAAAAAAAAAAAAATATATATATATATATATATACTCAGAAGCCAGAAAAGGAAGGAGCATCTCTGTTAGTTCAAAGGACAGTACTATCCATAGTTGTCTTCTGATGTGTGCTTATACAGGAATTCTAAAACCTTTTAATGGCAATGATCCTAAGTGACAAAAGGGACAACATTGTTACATTGTATCAGCATGAAAGTGAGCCACACCCTGCTTGCCATCACTAATGTGAAATGCCCAGCACACCTATCCTCACAGGGCTGCTTATGCTGGGCGTGGACAGACGCTACCAAATATGGCTGTGGTGAAAATACCTTTTAATCTGACAGCTGTGATGGATACCCAAGTCCACAGATACTAAAGCTNCCCCCCCCCCCCGAATACTTTACATAGATGAGTTTTGTGATCCGAGAGTTGTATCTCAATGAAGGTGTTTTTAAAAAGCCAAGAGAGCTGGACAGTGGTGGTGAATGCCTTTGATCTCAGTACTAGGAGGCAGAGGCAGGAGGATCTCTGTGAGTTTGAGGCCAACCTGGTCTACAGAGCACAGAGAAACTCTGTATCAAAAAAAACAAACCAAAAAGCCAAGAGAAAACTACACTCAAAATACAGATAACGACTTGTCATGGGTTCTTCTCTGGAGTGAGCAGCTGTGACAGAATTCTGGTGAGAGAGTGGGGGAGGCAGACTCATATTCAGAGCAATGGCTAGGATGCAATTCCTCCAGGCATCAGGCTGTGCCTACAGGGAGCTTTCCCAGAAGCACCTCAGAGTGCTGCCTTTTCAAACGGCCTGGGTGACAATCTGCCCTGGTCTCCCCAGTCCCATGGGCCAACACTTACCAGGATGCCAAATTTTTGTCTCATTCCTCATAACCATCCAGGGCTCTTTGCCCTGTTCTAGAAGGGAGACCACACGTGGCTTAGTATCAGCAAGACCTGTCGAAAGACAAAAGGGAAAACTGACTGTGCATGTCAGAGTTGCCACATGCCTTTAGTCCTAGTGTTGGCTTGCAGGCTATGGTTCAAGTCAGTACCCACTACCACCACATAAAAGGACTTTACCACTCCACTTCTCTCTGTGTGTCCCCATGTATTATTCCAGGGCAATCGCAGCCTCCTTCTCTTCTTCTCTCCATCCCCCCTCTACCCTTCTTTGCCCTCATGGCTCTGCTCCCATTTGTCCGCCTCTACCCTTTCTCCTGGCCCTCCCTCCCCTCAAATGACCCCTGTACACCTTGGCAGGGGCCTGGCAGGTACCTCACCACGTTATAGGTCATTACACCTAGCACTCTAGAGGCAGAGCTAGGGAGACCTCTGTGGGTTTGAGGCAGGCCTGGGCTACAGAGTAGAAATAAGCCCATGTTTGCAATGAGAGGGAAGAGGCCAGAGTCCCACTCCTAACCCAGAAGCTGTTCTCTCCAACTGACAACTCCCAAGGACTCTCACTGGGTACAGTGGGTATGGAGACCACGCTCACTGGCAGGCCCCATGCTCAGTAGTAGATGTCCAAACAAACTCAACGGCATTGTTGGAGGTTGTGTCTCTTGATCGTCTGAGCTTTTCTCTCCTTTTCTTTTAAACATTAACAGATCTTTGCTTATATACTATGGTTCCCAACTGGTTTTCTATATGTATAAATGTGTGTTTCTCCTGCTTTTACATCCGTGCCTCCCCACCCCCGTTTGTTTAGTCCTATCCTGGCTTGTTTTCTTTTTCTTTTTTTTTTAAGATTTATTTACGATATGTAAGTACACTGTAGCTGTCTTCAGATACTCCACAAGAGTGAGTCAGATCTCATAACACATGGTTGTAAGCTACCATGTGTTTGCTGGGATTTGAACTCAGGACCTAAGGAAGAGCAGCCAGTGCTCTTAACCACTGAGCCATCTCTTCAGCCCCTGGCTTGTTTTCTTTTCTTTTTCCTTTCTTTTTCTTTTTTGGTTTTTTGAGACAGGGTTTCTCTGTGTAGCCTTGGCTGTCCTAGAACTCACTTTGTAGACCAGGCTGGCCT
>NC_034590.1:2946013-2959357 GCF_900095145.1 Mus pahari | reverse complement strand
AGCACGGTACAAATTCCTGTGGGAATGGCGCAAGCACTCCCATTCTTCCAGAGAGAAGTAAATGACCACATCCTCGAACCTCAGACCCTGAAACCACATGCAGACATGCCATGTGTGAAACTAAGACAAAAGACATCAGAGAAGACAGTCCCCAAACACCTGCACCCTTCCACACAGGCAGTTTGGGAACAGAGGTGCCCATGTGGGCTCTGAACACGCCTGCTCCTTGGCACTTTGCATCAAGTCTATGACATGGTGTTTCTCAATGGAATGTAATTGTACATGCAAGTACAGCACCCTCTGGTCACTGTCTCCATGTTCCACAGCAGGCATGCGCGCGCACATGTGTGTGTGTATGTGTGTGTGTGTATGTATGTGTGTGTGTGTCTGGTTTTTTTTTCTTTTGGTTTTTCAAGAGAACATTTCTGTGTAGCCCTGGCTGTCCTGGGACTCACTCGGTAGACCAGGCTGGGGCTGTCTGGAGGAGGTGGCAGGGAACGCTGAGGATGCATGTCATCAACAGACATCATTGTCAAGGAGTAAATAAAGATAGCCTATTTTTAAAAGCATATGTAGCAGAATCAATGACGTGGTCATAGCTGTCTCACAGGGTTGTGACTAGGATTGAATACGATCACATTGGGAAGAATCTCAAAGCACCGTGACAAAGCAAGTGCTTAAGCTGGTGTTCTGTCAGTGCAATCATGCACTGGAAACACGTATGGGGCCAATCATATGCATAGACAAAAGAGTCCAAAATCAGTAACCACTGAGGGTCTCTGGGTGAATAATGTTCTTGATCAGTTCGATTATTATTATTATTATATTTTTTTGCAGAAATCTTTACTAATGTACATACAGGATGCAATCAAAGTTTTCCATCTTGTAGAAAAGTGTACTGAAGAGGCCAGACAGACACCCTAGGTTGTTACAACTTTTCAGCAAGAATGCCGTCCCTAGAGGGGACAACAAAGAAACTAGGCAGAAATAACCTTATTCTGCTAACTGATCAGATTCACCGCCAAGACTTTGTTCTTCTAATGAACAAAAGCCTGGGAAATGGAAGTTGTAGACAACACAGATGTTATTTGTACAAAGCAGCCACCCTAGGCTGGTGTGGGAAAACTACTCCATAACCATGGCTTTCTCTTTTCCAAATCACCTGAGTCTCTGAGAAGATTCCTCAATTCTCAGCAGCATTTAGAGACCAAGAAGTTTCTCCATGAACAAAGTGGAAACGCGGCTTACCTTGGCCATGTCCTCAAAGGCAAAACTCTTCATTCTTCCTCTTGCGGCTTCTTGGAAAGAGAAAGAGGTGGGAAATGGTTAGAAAACTGAGCTCAGAGAGAGCATCCTCCCGCACCATCCCACATATCCCAAGAGGACAAAGAGGCCCAGACCTCACCACCTTCACTTAGTAAAAAGGAGGCTTTATGACTCGGATTGGGATCCTGGGGCAGAGTCTCAAAGGTAGCTGTCTGCAGCCACCATCTTTAACAAGTCATATCATGGCCATCTCGGTAAGCAGGGCTGGGCTTGTCTGGTTAGTCTGTGGATGAGGGAGAACCTTATTCCACTGTCTTCAGCTTCAGCATTTCAGTGAGCCCAAGTCTGGCTCTAAGACACTGCCTAAGTGTGTGCACTGCTGTCTTCAGTCTTCGGCATCTGCAGATGAGGGGTGGGAGCTCTAAGGGTTCCAGAACTGGCTAATTAGTGAACCTATAGCTAGCCTGTGGGAACAGCAGTCATAGCACTGGAGAGATGCATGAGGAGGTTTGGAGAGAATGCTGGCAGCTGTGGTCCTTTGTAACCAGGAGTTACAAAGGCTTTCTACAGTTGGAGTACATGCCGGTCAGATTCCAGCCACTGTAGACCCAGCTTCCAAAGACAAGAGTCCACTGTGCCCACTGAAGGAAGACTGTGTGCCCTGGGCCACACACAGCTGGTGCTGGGCATCATGGAGTGTCCCTTATAAACACCTACTAATGTCCCTAACATAGGAGCAAGGAAGCGGAAAATGCAGCAAGCAGAGCCCAGAGGAGCTCTTTTTTGTTTGTTTGTTTGTTTGTTTTCGAGACAGGGTTTCTCTGTGTAGCCCTGGCTATCCTGGAACTCACTCTGTAGACCAGGCTGGCCTTGAACTCAGAAATCCNCCTGCCTCTGCCTCCCAAGTGCTGGGATTAAAGGCATGCGCCACCACCGTCCGGCTCTTCTCTGATTTCTTACAGTGTGCTTAGTTTGTATTTTGACTCTTGTGTTTGGTTCATATCCACTTATGGTTCTTTACTTACTTATTTGTAAATTGACCCTTTGTTATTTATACACAGAGAAACCTTGTCTTGAAAAACCAAAAGTTTTAAAAATCTGTATGTAGAATAAAAATTAAAACAACAACAACAACAAAAAAACAAAGATAGTAAGGCAGTGGTGGCGCACGCCTTTAATTCCAGCACTCAGGAGGCAGAGGCAGGCGGATCTCTGAATTAGAGGCCAGCCTGGTCTACAGGGTAAGTTTCAGGACAGCCAGGACTACACAGAGAAACCCTGTCTAAAAAAAACAAAACAAAACAAAACCCAAAGATAATATATAAGCACATGTAACAAGATAAAATATACAAAGTTACTAGCAGCCTTTACATTTGTAATTGGATACACGTTATGCTTGAAGCCTGTAGCTTCCTTTTCAAGAATGTATTTATTCTCTACCACTGCACGTCAACATTCTGGCTTCTACATGCATTTAAAGGACCAACCAGGTCCTTAAGTCTTACAAGCAGGGTGGCCTAAATCTTCATTCCTGAGGTCAGATTCCTCAGACACTTCCCTGTACCCCTCTCACTGCTGCCATGTCCCACCAAGTCACCCAGACTGAGCAAGAGCCAGCTAGAGCTCTGGAGCCCTACTGCCTCATGCAGTCACAATCCAGGTTTCCATGAAATCACAATCATTCCAACCAGTAAGATGTATTTTTGCTAATTTTTAATCTCCCCCTAGTCTGAGTTCTGTGAGTTACTTGAGCAAAGTAACTGAATCTGAGGAAAGGTTATGTGGACCTCAACTTACAGCCAGTTGACCAAAATTTAAAAACCACTGGAGCTTCTGAGGTGGGGAAAGCATCAGAACTCATCCCTGCCTAGCCCCCCATTTCTTATTTTTTCTGTCCTGTAACTCTGTAGACCAGACTGGCCTCAATCTCACAGAGATCCACCTCCCTCTCCCTTCTGAGTGCCGAGACTAAAGGTGTGCGCTACCACTGTTCCAGCCTTCTGGAAGCTAAGCTGAGAGTGGACTTTTCTGGGAAATCCCAGTACTAGATCAGTGTCCTCCAGGCTTGCATAAGAACCTATTGTCTTTAATCTAAGGACATGTATTGTGCCTTGGTTTACCATCTGTGACATCTGTCACATACTAAGAAGGGAGGTAAAGATTCATGAAGGTTTTCATCCTCAAGTGGATCTAATTAACTAGCCCTGTTCTCTGGAGTTCCCGTTTCCTGCTCCTTTCCCAAGCTGGTGGGAGTGAACACTTGCTGCTCAGCCGGAGCCTGCCTCAAGAAAAGAAAGCTTAGGAACCAGCCATGCTCTGTGGGGCGCCGCCTCACATATCACCATCACTAGATGGCGCCAACATCCGCTGCAAAGCTGACTTGCAACCCCATTGCGCATGCGCTAGTGCTTTCCTGCTCTCTGTGCCAAAGTGCGCGCTTTCTGCCAAAGTGCGCGCTTTCTACCAAAGTGCTCGCTTTCTACGCCACCTCGGGCGACCCGAATTTGGCCTATCAAGGGCTGCCATGTCCGAGGCGGAGTAAACCTCCTATATAAGGGAGGCAGTCTTTGTTCTCAGCGTCTCCGCATTGTGAAGCTTATGCTCTCCCTCTCAAGATGCATTAAAGCTTGCTACAGAAGGATCCTGTTTGTGTGCCGCGTCATTTCT
The DNA here is from genome assembly GCF_900095145.1 of Mus pahari. Classification (NCBI taxonomy): domain Eukaryota; kingdom Metazoa; phylum Chordata; class Mammalia; order Rodentia; family Muridae; genus Mus; species Mus pahari. Next base: position 2,955,424 of record NC_034590.1, on the reverse strand, counting down.
TGCGGGCGAGACAACTAGCGTGGGACAATGCTCCTCCTGGTATGAGAAACCTGCCACGCCTCCACTTGCAGCTCCCTAGGCCAGATTAGGAGAAAAACAAGTACCAAGTTCTCATTCCCTCAAATTGCCCATCCTCACTCATATGGCCCTGTGACAACCTAACTCCTAATATCTGAACCTCCTTAGTGACCCTGCAGTGCCTAGTAGCAAGAGTGGAAACCCTAAATGCATCTAAATCCCATTTTTAGCTGGAAGTAGCTTCTACTGCAGCAGCTGCTTCTGAAGTGTAGCTGATGCCTGTTCCCATGTCACTGTCTAAGGTGACTCACTGTCCACTGACAGAATTTAAATTTTAGGGTTAGGTAGCTAGCAGATGTGGAGACCACTGAGGAAGGGCCCTGCCCCATGGCACCCTTCTCCTATAGGATTTCCCACACTACAAACTGTCCTAAGACTTCTGGATAAGCCTTTATCCACCTTTGCCCAGCAGAAAAAGAACTATCAATTTACAAGTGTCTCCCCTCCCTCACCTTTCATCTGGCTAATTAAAAAAGAAAAAAACAAAAACAAAAAAAGAAACCACCACCACCAACAACAAAAAACCCCCAAACCCTCATGATTGTTAGCTGGGGCCGTCGATGTCTACAGGTCCTCTACAAACTTGTTTTTCTAGATTCCTGCTCTTCCCCACTTCCAGGCAAAGCCTGTCTCCAGGTCATAGAGACAGCTTCACAGAAACTACTGACAACCCATCCATCAGACACGTGTCACTGAATCTCCCCTTACTCTGATACTGACAGAAGGGACAGACAGCCATGCTGTGACATGGGCTGAGCACTCCTCAAAGCCCCCACCGTGTTGGTGCCTGTCTGTTCCTCTATGATGTTAGTAACTTTTAATAAATCTCATAAATAAAAAGAAGAGAACAAGGCATGGTGGATCATGCAGAAGAAATCTAAAACAGGGAAACCACCACTCTTCTGCCAAGCTCACTAACATAGACTATACTGGGCATACTTTGTAAATGTAAATGACTTTTGTGTTGCTCAGTTGTTAAATTTAGTTGGAGCAGAGGCAGCGCCGGTTACATGGGAACAGTGTCATGGGAACAGTGCCAGTCATGCTCCTGAGGCAGCTGCCGAAGCTTCCCGTGGGTCTGGCACAGGCGCTTTGTGCAGCTGACACCCATCTGTTATCTGCTGGTGCAGTCATCATTCAAAATTGCCACTGCGACCAGCATTTCCACGGCTCGCTGCACTAAGCAAAGAAACTATTAGGATGGAATTAACAGCACTAAAAATGATGAGTTTTCATAAACACATGCCACGTTACCCAGCAACCCTTGCCTCTCTGTTCATCTAGTCAGGAGAGACGAAATGCTTCTCTGTAAGAGGTCTTGTGTAGATGTTATGGTTGCTTCCTTTCTGACAGCTCCAAAACTGCAAGATGTTCAGCTATTCACTGACAGGTGACTGGATAAGTTAGTTGTGGGAACACTGCTAATAAAAAGAAGCTACTGAGACAGCAGTGTGGCGAAAGCTCCCAGGATCTGAGCAAATAAAGCCAGCTGCCACCGACAGTGCCCGATTCCACTTATGTCAAGGGCTAGAATGTGCAAACTAATCCAAGATGGAAGTCCAAGATGGACTTCAGATTGGAGTCTTCTGAGGGAAAGGCCAGGGGACACTGTTGGAAAGTGGACTAGAAATTCTATTATCTCTTCTAAAGTAGAGACATATGTCTCTGTATGTAAATTTATCAAGATGCAGACTTAAGACTATGTAAATGCTTTCATTTTTACAAAGGAAAATATTAGTCTTTGAAGAAGTCAATGCAGTCTCTGGAGTCCAGGGTTGGCAAGGGACTGAGAAGGAGAGAGGTTGACAGCCTGACCTATGGAGACTATCTCAGAGCAAAAGCAGAGACTGACTGAGCAGCTAACATACTGACTTCTTGTTTTGAATGTACAAAGCTTGGACGCTGTTGTTCTAACAAGTAAACCTATTTGAAAAACCAACATCTTCTCAGACTCACCCAAACAGTGTAGCCCAGGAGAAACTATTCCTCCCAGTTCTTGGACACAGGCAGATATGAGAATCACACCAGACTACAGCAGAAACCACAGAACACAAGTCATGGGGTAGAAAACCCCACACCATAGCTGATGAGCTCCTAGCCGACATCCCCGTGCAACGCTGTCTCAGGAGAGCGCTGCCACACACTTTCACGAGTCTTTTTATATATCAACAAATCGAATTTTATTTCAAATATAGGGGGTGGTATCCATTTTGGTTAATGAAGTTGGCCTGCAGTGTTTTAACAGGATTTAGTGCCACAGATTGGCATGCCAAGGGCATTTTGAATGCTAAATACAAGAGTAAAAAGATTGCTTAGGTTGCACGGCTGAAACATTACACCCAGCAATTTCCCTCCCTTTCTCTACAAATCCTCAGGCAATACTACAGTTGCATCTGGCCGTTCAAGTTTCAACATTTCAAAGCAGAAGGGTTGAGGAGAAGCTGGAAAAAACAAAAAAGCATAAATTGCAAACTGTGACTGACAGAGGCAGCTGCCACTTGTGACAGACCAGAGACGCGTCTGTGTCAGTTTTCCTCCCAGTTGCCCTGACATCTTCCCAAGCAGACAGTGGTCACTACATTCCTGAGTGAATGTGCCCAAGACTCAGGGTGGAGACGGCTGGAGAGCAGAATGTGCTTTGCTGTCATTCCTAAGTGGTACATGTGACTAAGACCAGAGACTATGGAGAGCCCGCAAACTGGGGCAAGTAGAAGAGTGGAGGATGGTACCACGGGCATCAGAGAGCAGCCATTTCCTCCTGTCCAGCGCAGCAGCCTGAGCGACAGCACCTGTCGCCCTCCCTGGCAACAAAGCACAGCAAACACATGCCAAGCTGCTCGGCATGTCTGACTGCCCGCTGTCTGCCAAGCAGTGTGCACAGGACACAAACAGGTAGCACCACGGAGTAATACACTGTAGTTATCACAGGTCTGTTCTCTCTCTCCAAAATTCCCACCCGACTCCTTGAGTCTGACACAAGCACTCGGGGAGCAGGCCTTTCCTGGTAAGAGCTTCAGTCTCATCTCTAGCTGCCTCACCAGGTTCTAGTTGAGACCATTGAAATTCTCCACTGTGCCTGACAGGAGGCAGGGAAAGCCACCTTTTGAAATACACCCAGAACATTCTGTTTTTCACAAGACAAATCCAGGAGCCTTATGCAAGAGCCTAAACGAGTGGGGTCAAGTGGCCTGAAAAGGGGGTTCACTCCAGTCACCCTGCTCACCTGCAGGGTAAAAACGCAGAGGCACTAGTGAGGCTCACAGTTGAGAGCAGCAGTTCACTGGACGACAGAGGTCAGATATTCTGGGGAGACTCACTGCAAGAGGGGAGTGACTTCAGAACGGAGATGTGACGCAAGGTTCCCAGCATTTCCTTCCTTCCACCTACCCCTGACCACCATGTCACTATAGTTCTGTTTCCTGGAGTTATTTTTGTCAAGAAATGTCCAGTTTTCAATAAAAAACAGACTGCAAGGCACAGTAAAAATGAAACACCAGAGTTAAGACAAGAACCTGACTCAGGTATGACAAGACCACTGTAGATGAACAGATGGGATTTAAAATAGAGTAGCATGCAAAAGGCTTAGTGGGAAGGGGGGGCAGTAAAAAATTCTAAAATAAATAAATAAATAAATAAAACAGGAGTCAATGCCACAATTAGAAATGCTACAAAAAGAATGCCTCTGTGGGCATAGAGCTAAAACTCAAGTTTTAGTAGAGACTTCAATGGTAATAATAAAAAAGAACAGAAAAACAAGGGAAAGAATATCTAACTACTGAAACATTATAAAAGGATTAAAATAGGAGATACAGATTCAATACACAAGTAACTCTGAAAACAGCACAAGGCCCAGAAATGTTTACTGGTAAATTCTATCAAACAAGGAAGAAACTACATCAATTCTACAACTCATTCTGGGTAGGCCATTCCTAATAACAAAAAGACAGTTACTATAAGAAAACAATCAGCCAGATTAATATATCTCTGAATAGAGATGCAAAAATCTTGAACAATATATTAGCAAATCAAAATCCAACCAGATATAAAAAGAACTATGTATGACAACCAAGAGCGGCTAGACGCTCAACACAGGGAAGTCTATCAATGTACTCTACTGTATCAATAGGCTTGAGTAGCGAATCATGAAATCACATCAAAAGATAACCAAAAAACCCATGGTGAAATTCTGTACATGGACACGATTTCTCTCTTAACAAAAACAAAAACAAAAAAGGGGGGAAAAACCCCATCACTGGACATCTCTTCTTCTTTAGATTCAAGACCTATATATACAAGCTATACAAATCACCGTTTGGGGGATGGAGGAAAGGTACATGCCTGGAGGTCAGAAAGCAACTTGTGAGTCAGATCTCTCCTCCCATGACATGATCCCAGGGATAAGACACTTGTGGTCCTGCTTGGCACAGGCGCCTTTGCCGGCTGAGCCATCTCGCATCTCTGAGAGATGCCCAAGCCTTACATACTTAGAAGTCCAAGGAGGCCAGGGAAATTAACAGCTAGATGACTAAAAAACGGAAAAATTCATTTCTGCTATTGCCTTCCTCAGGAAAGATAAGACTGGGTTTTAAGTTTAGCCAAGTCCTGTTTTTGAAGACAAAAGTCAACACTCTTCCAAGAAGTGTAACAAAAATCGAGAATCTTTCTGGCTCCCCCTTCATGTCACCTGTGTCCTGTGATTCCCATCTCCAGCCCCTGGCCACTCCACCATGATCCCTTTACACTTTCCTGGTTTCTGTGGCTAATCTGTATCACATATCACATCTGAGGACTTGGAGCTAGGAACTACCGATGAGAGAGAAAGCGTGCTGCTTGTCACATACCCTTTCTTTAATCAACTGAAATGACTGTGTGTGTCCTCAGTGTATTAATGTGGTGTGGCTTCATTCACTGGTTTATATGATGAGCCATCCTTGTATTCCAGAAGCGTCACTTTATCATGGTGTGCAATTCTTTTAAACATGTACTTAAATTGTGTTCTAGTGTTTTACCATTTTTTGCATCAGTATTTTAAATTAATTGTTCTTTTGCGCCTATTGGATCTGTAACTTGCCATCTTTAATTTTGGAAAGTCTCAGCCATTCGTTGTCAACATTTTTATTTCTTTATCTTTTCCTTCTTCTGACATTCCGGTGACAATTATGTCACATTGGTTTGAGGAATTTTGGCTGACACATTTCCAGCTTCCCCAATCTTTCTGTGGCTGTGTTCTAGACTGATGAGCCTTTTGAGCCTTGGGGGATCTTCCCATTTCTTTGCTTATGTTACTTATCTGCTTGCACACTTGACTATACTTCCCACAACACACCTGAACATTTCAATCATACTGACCTTAAATTTCTTTATTTTGAATCTGCATCAAACCTGAGTGAGTCTGGCTTTATGGCTGTCTTGATGAACTCGGGCTATTTTTCCCTGACTTTTTTTTTTTTTTTTTTTTTTTTGTTTTTCGAGACAGGGTTTCTCTGTATAGCTCTGGCTGTCCTGGTACTCACTTGGTAGACCAGGCTGGCCNTTTTTCGAGACAGGGTTTCTCTGTATAGCTCTGGCTGTCCTGGTACTCACTTGGTAGACCAGGCTGGCCTTGAACTCAGAAATCCGCCTGCCTCTGCCTCCTAAGTGCTGGGATTAAAGGCCTGCGCCACCAGGCCCGGCTTTTCCCTGACTTTTTAACATGTCCTCCAACGTTTAACTGAAAGGATCAATGTAAACTAAGGTAAACATGCTGGATTGCTCTGAGGTTTCTGTGGCTGGCTTGATTTTCCTCTAGTTCTCGTGGGTCCTCTCCTCTCCTCTGGTTTTCTTAAGATCTCTGTAGTCTACCTCATAATCCTATCACTTCTGCTGTGTGTGTCATAGTGTCCTCCTGCTACAGAGCTTCTGTGGGCAGGAGGGAGGGAGGGGAAGCACTCTGTAATTTTATAACTCAACCTCACACTGTACTGCCAGGAGTATGTGGCTGTCAGAAGCCCTTCTGTCCCTTTAGCCTCTTTAGCAAGACAAGCCAAAGAGTGTTTATGGCCAGATGCTCTTTCCTCAAGTAGGTCAGGTCTGTAATGCCCTGTGCCTAGGAGAGCAGAGCTTTGTTATAGGCAACACTCCTTACTGTGTTCCTAAAGAGCTGCGCTCTATGCACACCCTCACATGCTCACCATAAAAGCACAAAGCTTAGTGTTCATGTTTGTCTCATCTTTCACATGAGCAAATGCTGTTGAGTTCATATCTACTGGTGTCTCTCTGGTCCTACCTAAGGCAGAGGAAGGGGTGTGAACATACAGAGGAATGACCATTTGTTCCTAGGTGAACAGTTACAATCAGCAAAACACATGCTTAGACTCCAGGGTCAGTTCATAACCAGGCACTTCATCTCATCTAGAGTTGAGCCCGCCTTACTGGGGGCAGGGAAAGCCCAAAGAGGACACTCAGGTAGCCCTTCACTCTACAGTGAAAAGTTACTCTGTGTTTGCTTCAAAGCCATGTTGAGGAACAGGGTGCAGAGGTGGCATTGCATGCACTTCACACAACTTTATGTGTTACATGAAACACAGGCCCAAGGTAAAAAAGAACACAGAGAAGAAACAGAAAAAGAAGACAGTCTAGCCAAAACCCAAAAAACCTAATGCATTAAAATGAGAATATTTACATAGGGTTCTTATGTAGACAAAGTATGAAATTTGAAAATTATTTTTAGATCTATAAATATTAAGTAAGCTTATACAATAGACTTAGAATGAAGCCTATCAAAGAACAAAGTATATAAAATGACAATTCTTTATTAGTAGTACTTTAATAAAATATTGTTTCCATTGAAATGATTCCTGCTATTTATGACAAGCTGCTGTCCATCATCCTGAATTCCATGTAACAGTCCAAACTGAAACAGTCATAGTTGTACTGCATAATTTTTATCTGAAAGAGATTTACTTATGTGAAGTTAACTTCAAACAAAATTAATGCTCAAATATAAAATCTAAAGATCCCTCTCACCAACATCCTTAATTCTTGATTTTAAAAATACATTAGTGGCTTTTTGCTCATCAAATGATACTGTAAAGATGGCAACATTTTAAACATTATCTTAAAGACTGGGTCATACATTAAGAGAATGAGCCTCTTGTGGAGAACACGGTAGCTCAGAATCTGGGACCCTCACTGCTTCCAGCCAAAGCTAGATAAGGCACTAATGGTCGTGAAAGGACCACTGGGCTATAGGTTAAGACTGAACAACAAAATTGCATATAGCCACCTAAGGGACTAAAAAGGGCTTTTCATTCTAAAATGTATTAGTTAACAATGAAACGAATGCCTATGTTAACCATATGCAAAAATCACGGGGTAAGAACAATAATATCACAAGGCGAATTCCCTAAAACACCTTAATTCTGCATGTTGCTAAACACACTAGTAACTAGTTAGCTAACGGCCTAACAAGTCTATTGTGGAACAGGAAACATGTAGAGCTGACGATAACCTAAAGTAGTAAATAAAATACATTTTCAGCCAGGCACACTATGATCTCAATACTTTGGGAAGTTGAGGAGGAAGGGTCAGGAGTTCAATGCCAGCCTGGGCTACACATGGAGACCTGTCTCAGAAAACCAAAGTGGGGACACAGTGAAGTAGGAGGGTGCCTGCCAAACATGTGCAAAGCCCTGGTTCCATTCCTAGCACTACATACCCAAAACCCAAAAAATCACCAAGAAACAAGCAGCACATTTTATATTGTACTAACTTCAGATTATGTGAGCCGAGGGTGTGGCTCAGATACAGCCTGGGTTTAAGACTCAGTGACTAGAGCGGTGCAGTTCTCAGCACTGGGAGCTCCAGGTCACTCTCAGCGACACAGCAAGGTGAGAACAGCCCAGGAACCTGGCCTCATATGAAGAAGTAAGTAAGTTATGATAAAGATTTACTTGAACCTAAGACATTGTTGCTTCAAAGGTGAATTTAAATGAAGGGATTGAATATGTATGGTTCAGGTAGAGCCTAACATAAGCAAGGCTCTGGCGTTAATCCTCAGCACTTCATCAAAGAAACACCCAAACCTCCCACAAGAAAATAGCCACAGTACGTCTGCCAATGCTGAACTGACACTTCCATCTTCATACTAAAAAGCTACTTGAATTTAATACATCATTAGTTGAAAGATGAATACAAATATCAAAAATATTAAAATGTGAAACAAACTTTGTACCTCTCTGAGTACTGTATGGGCATGCATGCTCGTGTGGATTCACTGTGCATGCGAGTGTGTGCAGGTCAGAGACGTTCGAGGACAGCTTGGGTATTGTCCCTTAGGAGCTACTCACTTCTGGGGGGAGAAAGCAAGGAATCTAACTGGCCTAGGGCTTGCAAAACAGGCTAGTTGGCTAGCAGGCTCAGAGATCCGCCTCTCTCCCCAGTGCTGGGATTACAAGTATGAACCACTAAGCTTTGCTTCTTTCTCTTTCTCTTTCTCCTTTCTTTTCATGCACGGGTTCTGGGAATCAAGCTCAGGTGCTCCTGTTTGCAGGGATGGGCTTTACCAACTTCTCCCAGACAAAGTCTGTTTCCCAGGACGGGGTCTCACCATGGAGGCAGAATGACCTCACAGTCTTAACCCCTTTGTGTCAGCTCACCGGGTGCTAGGTAGGAGGCAGATGGGAATATTTCTGACAGAATGGTCCAGCATCTGAAAGGCCACACGAATCCTTTTGAACATTTTATGGGCATAGGTTTAGCCAGAAATTAGTGAGAAATAACTAGAAAAACCATAATCTTGGAGGAAAAAAATGATCATCTTCTGTGTCATAGCTCATTTGTACAGAGAAAATCAATAGATAGTACTCAAGTAGCTTGAATAAATTTGCCTATTTTGATATTAGAAAAGACAAGTCATTATTACTGAGTATCACTAACTTTTAAGACTTTTGTATTCTAGTCTTTTTAAAAACAAAAACAAAGTCCCTTCCCCCAGCACCCTCCCCATCCTCAGTCCTACAATCTTGTGACAGAACAAACCAGAACTGCACATGTATCTCTCTAGTCCATTTAAATAGCTTTACATTCATACATTTCAATAAGAGCAAATCTATTCTTTGCAAATCACGTCCCTGTAACCCATATGGATATAGTACACAGTATACTCCATTGCCACTTCTTTCCCATTTAACACTGTCTTTGGTATCCATCTCTGCAACACAATGTGGATCGACTTGTTTTTAAATGCTACATGCTGTTTGTTTCTTGGGAAGGGCGATATTTTATTCATTTATTAGCCCACTACTAGGTCTCCAGGATATATATATATATATATATATATATATATATATATAT
>NC_034590.1:2921097-2945748 GCF_900095145.1 Mus pahari | reverse complement strand
AATAAATAAATAAATAAATAAATAAATAAATAAATAAATAAATAAATAAAAGAAATGAAATTAATCTGAACCAGAACTCTAGGCCCCTTTTGCATTTTCGAAACTGATCCTCCGCCTTCCAGTTAAGTAATGTGCATTCTTTCTCTTCTGTATATCTTAAGATAGGGTCTCATGTAGCTCAGGCTAGCCTCAAGCTTTACTATGTTGTCAAAGCTGACCTTGAACTCCTCTCAGCCTCCTGCCTCTATCCTCCAAGCACTAGGATTGTATGTATGCACCATCGACAATTACCCAATGTTTTCAAGGTTTGAGTTTTTTACAATTCAGTGTTCAAATCTTTTAGAATAGTGTTTATTATGTTGTAGTACTATTTATATTTTTATTTTCACCAAGAGTCAAATATTCCAGAACCAAATGACTAGATGGTTGTTCTTTCTCTGCCAACTCACGAAATCACTTGTGACAAGCAGCAAGCTCATGTCCCACAGCTCTAACCTGGGTACTTTATAACTTGCCTATCCACCTAATTATGCTCTTCTGCCATATTACGTTTAAGTGGCTATAAATCTAATTATAAACAGTGCTGTTCTAAATACTAACTGGATACTTATATTCTACTTAGTATATTTTTTGTTTTGTTCTGAGAGACAGTCTCACTACATAGTAGCCCAGGCTGACCTCAAACTGTAGATCCTTCTGCCCTGAACTCCAGACTTATAGGGATACAGTAAGTACGTTTGCACTATTATTTTTCTAGAATTATTTTGGCAATCCTTACTTTTTTTTATTTACTGTAACACAGTCTCACTATGTAGACCAGGCTGGCCTCGGTCTTGTGGCAATCCTCCTACTTGCCTTCAAATGCTGGAATTATAGGCAAGTACCCACATGTCTAGTTTCCCCTTCTATTTCATGTGAATTTTACAATAATTTTATAAATACTATAGAAAAATGGAATGAGATTATTTGAAACTGTATTGTCTACAGACTTCCAGAACTGAAAATTGTACGATGGTACATTTATCTATACACATATTTCTTTGCCCATACTCAGGAGTGCCAACTGTTCCAGAGATCTTGGTTTGGCACCTCCATCAGATATTTCAAGTCAGTCAGGCATAGATAACTGAGAGGCACTCCTCATTTAGCGGCGCGTCTCACCTGTACGGCCTCGTTTATGTAAAGAAAGAGATGTTCTTTGAGAGAATGCCTTCCTGCACTCATTACATTCAAAGGGCTTCTCGCCAGTGTGACTTCTCCTGTGTATGATTAGTGATGAGCACCAAGAGAAGGCTTTCTCACATTCACTGCACTCATAAGGCTTCTCCCCGGTGTGACTTCTCACATGAAGAATAAGCGATGAGACTCCAGAAAAGGCTCTCCCTCACTCGTTACACTTAAATGCTCTCTCTCCAGTATGGACTTTTTCATGTTCAAGGAGATTTTGTCTCTGACTAAAGGCTTTTCCACACTGACTGCAATGATAAGGTTTCTCTCCAAGTATGAATTGTCTCGTGCTCAGTAAGATTTGATTTCTGGCTAGCGGCTTTCTCACATACTGTACACGCATAGGGTTTCTCACCAGTATGAGTTCACTGATGTCTGATGAGGTTTGACAACTGAATAAAGGCTTTCCCACACTCAGTACATTCATATGGATTTTCTGCTGCATAACAAGATTTTCTTTCCGGCTGAAGGCTTTCCCATACTCCTTACACTCATAGAGTTTCTCAGCAGTATGATTTCACATGTGCGCAGTAAGCGAAGAGCTCTGTGAGAAGGCTTTTCCACATTCACTGCATGCATAAGGCTTCTCACCTGTGTGGCTTCTCATGTATATGATAAATACTGAGCATTGCAAGAAGGCCTTCCCACATTTATTACAGTTATAGGGCTTCTCCCCTGTGTGGCTTCTCCTGTGCTGAATGACAGATGACATCCGAGAGAAAGCTCTACCACATCCTTACATGCGTAGGGCTTCTCCCCAGTGTGAATTTTCTCATGCTCAATGCTGAAGGCTTTCCCACACTCCTTACATTCATAGGGTTTCTCTCCAGTGTGTACCCTCTCATGTTCAATGAGATTAGATTTCTGACTAAAAGCTTTCCAACAATCCTTACACCAGTAAGGTTTCTCCCCTATATGGATTCTTTGATATTTAATGAGGTTAGACATTTGAACGAAAGCTTTCCCACATTCGTTACACATATATGGCTTTTCCCCAGTATGAATTTTCTACTGTGTTGAGATTTTCCTTCCCGTTAAAGGACTTGCCACATTCATTGCAGCCATAAGGTTTTTCTACAGCATGCTTTTTCTCATGTCTGAGGAGGTCACATTTATGAAGGAAGTCTTGTCCACACTGATTACATATAAAGGGAGCTACAGCACAGGGTGAGCAATGGTCAAATGGCGCTCCACACTCATCACAGTTAAAACTCTGGTCTCTTACACAGATTCTCTTATAACTAAGTATGTCTAAATTTCCTTCTAAACCCTTTTTAAGGGAATCACAAACACAGAGGCTTTGTCTTGAAGTAACAATATCTGAGCTCAAAGAACAGATCTTTGCAACCTTTTTACAGTCAGTGGCACTTGGATAGTCAGAGCTTTCCTGGAGCCAGGTGCGCCTTCCCTCACCAGGGTTTCCTGGTGTCTCTCCATCTGCTCATCAACCTCCCACACTTCTCTACCACCATACTATTAACAGTTTAGAAATTTGAATCCTTATGGTAGGCTTTAGTCAGCCAATAAGAAACTAAAATGCAAATGCCCTCATTCTTAAAGACTGAGACGTTAACTCCTACAGGAGACATTATAGGGAAAAACCCAAAGCAAACAAAAAACCTGGTACTTGTGGCTCTAAGTAGCACTGATGGGATTTAAAAAAAAAAAAAAAAATAGTATCCTTGATTATAATGAAGAAATCAGCAAGATGAATGGAATTAAAATGAGGGGTGAATGTCTAATGGACTAGGGTAAGGGGTCAATATTAACAAGATATGATTCACATTTGTGGTTAGACATGTCAGGCAAGACTGACTATGTATGTTTATTTCTCCTCCCTTCCAAGAAGAATAAAGGGCCAGACTTTAGAGGCATAAGACATAGAGAGGAATATATAACAGACAGGATTTCAACACGAGAGTACAAGATGAACGGTAGGCAGGACTGTTAACGGGAAAGCACATGTGTCAGGAAGGTGAAATGACAAGACTCGCCAAGAATCAGGAGAGCTAAGAACTCAAAGGCCGCAGGCAGGCACTCCCTCAGACCACTGCTTTTCTACATCACACTGAATGCTTGGCTACTGAAGGAAAAAACAAAAACAAAAACAAAAACAAAAACAAAACCAACTAAAACCTGCTGGTAGCAATCCTAATCAGAAGATGGCATGAAACAAGGTTAACATGCAAAAATGAACTGCTTCTCAGGAATGAACAAGCAGAATTTGAAATGAACACATCACTATTTTTATTAGTATTCTTCAAAACAAAATTAATATAAATCTAATAACGTATAAAACCTGCAATGGGAAAAACATAAAACTCTTGACTTCTAAAATCAAAGAATAAATGGATATTGCATGCTGATGGACAGGAAGACCCAAACTCAGCATGTTAGTTCTTAATTTGATTGATAGGTTCAATTTCAGCTTGTACTTTGCTATGAGTATAGAGACAAACTGATTCTGAAGTTCCTATGGAGATGAAATACCCAGAATAGAGAACACAGTATTAAAAAAGAAAAATGGTGGGGACTGGGACCACATAATCTCAAGATTGTGGTTAAACTCTAACAATCAAATAGAATGGGAGGCAGTAAAGAAACAACCAGAACAAAGGAACAGGATAAAGAACACAGAAACAGATGCAAATAACTATAGTCGGTTGGTCTTTGAAAAAGGAGCAAGGGTAACACAACATGCCCATGCCTCCAACAGTATTTTATTTTTACTGCTATTATTATAAATGGACATTCCTCCTCCCCCCACCCCCGAGACAGGGTTTCTCTGTATAGCCCTGGCTGTCCTGGAACTCACTCTGTAGACCAGGCTGGCCTCGAACTCAAGAAATCTGCCTGCCTCTGCCTCCCTAGTGCCAGGATTAAAGGCATGCACCACCAAGCCCGGCCTCATTTTTTTAAAAAAGATTTATTTATTTATTATATGTAAGTACATTGTAGCTGTCTTCAGACACACCAGAAGGTGTCAGATCTCATTACAGATGATTGTAAGCCACCATGCGGTTGCTGGGATTTGAACTCACTCAATACTCTTAACTGCTGAGCCATCTCTTCAGCCTGACATTCTTTTATGTCCTCTTAGTTGTGAGGTATTTGTGAAAGCTATTAGGTTTTATGTATTAAATTCCTAGTACCTCACTGGATTCTCATATAACTTGATACATCTTCTCAGTTGGTTCTAGCATTTTCCAGGGAGATAATCCCAACATCTGTAAATTCAAATGGTTTTATAGTTTCCTTTCTAATTCTTTCAAAAATGTTTTTAATTTTTGTTTCATATTATTTATTTCCTAAGGAGGCCAAAGAAGGCATCAGATCCCCTGAAAGTAGAGGTACAGACAGCTGTGAGCTGCCATGTGGGTGCTGGGAACCTCACCAAGGTCCTCTGAAACAACAGCCAGTGCTCTTAACTGGTGGGCCATGTCTACAGCCCCCTTCAATTCTTTCTTTCTTTCTTTTTTTTTTTTTTGGTTTTTTGAGACAGGGTTTCTCTGTATAGCCCTGGCTGTCCTGGAACTCATTCTGTAGACCAGGCTGGCCTCAAACTTAGAAATCCACCTGCCTCTGCCTCCCAAGTGCTGGGATTAAAGGTCTGTGCCACCACACCCAGCTTAGCCCCCTTCAATTCTTAAAGAACTTGTTTTTCTTTCTTTTCTAATACTCAGGTAAACTTAAACAACATACAAAATGTAAAAAAGAGAACTTAGCTCCATTTCTCAAAGTAGAAAGAAAACAAACAAACAAACAGGGAACTTGGCAAACTCCTACATCCAGTATAGTCCTAAGAAAACTTCAGCATGATTCTTCCAAATCAGACAGTTAAATCTAAAACACATGTGGCAAAATAAAGAAGGAGAGCTCTGGAAACAAGGGAGTGAGTACAGCTGAGAGAGGGGAACAAAGTGTGAAGGATGAAGGACACTTTGGATGGTTTGCATTTGGTAACCTAGTAGGCCTATGAGGAAGATGTGGATCAGTAGGAAGATACCAGTGTTTTCTAAGGCAGGAACATAACCTTCAAACCCACAGGACTGTGACATACAGTTCAAAGTGCCACTTATTATAAAACACAAGGTGAAGCTTTTCAGTGTGCAGTGAACCAAGAACTAAAGGAATCCCAAGTATGAACTAAGGCTGGTTTAAAATGCCACAGTCCACAGAACGCTGACCGTATAGGAAGATAAACTGTGCACATGAGAGAGGCAGGTGAAGGATCATAGAAAGGGACAGTAATCACTAGGTGAGCTGTAGACACACACAGGAAGATGAGCGTCCTGAAATCACAGGGGCTCTGCCCTTCTAAAGTTTAAAAAGGAGCACAGCTCCAATAGGGCAGAGACATCCCAAGAATAGAAATGTCACATAATCTGACACGTGGCATGCCACATACACATCTGTCATTTCAAAGATCGGAGCCTTTAACAGTCTTTGGAAATGAGGAACGGAGCCCTTCCTGAACTCTGTCACGTGCCTCTCTCATTAAGAGCCACTTCTCACTTATTCACCTGGAGAGCGTCTCCAAAACATGTCTTCCTCCAGTACCCATNGCTCTTCTTCTTGTTCCAACTTGAAGATCACATCTGGTTTGGTGACTTGACAACCTGGTTCAGGAAACAGGAAAAGACGTTGCATGTTAATGCTGGCGACAATCTACAGATCTGGGGCTGAATCCTGGGGTCTTAAGGACTTGGGCCGGAGAACCAAGGAACTTGCACAGTGACACAAGTAATCAATATCTACCCTCAGGGCTGGAGCATACACAATCATGAGGGAAGGCCAGGCTCATCCAGCAACCTAGGAATGAAAAGGAATTCCATGGGAACTGGAAAGCTCTCCTTACCCACAGTTACTAGGTTGNTGTAGGTCTCCAGCATCACATCTCGGTACAAATCCCTCTGAGCAGGCTTCATTTGCTGCCATTCCTCCTGTGTGAGGTCCACAGCCACATCCTTGAATGTCACTGTTTTCTATATATATATAAAAAAAAATCCCAATTAATTGGAAGTCATCAAAATTAGGGCTTGTGATCAAAATAAGTAAGAATTAACTTGGCTAGTAACCAAGGGCCAGTCTTCATATTTACNAAGCTTCATATATACAGAAGGGGCACTACACGACAGGGAAAATATCCTCTAAGAGTATGTGAACCAAGTCAGCAAGCATTCCTTCATGCTGTCATTAGCTGCCTGGGGCAGTGGTCACTGAGTTTTACTGTGAGAGGGAGGAAGGAGCTAAAGGTGACTCATAAGGAAAGAGCTCAGACCTGACAGGGACTGAGGTACTGAACTTAGTGGGAAAGGGAGCAGGGCAGTTACGGGGAAGTGTGGCAGGAATATCTGAAAAGGCAAAGTTTGAGGTTTGTACTGGACTTCCAGATAAGACATCCTGTATGTAGCCAGACACATGAAGGAGCAGAGAGTGCAGGTCATCAGTCTAAAACTGGAAGATTTATCGCCACGGTGGTGAGCGTGAACTGTTATCAAGAACATAAAATATTGCTGGTAACTAGACTAAAGAGGACCAAGTTAAACATCAAAGACAGACTCAGGTTTTTATTTCCAACCAACAAATTAGAATTAATAGTATGGTAATAGCATAGTGGAAATTAAAAAAAAAAAGAAAAACCAAATGAAGTATTTCTGGAAAAGTATGTGATTTGATGACTATTGCTTGCTTTAAAAATGTTTAAAATGTATACAAAGTTCTGCCAGCATGTGTGCCTACACACTAGAAGGGGGAACCAGACCACATTACAGATGGTTGTGAGCCACCATGTGGCTGTTGGGAATTGAACTCAGGACCTCTGGAAGCACAGCCGGTGCTCCTAACCTCTGAGCCATCTATCTCTTCAGCCCTCAACATCCCAATTCTATGACTTCAAAACTGTTACTGCTTATTAATTAGAAATATACCTAAGGGGGCTGGTGAGATGGCTCAGTGGGTAAGAGCACCCGACTGCTCTTCCGAAGGTCCGGAGTTCAAATCCCAGCAACCACATGGTGGCTCATAACCATCCGTAACAAGATCTGACGCCCTCTTCTGGAGTGTCTGAAGATAGCTACAGTGTACCTACATATTATAAATAAATAAATCCTTAAAAAAAGAAAAAAAAAGAAATATACCTAAAAACTGTATCTATCTACTAAATTGCCTTTTAATAACATATTTGGGGGGGATTGTTTGTTTGTTTTTTGTTTTTTGGAGACAGGGTTTCTCGGTGTAGCCCTGGCTGTCCTGGAACTCACTTTGTAGACCAGGCTGGCCTTGAACTCAGAAATCCGCCTGCCTCTGCCTCCCAAGTGCCAGGATTAAAGGTGTGCGCCACCACGCCCAGCAACATAATTTTAAGTGTGTGTTGGCCATCTGTATTTCCTCAGCACAGCTATAACATAATTTTAAGTATGTGTTGGCCATCAGTATTTCCTCTAATTCTTCCTCATGCTTCTTATCCAATTTTTTATTGTGTTAACTACTGATTTTTGAGAACTACTAGTTTTCCTGATATTTGTGTGTGATGTGTGTAGAGATACAAACATTAAAAAATACCGAGTTGCCCTCCCACAGTAGAAGAGTTTTACTGAAGAAGCACATTTATGATACAAACCAGGCAGTCTCCTCCTCTCTCTTCTAGGCTACCCTCAAGTACTGAGCGGAATCAGCCCAGCCAGAGAGCAGCTCAGCAAGGAGACTACAGAGCCAAGCGGAGTAAGCGCCAGAGTAGGCGGTGCAAGTCAGCAGGGGGAGCTCACTAGGTACCCTTGACGCCCGGCATTCTTCTGAAACGCAATCTATTATAACCCCCCTTTTAGATGATGAAATTAAGGCACAAAGAAATTAAGATACTTCTCCAAACACGGTCACACACTTTATACAGTCACCAGACAAAATCTGAACAAAAGTCTGTTAGGGCCAGAGAAACACTGTCAGAAGCAGAGAAAAGCCTCATGAACCTTTGGCTCAGTGGCTCTCAACCTGTGGGTCAGACACCTTGCCTAAGACCATCAGACAACACACATTTTACATTATGATTCATAACAATAGCAAAATTAGTCATGCAGTAACAACAAAAATAATGTTGGGGTGGGTGACGACAACACAAGGAACTGTGTTAAAGGGTCACAGCACTAGGGAGGTTGAGAACCACTGTTCTAGGTTATCTAGAATAAAGAGTGTGGGTCTGCTCTGTGACTGTGAGAGCTGAAGAAAAGGCAGCCAAGAGAAAAATGCTCTAAACACAGGAATGAGCTACTTCATAGAAACAGAAAGAATCAAGAGGAGGTGACAGAGAACACTCAGACAAGAGCCCTGCAGTGACCAGTGAGATGGTGGCTCAGTGGGTAAGGGCACCGGCCACCAACCCTGACGGCCTGAGTTCGATCTCTGGGACCCACAGGGTGGAAGGAGAGAACCACCTCTAACAAGCTGTCCTGATCCCCACACCCAACACAGTGGCATGCATATTGCCATCTCCCCAAATAAATAAGAAGTGTAATAAGAATTGTTTACAAAAAGAACTCTGGCAAGGTATGGTGGCACATGCTTTTAATCCTAGCTCTCAAGAAGCACAGGAAGGTGGAGGATCTCTGTAAGTTCAAGGCCAGCCTGGTCTACCTAGCAAGCTCCAGACAAGCCAAGGCTACTAGTGAGACCCTAACTCAAAACATAAAGGAAACTAGACAGCATCTTCTAAGACCAAAAATGAATAAATAAGTAAATAAAGAAAAGAGTTGGAAGGCCACAAATATCAGAACGGCAGGGGTGCCACAGAACATTCATAGAATCTAGTTCAACTTGACATCAAAAGCTTAAACTGGAAAAAAAAAAGTCAACCAAACAAAAACTAGGAAGATTATTCCAAAGAAACATGAATTTTCCACTTACTCTTCTATATAATTTTTCTTTGGTCAAGACTGATTTGCAAAAAAAAAAAAAAAAAAAAAAAAGCCGGGCGTGGCAGTGCATGCCTTTAATTCCAGCACATAGTCAGAGGCAGGCGGATTTCTGAGTTGGGGCCATCCTAGTCTAGAAAGTGAGTTTCAGGACAGCCAGGGCTATACAGAGAAACCCTGTCTAGAAAAAAACCAAAAAAGACTGATTTGCAAAATTGAGCTTAAAATAACAAAAATCATCTAAGTATTTTAGAATTTATTTCCAGGTTTCAGTATCAATGAAAAGCTTTTGCTTTCCTTAAGTAGTTTTTTTTCTCAGAAAGTACTAGCTACGGAACAGACTTGGTGTCTGTTTGCTTTGACTCTCGACTTCACACTGGACTTTGAGCCCACCGAGAAACTCTGCACACACCCACTCCTCCCAGCTGTGCTCCCCCCGCCCCCCTCACTTCATCTGCATGTCACTTCCCCCAGCCTAGTGATAGATTATAGCTGCCCACAACAGCTGCACCACAAACAATGCAGGGCGAAAATGATGTTTAGAACGTACTGAAGGCCTCGTCATGTCCTCTTCTTCCTGGTGAGGTGCAGAGTCCTCAGAACACCAAGCTGAGGAAAGAGAAGAACAGATATGTTCAGAGTTCCTGACAAAGGAATGTGGCGATCTTGCTGACAGATGGTCTGAGGTCCCCTAGACACTTGATCCTCAACAGTTAAGTACCACATCAATCTCCAGAGACTATGAAATGTATGCAGAGAACTAAACGTACCACATGCTGTCTGAAAGAGTTCTGGAAAGTTAATAACCTACTGGCGATTTGCTATATAGTATTTCTTTAAGAGAGAAAAGTCCTGATGCGAATTATAGAAAGTGTAAAAGCTTAATAAATCAAAAAATAGCAATAGATGGATGTTATTTAAAAAATGTTCTACGTAGCTGGGAAGTAGGAGCAGGAGTAAGGAGAGATGAAACAAGAGACATGACTTCTGGTTTATAGCACCACTTTAAAAATACACTGAAGTCTATTCTCTAGGAGCAGGATAGAGCCGGCAGGTGAAGGTGGTTACCTCCAAGCCTGACAACCTGAGGTCTACCCCTAGGAGAACCAATGCTGGCACGTTGTCCTCTCACCTACACACATGCTCTGTGGCACACACGAGCCTACACACACGTGTGTGCACAGACACTGGCACACAAAATAAATAAACGTAAAAACCAGTCAAATTGGGGCTGGAGAGATGGCTCAGCGGTTAAGAGCACTATCTTCTCTTCCAAAGGTCCAGAGTTCAAATCCAGCAACCACATGGTGGCTCACAACCATCTGAAATGAGATTTGATGCCCTCTTCTGGTGTATATCAAGACCGCTACAGTGTACTTACATATAACAATAAATAAATCTTTAAAAAAAAAATCAAATTAACTAAATGGAATGTCTATCATGGATAATCAGTAGTGCCCACATAAACTTCCCTGATAGGAGCACCAGACTTCCAAGCTGTGGCACTGCCCCTGAATACAGCTCTGCCAGGAGCCCACACTGCTCTTTCCTGCACCATGCTCTTACCTTGTCTTCCCGCCATCTGGAACAAGTGCTCCGTGCCCCGCAGCTGTTGCTGGTATTTCAAGGCTGGTAAAGATGATCTGCAGGTCCAGAGTCCACCCTTTCCCAGGACCCTGCAGCCTATGCTCTGGGTCTCAGGTCAGAAGGTCTCCTTCCATGACAGATATCTGTTCTCAACCATCTCTATGCTCACAGCACAAACAGTCTTAGTGTTGGGAGGCAGGACCTGTGGGCTTCAACCAGAAATAAAATTGGCCTCATGCGTCCTCACAGAATCCTTGTTATAACCAGCCTCAGAGACAGCCCCCAGCGGTCACTATCTTCTGGTAGGTTACTGTTGTTTAAAACATCACAGTTTTGGACAATGTGATACATACCAAGAGATAATTAACACAGCTCCCAACACTTATTTCCTTGTTTGTAACACTCTCTGCAGCAGAGCTATTAGATGTAAAAACCAGGTCATAGTGCATGAAGTACTCAACAGAGACACAAACAGCCTAGAAACAAAATGGTGCCGGAACATCTTTGGATTCATTAGTGTAGCCTCCATGCAGAGACAGATATGGCTGATTCAAACATTGGTGACTTGGGGGCTGTCTAGATGCATCGCTGCATAACAAGACTTATTGTTTCAGCTTGATGACCTGAGTTCTACGCCTGGAACCTTCCACATCAAAAAGAGCTGAGTGCCGGGCGTGGTGGCGCACGCCTTTAATCCCAGCACTTGGGAGGCAGAGGCAGGCAGATTCCTGAGTTAAGAGGCCAGCCTGGTCTACAGAGTGAGTTCCAGGACAGAGAAACCCTGTCTTGGAAAAAAAAAAAGTAAAAAATGTAAAGTATTACAACATAATGTAATATATTACACAAGGATGACAGAAAGAGATGGCTAGCTAGTTTGGTGTACAAGCATGTGAATATCTTGTTTAAGTTTGGGGTTTTGTTAAGTATATACAGACAAGAACAGAAACCAAGCCAGTGAGGGGGGATACCGAAACAGGGTAAATATAAACAATAAAAACATGTTTTCAGTAATATGATAATACAGCAGAATTAAACTCACCTATTAACAGTCAGGCCAGATAAATGAGTTTAAAAAACACTCAGCTGGTATGCTGCTCATGAGAAGCCTGAAACATAAAGACAAAGGGTTTGGAATATAAAACTTGTGACAAATGTAATTTGAGAGGGAGAGAGAGAGGGAGAGAGAGGGAGAGGGAGGGAGAGAGAGAGAGAGAGAGAGAGAGAGAGCGCACTAGTGAGAGCTAGAGAGCAGAGTATACTATCATCAAAGAGCACTTGCTCTAAATGGTAACACCCAGTTATAAAAGTATTTCTGGGGATTTCTTAATGTGGCAAAGTTATTTTAATAGATTACAAGCTTACCCACACAACTTTTCTTTGGCTAAATATGGACACATTTGGAAGCAGAGGTTTTTAGAGTCTTTGCACGATCTCCCCTGTGCTCCGGTAATCCACCATGAAAAGAAAATATGTTTGGAATCAGTTCTTTTAAACTTGAGCTCCAGAAAAAAAACAGAGAGCAGATCTGAATTTCAACCAAGTACAGCCTGGATCAGCTCAATGCAATGAATCCGCTAACAACGTGAACTCAAGAAAGAATCCCAGTTGGTTTGCTATTGAGCTTAGGAATTTTCTTCAGCCATTATGAAACTAACTTCAGGGCTGGGAATGTAGCTCATTGTACAGTTTTTGCCTGGTGTGATTGAAGCGTTAGATTTAAACTCAACACTGCAAAGATGGAAGGAAGGAAGCAAGGAAGGAAGGAAAAGGAAGGAAGAAAGAAAGAAAAAAAGAAAGAGAGAAAAGATTTTTTTAAAAACTTAAATAAGCCAAGCAAGCCATTAGGTAATAAAAAAAAAAAGAAAAACTGAAAAAAGTTAGAGAAGAAAGTGTTGGAAGGGCGGCAATGAGAACGGGGAAATCATTAGAAAGGACAGATGTGTTCCCCGTAGTTACGCCAAATGCTACAAACCTAAGAACTCGGCGGTACACCGGCTCACTTGCACTCGCCACGCCACCCCCACACTCACACCACACCACACCCTTACTCAATCCCATACCACCAAACATGGCCATGACAGGACACTCGCCCTCACACAACCACACCCCTCCCAAAATCTCCTGCGTGGCACGCAGACCCTTACCAGGGTTTTGGTTGCCGCTCGGAACAGGCACGAGTCCCGCCTTCTCCGCAAAGCTGTGACCCGGGGTACCCCGAGTCCCCCGAGAACCCGCGCCCAGCCCGAAGCCCACGGCCGGCGCAAGCCGGACCACCCGGGCCTCTCCCGCGGAGGGGTCCGCGCAGCGCCACCAGCCAAAAGCCCCCGAGACGCAACCTCAGAGACGCGGCATGCGGGCGACACAGAGCCGGTCCCTCCGCTCGGGCAGCAGCGTGCGCCCGTTATGTCCCAGAGCGTAGGAGCTCCCAGAAGGACCCGCGGCCTGACCCAACTTCCGGTCAGAGCTCGGCGGGCGTTTCCTGTGCTAGGGACAGGAGTCGTGGCCGAAGGCGCCGAGGTGGCTGAGCCCATTAGCGCCGCGAGACCGTGACGCCGGCGGCGAAGCGGCGCTGGACGTGAGCAGCCGCAGGGACGGTCTTTTCCGGAACAACCAGAGGAGGCGCTGGGGGCGCTAGGGGGCTGTCCCTTTGTGGACTACATTTCCCAGAAGGGCTAGTGGCCTGTCCGCCTCTCGCTGGGACGCTATGGGAAGGTCTCCCCGGCGTTTCCCCGGCGGGACCATTAGGAGTGAGATGGAAATCCTAGCGAGTACGGTCTTGTTGCTGTTCGGGGCTGCAGGTTCGGACTTGTAGGAATAAATAAATAATTAAAGGGCTCCATGCGAGGACAGGGGAGGCCCGTGGGAGTCGGAGCCTTGGGACTGTGCGGACTCCGTGCCCTTGAATAGTTTTTGTGGTTGTTTGTAATACATGTGGATAGCTTTTCTGTGAGGACATGAAATGTCTGGTCATCGTGGAGTTGTGGCTTAAGTGTAAGACTGTGCCTACCTGTATGTGGCATCTTGCGTGCTACCATGGGGCTCCTGTCACCTGAGTGGTTGTGATTTCAGAACTCTGTTCCTGGGAACAATCTCTGAGGTGAGGTTTAGATTCTCAAATTGGTCCGGGTGACCGATCTCTCCTAATCTCCATTCCCTACGCAGGATTGATAGAGCCCAGAGTAATCCCAGGTATTGGACTGCCGCCCCCATCTTATTGCATGCCAGCAAGCCTTACTTTATTTCAAGTTGCTGTAAAACCACCAGGCCTGGGTGAGCTCCCTAAAGGCTGAGATAAGACCGAGGTCTTAGAATAGCCTAGAGCCTGTATGAACTTCCTCCTACCTGCCACACCCTGGGCTCCAGAACTAACCCTCTGTTTACAAATTCCTTCTTTATTACCCCCTGAACACCTGCTCCTGCTTTTATGCTTCGAAAGGAGACTGCTCATGCCCTTTGTCAAAGGTCATAGCTATCCACTCCTGAGTCTGACTTGTGACCCTAACCAGTTAGAAGTATTTTCCCTCGGGGAATAAAGTTTGCTTTTGGTTTATTTCTGACTTTCGCGGTCCTTTCCTCATTATTTGCACACCCCGTGACCCCAACATCTGAATGCCTCTGAAAGTACTTGCTTGATGACGATTTGTCATTTGAAAATAGACCCGATATTGTCTCCATTGGAGAAAGGAATAGCTGTACCTATTATTAAGACAGAGTGTGGCATAGAGCTAGCCACGTTGCAAGCCTGATTGCAAGCTAGAATAACTGGCTTAAGTTTAACTGATGGGAGACCTTTAATTGGAAGGCAGAACAGGCAGATCTATGAGTTCCAAGCCAGCCTGGTCTACAGAGTGAGCTCCAAGCCAGCCAAGGTTTCCAAAAACAACAACAATCTGCGTACACTGATATCATTTGATAGTTTTCACTCATACGGTCAATTTTCATTTACTAATTACAAATTCCAGTTCAATATCATCTTCAGTTTCAAGACCTCTTTGATCTCAAGCTGGCTTCATATTTTAGAAACCAAAGTGTGTAGTGTGGAAGGAAAATGTATGATTTCACTATAAACTTCTCTCCCTCCTACCCAATGAACGTTTTCTCCACTGAAGACATAAGCCAATTCAGCTGAATTAAAAATAAGTTTATTTGGGAATGGGCTCCTGGGTAAACGTGCCAGTCTCAGGGGACAAAACTGGAGAAAGTCACAGGCGGCCTATGATGGGGGACAGGCGGCCTATGATGGGGGACAGGCGGCCTATGATGGGGGACAGGCGGCCTATGATGGGGGACAGGCGGCCTATGATGGGGACTTCTAATAGACTGGTGGGGGATGGGAACACTGGAGTGGGGGTTAGAAGAGCTTGTGTCTTCAGGTTAGCAGGGTGAGGCCTGTCGGGAATGTCAGGAATGTGAGACTGTCAGGGCTGTGTGTGTGTGTGTGTGTGTGTGTGTGTGTGTGTGTGTGGAGGGAGAGGGAGGAAATGGAATTTCTTGGACTACATGGGGGTGAGGGCAAGCCTAGGATGGTTCTCCAACCAAACACCCAACAGGCAGTCTTTGTAGAGACTGGTCAATAAGCATGCTGTTCAGTTAGAACAGTGATTGTGAAGAAGAGATAGCTAGAAGATTTTCCTGAAAGACTTGTTGGTCTGTCTTTAAAGCTATTCAGCAATCCCCCCTCTGTGGGATGCTTTCAAAGAAGCTATAATTGGAAACCTCTTAGTGCTCTGAATAGCATGTCTCCTTGAAGTAGTAGTTACTTACCGCTCCTGGCATGTAGCTTGGCATTTTTGTCAAACACTCTTTGTTGTCCCACGATGGGTCCAAGAAGTAGAATAGGAACCAGTCTTTATGCCCTCATGGCTCTAGGGAATATAGGAAAAGAATTCCAAAACATCTTACAAGGTGTTTTATATTCTTTGGTCTGAATGGATCCCTTTCCACCAAAGCTGAAGGGGAGTTAACTTCATTTCTCCTATGAGCTGGGACTGTGTGCCCTCTTCAAAAACAATAGCCAATTCTTCTTCACCATCTAGATGTCCTAGAGGTCTATCTTATCCTGAGTTAACACAGACCCACGGGTTAAGAACCTCTGCCCCAGAAGACAGCTCTAACTTCAGCCTTGTGTCTTGGGTCAGACAGAAAACAGTTTGGTGTCTCCAAAACACTACACTTCTCAACTGAAGGGCCCCAACGTGACAAGACAGATTCTGTCTTGTAACCAGGCCTTCATTTTATATACCAGACTCTATCCTCAGGTTAAACTCGAGTTACTGGAAAAACCAGGAAGGAACTACCCCTGACACAGGCCAGCAGGAAAACACCTAATATTCCAAAGGCTGTAGATAGATATAAATAGATTGCTGAAGCCAATCATGTGATTGCCAAGCTGATAAGCCCCTTACACTGCTGTAACCACAATAAAAAGGCCGAACTTTAAATGCTCAGGGCTGCTGCATCGGAGGGGCCTGAGGGACTGAGGTGGAGCTTGAATAAAGACTCTTTGCTTTTGCATATGAGTTTAACATCTGGTGGTCTTCGAGTACCCTCAGATCTGGGCATAACACAGCCAGCCACAAATTGAGGGCTTCCGTCCTTAGATTCAGTAAGTGACTAGAACAACTCACATGGAAGCCCTATGCAGTAGTGCACCACATAAGAGTGTTATGGCCCATGACTGACCTCATGTACAAAGTTGATCCCATAACATTAAAATGGAGCTGAAAAATCCACTTGCCTAGTATTTCCCCTATATGTTTTTCATGTTTGCCAACAGAGACTATTGTGTTAAAATTGCCTATAGTTTCCAGTATAGTAACATACAGTATATGTTTGTAGCTTAGGAATGATAAGCTGTACAATACCGTGAAAGTGTACAATAGACCATCTAGGTTTATGGAAGTGCACTCAATGGTAATGAACAATGAAACCACCTAGAAAATGTTTCTCAGAGCACATCCTTGTTGCCAAACAATGCATGGCTGTACTTGAGATTGCAGTTTCATTGTGACAGCTACAACAACAGGACAGCAAAATGGAAAAGATGAAGTAGTTAAATTATCTGAAGGGGGTTAGAGTATCTAAAAACATTTTTGACGATTTTGCCTAACAAAATGCCTGAAATGAATGGGTTGGTCATTAGCATGGATATTATAGACATTTCTGCTACCATAAAATTATAAAATTTAAGAATCAGCTCCTGTCTGGGTTTGGGGGGTCACTAACACTTCCCTGGCACTGCACCAGCACCTCCTTGGGATTTGGGCTCCAAAACGTGATCATAAGTTTCAGATGTTTTAGCTGGGCAGTAGTGGCAAAGACAGTCTGCATATCAGACGGTAGTTGTTCTTACCCACTTAACAAAAGTGGCTGAAGTTCTCCCACATCACACCCTTCTATAAAGTCACCTGAGCAGGGTCTAGGAGTTCCCATTCCTCCTGAGAGAAGGAGTTGGACCCACCCCCAGAGAGGAGTGGCTCCTGGGAAGGTACACGTGCTTCTACAGTGGAAAGGAGCTGGAGTAGAGAGCTCTGCAGAACAGGATTGCGCAAAGAAAGGCTGGAATAGTATTTAGTAGACGACGTGTCTTCTGAGAACAAGGGGCATGTCTATGTAGAGGCACTAGAGTCCACTTTGCCAATAATGTAATGTAGAAACTATCCAGCTGGGCTGGTGAGATGGCTCAGTGGGTAAGAGCACCTGACTGCTCTTCTGAAGGTCCGGAGTTCAAATCCCAGCAACCACATGGTGGCTCACAACCATCCTTAACAAGATCTGATGCCCTCTTCTGGAGTGTCTGAAGACAGCAACTGATGCCTTCTTCTGAAGTGTCTGAAGGCAACTACAGTGTACTTACATATAATAAATAAATAAATCTTAAAAAAAAAAAAATGCAGCTCAGTGGCTTGTCCTTTTTTTTTTTTTTTTTTTTGGGGGGGGGGTTCGAGACAGGGTTTCTCTGTGTAGCCCTGACTGTCCTGGAACTCACTTTGTAGTCCAGGCTGGCCTCAAACTCAGAAATCCGCCTGCCTCTGCCTCCCAAGTGCTGGGATTAAAGGCGTGCGCCTCCACGCCCGGTTCTCCTTTCCTTCTCGTGGCCTTTAGTGTCTTTGTCCGGTGCTGGGAGTCACATCATAAACTTAACTTCTGCTTCCCTCTGCGTTGGTGGTCCTTAGGCAGGGGGCAGGCTTGAAACCTGGAGGTGCATATTTATTGGGGGAATAACCTAGGGATGCTGGTCTTGTTGGGGGTGTAACCTGGAAACGCAGGTCTTGTTGGGGATTAGCCTGGAGCCTGGAGCTAGGCTCAGGTTCTGTGAGGGGCAACTTGGAAACAAATGCTAGGAAACGAATGCTAACCTGCCTGTTAGCCTACCTGAGTTCAGGCTTAGGTCAGGTGCTCTAAAATAGAGTCTGAACTTAAAAGATTTGTTTTCTCACTGGCAAGGTTAACTTCTTCTGAGAAGTTGCAGATGTTTTCTTTATCTCTTCTA
The DNA here is from genome assembly GCF_900095145.1 of Mus pahari. Lineage (NCBI taxonomy): Eukaryota > Metazoa > Chordata > Mammalia > Rodentia > Muridae > Mus > Mus pahari. The sequence continues at coordinate 2,927,535 of NC_034590.1, read as the reverse complement.
TGAGGGCACAAGGTCACTAGGGACAACAGTGACGCTAAGCATGGAGGCTCGTGTCTCCAAGAGAGGTGATGCTAACCTGCTTTCCACCTGGAAAGCTGGGAGTGGTTGGAGTGTTACTTCAGTGGTCCTTGCTGTCCGTAGGTCCACGCCTCACCCGAATCCCAGAGCTTCCCCCTCCCTACAGCTTGAGAATTGCTTCTCAGTCCATAAAACCCATCCTTATGGGAGACGTGACTTGTACAGCAGCGCAGTAACTTACGTGCTGTCGGTAGGGCCAGACCACTCCTGACTCTCACAGTTGTGTTGGCCTCAGTCATTCTCCCTAGACCTTTACCTTGAGCATTGTTTCTAAAACAAACAAACAAACAAACAAACAAACCCATCGTTATGGAAGAGGCCATTTATATTCTGTGAAGAGTGTCAAGTGAACATGTCTTAAGCTTTGTTGTACACATAAACTGCCCGATAGAGACGAGCAGTTGGAACCACACTGCTTCTGCCTGGGGTTGACCTAGATTCCCTTCTGGTCTCCTACAGATCATGACAGCGCCTGCCCTGGTGCTGGCACTTGTGGTTTCTGTAGCAGTCAGCAATCCTGGGCACTGTTTTGTGGATACATCATTCCACCCTCTGCCTCTGTCACCTGCCCATTGCATTCATTCTGATATATATATATATATATATATATGTATATGTATGCATATAAGTTATACAAGCAAAAATTATGGACAGATATAGAGTCAGCTGTTATCAGTGGTTACTTTAGTACCAAAGGTGAATATAATCATCTGACTTATAAATCATACTGGATTAGGGTCTCCTAATGATCTTAACTTGGCTTTATCTGCAAAAACCTTATTTCCATGAAAAATCATGTTCAGTGCTACCAGGAATTAAGACTTTATCATATCATATCTTTCTGGGACAAACACTGAGGGTGAGGAGAATCGCAAAGTTCCAAACCATAATATCCTGCCAATGCTATTTTATCTAATGTATTGGTAATTTTTTTTATATACAACTTGTTAATTAAATGTATTTTAAAACTCTCTCCTTCCCACAGAAGGAAAGATTTTTATCTCCAAACTACATAAATTACTCTAAATTTCAATTTAAATGTTTTTCATTCTTTTTGCTTTAAAAAGTATACATATTTAAAGGTTGTTTTATTCAATTTATTTTATGCATATCTGTGTATGCCTACATTTACGTATGTGTGCTACAGCATGCAGGTCTACGTAAAGGTTAGAAGAGCGTGTCAGATTGCCCTGGAACTGGAGTGAAAGGCAGATTTGAGCTGTCTGACATGGGTTTGGGAACTAAACCTGTGTCTTTAGCAATAGCAGCAAGAGCTCTTAACCCCTGAAATACCTCTCCGGCCCCTTGAAAATCATATTCTGATGAGGAAGTAACTATGAACATTTTCTTTCTATAAAACATTGCCGCCGGGGCTGGAGAGATGGCTCAGTGGTTAAGAGCACTGACTGTTCTTCCAGAGGTCCTGAGTTCAATTATGCCCAGCAACCACATGGTGGCTCACAACCATCTGTAATGAGATCTGATGCCCTCTTCTGGTGTGACTGAAGATGGCTACAGTGTACTCATATACATAAAATAAATAAATAAATCTTTAAAAAAAAAAAAAAAAAAAAAAAACATTGCCGCCGAGCGCGGTGGTGCACGCCTTTAATCCCAGCACTTGGAAGACAGAGGCAGGTGGATTTCTGAGTTCATGACCAGCCTGGTCTACAAAGTGAGTTCCAGGACAGCCAGGGCTACACAGAGAAACCCTGTCTTGAAAAACCAAACAACAACAACAACAACAACAAAAAAAAACATTGCCAGTTAATAGGTAGTACCCAGTGTTCCTTGCAGTATACTTAATACAATTTTCCTTCTTAAAGAAAAAATAAGTATTTCTAAAAGCTTTCTAATCCTCACTATAATCCTTGTTACCTGTGTTTATTTTAAATATATTGTTATGGTTTGTATATGCTCAACCTAGGGAGTGGCACTATTAGAAGGTGTGGCCCTGTTGGAGTAGAGGTGTCACTGTGGGTGTAGGCTTTAAGACCCTTATTCTAGCTGCCTGGAAGTCAGTATTCTCCTAGCAGCCTTCAGATGAAGATGCAGAACTCTCAGCTCCTCCTGCACCATGCCTGCCTGGATGTGGCCATGCTCTGGTCTTGATGATAATGGACTGAACCTCTGAACCTGTAAACCAGACCCAATTAAATGGTTGCCTGGGAATTGAACTCAGGACTTCTGGAAGAGCAGTCAGTGCTCCTTTCAGCCTAGGTTTTGAGTTTTTTGAGACAGGGTTTCTCTGTATAGTCCTAGCTGTCCTGGAACTCACTCTATAAAGCAGACTGGCCTCACACTCAGAGGTGGGTCTCTGCCTCCCCAGATAAGTCCACCAGGCCCAGACTCATGTTCACATATCTTGAGATGAGAGTGTCTACTGTACATATCATTTCCTTCTTTGGTGTGTTAGGGGTCAGCGTTCTCTAGAGGCAGGGTATCTCCTGGAAGAGACGCTTGACAATAGTTATCATTATTGAAATAAGCTCCAAAGTACAAAGTTAGCCTTGAACTGCTGATCCTCTTGCTTCTCTTTCCAGCTGATGGCATCTCAAGCATGCCCCACATCAGGCTTATTCACAGTGGGGAACACAGGGGATCCTGCATACTAGGTGAACATTTTACCAGCCAAGTGCCATCCCCAGATAATTTACCACTGTCCAAAGGTCTGCCTTAGTTAACTACCGAGAACAACCAATCACGACGTTCTCAAGTTTTCCATCACTGAGCCCTAATGCTGCCCAACTCTGTGCCTTTGAAAAACCATACATGGGGCTGGAGAGATGGCTCAGTGGTTAAGAGCACTGACTGCTCTTTCAGAGGTCCTGAGTTCAATTCCCAGCAACCACATGGTGGCTGAAAACCATCAGTAATGGGATCCAATGCCCTCTTATGGTGTGTCTGAAAAAAGTGACAGTGTACTCACATACATTAAGAAAATAAATAAATATTTTTAAAAACCATACATGGGCCGGGCAGTGGTGGCACACGCCTTTAATCCCAGCACTTGGGAGGCAGAGGCAGGTGGATTTCTGAGTTTGAGGCCAGCCNAGCACTTGGGAGGCAGAGGCAGGTGGATTTCTGAGTTTGAGGCCAGCCTGGTCTACAGAGTGAGTTCCAGGACAGCCAGGGCTACACAGAGAAAAATAATAATAATAAAAAAAAATAAAAGATTGTAACTGATTATCTTACACTCTGTCAGTTATGACATTTCACAGAACCACATGTTGGGGTGACCTTTCTTGTCTCTGTGTTTTCAATTGTTAATTCTGTACCTGCAGAGAGCTAAGTGATGGCAGGATTTGGGTATTGCCATTTCTATGGCCATCATCGGGTTTTCTGTTTGTAAATGCTTGCCCTTCCACACCTGCCCAGAACATGAAGGTCAGGCAGCTCTCAATGTTTTAGGCAACCAAGAGACAGTCCCGGTGTTGTCTTACTGCTGATTGGTTATAACAAAGATAACTGTGGCAGGAAATAAGGTTTGGAACCTCCAGGCAGGCAAAGAGACTGGAATTCTGTAAGCAGAGACAGACATGGAAGGGAACAGAACAGAGAGAGACCAGACTGGAACAGAAAGGTAAAGAGCTGGGAAGTCAGGTTAAGTTAGAAGCTAGCTGTGAGAATCCATCAAAAGGTCTAAAGCTTTAAACTTTATAGAAGCCTTATTTCTTACTTATTCTGCAAGTAGAACTGAAAAAGACCTCCTCTACCCCCATACTCCCAATTTATAGAGCATCTGCCACTAATCCATACAAATCTCTGCCTGCCAAATTGAATCTTGCTCCCAGATAAGATGCCCAGTCACACAATTGTTGTTCTCCCTGACATTGGCACTTTGTGTACCCTGTGGGCCACCGTAGTCCCAGGTCAGCATCCAACACAGGTCCTAAATTTTGACTGTTTCCACTCACTAAACATCCCTATTTTCCCTGGATATGCATTCTTTAACCCCAAATCAATTGGCTTACGGCTCAGCTTCACCCTAGTGTAGGTCCTTCTCGTTGTGAGGGTCTGCGTGCAGACTCAGAGAGACTTTGAGGTTGTCAGCCAGCACTCTGTAGCTTTCCAGTAGATGGGAGTCTGGGCATTCCGTGCTTTTTTTTTTTTTTTTAATGAATGCATGATGGATATGCCTGCTTGGTGGCCACTTGGTGGGAGTGGCCATGTTCAAACTGTGGTATATAGTAAAATCCTTCACTAAGCCGGGGAATTTGGCTATTGTAGCACAAGTAAAGTAGGTGCTCCTGAAACTCCAAACACAGCTACACTTAAATTGTAGGAACCCAATTCCTTTCTCCAGGAGCAACATGGTGGCTCCAACAGCCAAGAGAGTGAGGTTGGTCATCATGTGTTTTTAGTTGTTTGTTTGTTTTTTAGGTTTATTTATTTATTTTATTTATATGAGTACACAATTGCNCTCTTCAGACACACCAGAAGAGGGCATCAGACCCCACTGCAGATGGTTGTGAGCCACCATGTGGTTGCTGGGAATTGAACTCAGGACCTCTGGAAGAGCAGTCAGTGCTCTTAACCGTTGAGCTATCTCTCCAGGCCCCCCCCCCTTTTTTAAGTGCATTTGTTTTTGTTCGTTTCAGGAAAGATTGATATAACCCAGGCTGGCCTCGAACTCTTGATCTCAATGCTTCCATTTCCAAAGGCCTAGGATTACAGGTATGCTGCCCTGTAGCTGTAATCCCAGTCCCAGTATGTCAAGTTGGCACAACAGTTTAACTGTAAACTCTGTGAGAGTCAGTGAAACTACCCGACTTAGCCCAAGGAAAGGAGTAACTGCATTCATTAAGGATACCCATCGGGTATATAATCGCATAGGTGAGCTATAGAGCCATAGAACTGGACACGGAGGCCAAGAAGTTACCACGTGCAAAGAAAGCGCGGAAACCTATCGCCCGTATTTCTATTGCTACTGTGGCTTAGCCATGAAGAAGTGCAGAGAGAAGGGAACATTGATGTTAATGACCAAAAGGGATTTTCCCATTCAGAAGTTAAAAAATATCAAGGCAGACAAGTTCATGAGTGACAAGGCCAGAACAGTAAAGATGGGGACTGGCAGGGACACCCGCCCCCCGATTGCAGCATCGATCAATCCTGGACATTGTGCACTTGGTCTGAGTGCAGCAGATTCAGCTCCTAAGACCGCCCCGGAGTGACTTCTGTTATTGTACAGGTCTCATGTTTGGTTAGATGGTATCCCGGGGGGAAGCAGAGAACAATAATGAAGAGCATGTCCTTCTCATGCCTTTTTCCTTTAAAATGGAGGATGAGACCTTGCTCTCCAGCCCTGGCTTGCCTGCCAGGAAGCCAGACTACTCTCGAACTTGTGGCAATCTTTCTGCTTTAGCCTCTGAAGTGCAGGAATTACAGAGCTGAGCCAACCTGGGATATAAACTTTCAGAACACTCTAATAGGAGAGAGAAGCCTTTTTTGTGGGAATCTGGTGAGAGTGCGCAGTGAGGGGTGAGATGTGGGGCGGGGCAGTGCGGGAGCTTGAACATGGCTGTTACTCCTGCTCTGCTCCCATTACAGTCAACAGTGACTGCCCCTGGAGGTTGATGTGAGCGTGTTTTCTGAAGGAGATAGTGTGAGGAGAGCAATGACACATTCGGAACAAGGAGGCAAACACCACGGAAATACCATTTATTCTTTATTATGAAAAGTTTAGAAAGATGGAGAATAAGCACCAACCCAGACACCCACAAGCACTGGTGATATTTGCTTATTTTTAAATACTTTTTCCCCTCTACATCTGTTGGCGTGATCTTCCTCAAAATATATGAAGGCATGTATCTGTATTTGCAGTTGTTGTTTCTGTACTGGCAGAGAGTTAAGTGCTGGGGAAATTTTGGTACTGTCATTTCTATGGGCCAACACTGGGTTTTCTATTTTGTTTTGTTTTGTTTTGTTGTTGTTGTTTTGGTTTTTCGAGACACGGTTTCTCTGTGTAGCCCTGGCTGTCCTGGAACTCACTCTGTAGACCAGGCTGGCCTCGGACTCAGAAATCCACCTGCCTCTGCCTCCCAAGTGCTGGGATTAAAGGCGTGTGCCACCATACCCAGCTGTTTTCTATTTTGTAAAGGTGAGTCTAAGGCCAGCTTGTACTACACAAGATCCCACCTCAAAGTAAAATAATTTTTTTGCATATTACAGAAAATAGATTTGAAGATAGTAATAATAGACAGTAGAAAACCCATGAAAACTGTATAGTTGTAATCAACATTAAAAACAGAGAAAAGTGCCTGGCATGGTGGCACACGCCTTTAATCCCAGCACTCGGGAGGCAGAGGCAGGTGGATTTCTGAGTTCAAGGCCAGCCTGGTCTACAGAGTGAGTTCCAGG
>NC_034590.1:2904000-2920742 GCF_900095145.1 Mus pahari | reverse complement strand
GGTGCTCTTACCCGCTGAGCCATCTCACCAGCCCCTCTTGCATTCTTTATACTTATAGGGTTTCTAGCCGGTGTGAACTCTCTGGTGCTGAGAAAGGGAGGAGTCATTGCTAAAGGCCTTCCCACACTTAATACACTCATAGGGTTTCTCCCCGGTGTGAACTCTCTGGTGCTGAGCAAGGTAGGCAATCTGGCTGAAGGCCTTCCTACATTCTTGGCATTTATACAGTTTTTCTCCGGTCTCTGGTATGAATTCTCTGATGTTGAGCAAGTTGGGAATTTTGGCTGAAGGCCTTCCCACATTCCTTACATTCATAGGGTCTCTCCCCTGTGTGAATTCTCTGATGCACAGTGAGGTACGCATGAAGGCTAAAGGCTTTCCCACAGACCCTGCACTCATAAGGTTTCTCTCTGGTGTGAACTCTCTGGTGTTGAGCTGTAGGACCCCCCAAAATGGGGAGATCCTTGCTCTAGTCTCGGGATGGCACAAACCCCACCTCAGGAACTCACAAGAGACCGTTCTTGATGCAAAACACATGAGGCCTTATTCCAGAGCTCTGGGGACAACTCGTATCAGGTTAGAGTCCACCCGAAAGGGAGAGGGACCCTTCTTTTTATGGACCCTCCAGGGGGAAGAAGGAAGGAGGGAATAGGGCATTTCCAAATCACATGGCCTTAGGCCATCAGTCTAACAAGTTGTAGCTTCCTGATTTGAGATGATTTGCAAAGACTGGGTATAGGAGGGGTGAGGGGTTGGAGTCTTGTGCAGGAGCAGGTTACCAGGGAAGGTTTTCACCTGTAGCCTAGCAACCAAGACCCACAAATTCTTGGCAAAAAGCTACAACAATCGGCAAACACATGAGTTCACACAACAATCAGAGCCTGCGCAAGCACAAATTCAAAAAGTACAAATGTTTCTAAGCTACTGGGGCGTAATAAACTTTTTCCCTTCACCAGCAATAGAATCTATTTCATCAATCTAGGATTTTAATGATTTCTTTCATTTTGTCAAAGCCTTACAGAGCAATGGATGGCCTATTGTTAAACGCTTTTCCACATTCGATACACTCATAGGGCTTCTCCCCAGTGTGAGCTCGCAGTTGCTGAACCAGACGTGCATTCTGGCTAAAGGTCTTCCCACATTCCTTACACTAGTAGGGCTTCTCTCCAGTGTGAATCTTGTGATGCTGGACAAGGTTGGATCTCTGGCTGAAGGCTTTCCCACATTCTATGCACGCATAAGTTTCTCTCCAGTGTGGATTCTCTGATGGAGAGTGAGGGATGAGCTCTGGCTAAAAACCTTCTCACAGCCATTGCAATTCAGACGCTTCCTCTCTGAGCAGATGCTCTTGGGCTTAAGAGGCTCCGAGCTTTTTCTCAAGATTTCCTGGTGTGTGCCTTCCTTATATGCCTTCTCATCTCCTGGGCTTGTCTGACACGTTTGAAGCAATGTGTTCTGGTGGAAACTTCCCCAAGGTCTGTTATCAATGAAAGCTTCAAAAGCAATGGTCTCTTCCTTGAGACAAGCCTTTAAATCCCCACATTGCCTCTTGAAATGACGACCCTGACTCCATTCTTCCAGCCAACTGGGCTATTCCAGGCCAAGACTTCTAAGTTCTTGAATTATCTTTCTGGGTGACTGTTCTTCATAGAGTTCCTGCTTTGGGATTAATTCTTCAGTCTCATACACGGACTCCCAGCCTAAAGGTAATAACAAGAAGCATCTTCTCTGCATGTGTTAGAACACATGGCCACGAGAGTGATCTGTGAAGAGAAGCATGTAAACTCAGTATCAACCAAAACCCAGTGAAACAGTGCCTTCCAAAGCTCTGGAGAGTAGAATAAACTGAGAGTTGGCCATGAGGTCATATGAGGAGCGATTAGAACTTTATGAAAGCCAGTAAGGGGTGTCTCAGGCGAGAAGGAACTGTGCCTACAACTGGGCTTGGCTGTATAAGTGAAACAGTCGGTATTCTCATAACTGCTTCATTCAAAACACTTATTGAGAAATAGCTATCTAGTATCAGCGTTCTTATGGATGCTTTTAGGGTCAGGAGACAAGGATCGTCTGCCTTCATCTTATTTTCTTACACAAGACAAAGGTAAGCAAGGAAACATCAGTGCACGTCAGATGGTACTGCAGAAAAGGGGATGGGTCAGGCGTGGTGGCGCAGGCCTTTAATCCCAGCATTGGGAGGCAGAGGCAGGCGGATTTCTGAGTTCGAGGCCAGCCAGGTCTACACAGAGAAACCCTGTCTCAACCCCCCCCCCCAAAAAAAGAAAAGGGAATGGACAGGCAGTGATGCATCTGTACACAGAGGTCCTCAAGGTTCTAACACAACATAAGTGATTTATTTACTCATTTTTTTCTTTTTTTTCTTCTTTTTTTTCTTTTTTTTTCTTTTTTTTGTTATTATTTTTCTTTTTCTTTTTTTTATTTACTCATTTTACATTTTGCTTTGTTATAAGTTGTATTCTACAGAATGATCAAGAAATAAAATTTTCTCTTACCTTGTTTAAAAGTTTTATTACATTTTTAAAATGTATTGGGGCTGGCAAGATGGCTCAGCGGGTAAGAGCACTGACTGCTCTTCTGAAGGTCCTGAACTCAAATCACGGCAACCACATGGTGGCTCACAACCACTTGTAATGAGATCTGACACCCTCTTCTGGTGCATCTGAAGTCAGCTACAGTGTACTTATGTATAGTAATAAATAAATCTTTGGGCCGGAGTGAGCAGGGACCGAGCGAGCAGGGTTGACCGGAGTGAACAGACATCCTAAAAATTCAAATCCCAACAACCACATGAAGTTTTTTTTTTTTTTTTTTTTTTTTTTGGTTTTTTGAGACAGGGTTTCTCTGTGTAGCCCTGGCTGTCCTGGAACTCACTTTGTAGACCAGGCTGGCCTNCTGTGTAGCCCTGGCTGTCCTGGAACTCACTTTGTAGACCAGGCTGGCCTCGAACTCAGAAATCCGCCTGCCTCTGCCTCCCGAGTGCTGGGATTCAAGGTGTGTGCCACCACTGCCCGGCTCCAGTATTATTTCTTAATTTAAGAGGCAATGGCATTTTGTTCTATTTAAACTTCATATATGGTGTCTTAGTCAGGGTTTCTACTCCTGCACAAACAACATGACCAAGGAGCAAGTTGGGGAGGAAAGGGTTTATTCAGATTACATTTACACACACACACACACACACACACACACACACACAGTCCAAAAATAAAATAAATTCTAAACTCTGCATATGTGACAATGGTTATTTATGTGAGTGATTCATTTAATGATAACACAAAAACACACCAGGTTTAATTCAGCATCATTTATCATTTACTACAACAGTTACCCATGAAAATTTCCTCTCAGAAAGCTGAGTGTGGACATAACCCTGGCTGAGGAAGTTTGGGCTATGGGGTTGGAGAGGTCTTTTCTCCCCAGGGTTTCCTAGGCCGATTTGTAAACCTTCCTACACCACAAGCCTAAGCTTTTACCCAGTTGTTCCTCAAATGCTTGCTAACTGCTCACTTTTGCTTTTGTGAAAATCTGGCATCTTCCTGCTACCCAGAATTCTCTGCCTCTTGCCTTTTTTCCTGGGTTTCCTTTATGGCACACTTTCCCTTTATACATGCCTTCTGTAGCTGTCTCTGCTGCTAGCCTACAACTGTGTGGTTATCTGTACATACATGTAACACACATGTGGTACCTTGGAGTGAGGAGACCGAGAAGAGCGGTGTGGGAAGTGCAACTTGAGTGATGCTTGTATTGATAAGAAATACAGGTGCACTGTGGAGAGCTTTGGGGCCACTTAGCAGGAGTCTGATATTGGCCAAGGACAAGGAAATGGGCTTCAGGCAGGAATCTGACATTAGGCCATGACATGGAAGTAAGCCCAGGCAGGAATCTAATTTTAGGCTGGAACAGGGAAGTAGGTTTAGGCAGGAATCTTAATTTTAGAGTGGAACCAAAGAAGTAGTCTTCAGGCAAGAATCTAATTTTGGAGCCAGGCGGTGGTGGCGCACGCCTTTAATCCCAGCACTTGGGAGGCAGAGGCAGGCGGATTTCTGAGTTCGAGGCCAGCCTGGTCTACAAAGTGAGTTCCAGGACAGCCAGGGCTATACAGAGAAACCCTGTCTCGAAAAACCAAAACCAAAACCAAACAAACAAACAAAAAAAACCCTGTCTCAAAAAAACCAAAAAAAGGGCTGGTGAAATGGCTCAGCAGGTAAGAGCGCCTGACTGCTCTTCCGAAGGTTCTGAGTTCAAATCCCAGCAAACACATGGTGGCTCACAACCATGCCCTCTTCTGGAGTGTCTGAAGATAGCTGCAGTGTACTTACATTAAATAAATAAATCTAAAAAAAAGAATCTGATTTTTGGCCAAGACAGTGAGGTAGGCTCAGTTATCTTGGTCATCCTGACAAGCCCTCAGAAATAGCGATCACAATCACGGAGTGATCACAGGACTCTGCTTGTTGCCCTGCTTGTCCCTTGACTTTGTGTTTGTTGTACTGCTTGCCCTTAGTACTTGCATGGAATTAAAATGGTATAAAAGCAGATTGGGAAAAAATAAACCCGCCTCAGCCCCAGAACTGGCTGAGATCATGCTATAGTGATGTCTAATTGTCTTTTCTTTTTAATCCTCACTCCTGCGCTGGAGAACCTGTGGACTGACTGACAGAGAAAGACAGTGCATTTGTAGATATATCAACACCAAATGGCCACTGATTCACACTAACAAGGTTCAAGGTACTTCAAGAGAATTATTCTAGGTATGACAGAAAGAGAGATTAAGCAACTTTTCTAGAGTTTTATTACATGTAAGAATCAGGATTTGAACCTAGAACTTTGTTGACTCTCAGTGTAGGCCTGGAGTTCATCAAATCAGCAAAAGGCTATTTGAAGGGAATTACAGACCTGAGAAGCAGCAGGAGTCACACAACGGATGAAAGGAGTTACTGGGGGCTGGAGAGATGGCTCAGTGGTTAAGAGCACTAAGTGCTCTTCCAGAGGTCCTGAGTTCAATTCCCAGCAATCACATGGTGGGTGAAAACCATCTGTAATGGGATCCAATGCCCTCTTCTGGTGTGTCTGAAGTGACAGTGTACTCACATACATGAAATAAGGAAGGAAGGGAGGAGTTACTGGGAAGAAGGGTCAGAGCATGAGAAGAGAGGAGTCAGGAGGTCCATGAGGACGGTGGCCTGGGAGGCCCCAGCTTCTTTCAGGCCCAAGACATTTTTTTTTAAAGGCTTAAGTCCCAAATTCACAATTAATTTGTCCCCTAACAAATGATGTACTCAGTCCCTCCACATGCAGAGTCAACCAGCCTTGATGAAAATGTTGCAGGCAGCTTTGCATGGTGTGCGGCAGGAGGATTTTAAGTTTAAGAAGCCTAACACTGTCAGAGTGGGGATGGAACAGATCGAAAGCTGGGAGAATGGAAGCAGAGAGCCGAGTTAGGAGTCTATAGCCACACTGCACACGGGGGATGACAGTTCAAAATGGGAAGGAGGCGGTGCGGTCAGTGGAACATAGTCCAATTCTAGCTCTGTTTGCAGGTCGGATGGACCCAGCTCCCGCGTGGAACTGTAGCGTGAGCAATGGAGCTAAGGATGTCTGTAAGAACGCCTTAGTTCCCTGGTTTACTGCCCCCATTTCAGCCTCAACCCATTCAGGTTATTCTCAATAGCGAGAGAGACCCTATTCAAGTGAGCGCAGATCACATCTCCCAGTCCTGAATTTCACTCAGTTGGAAGACGTTTGCATTTGAGATAGCTATTCTGCAACCACAGGAACCAGTTCAGTCAGCAGTTAGATATGAAAGTCAAGTTCAGGAATGAGAGCTAGCTGGGTGGAGTGGCCTACACCTTTAACGCCAGCTGTCATGAGGCAGAAGCAAGTGCTACACAGTAAGACCCTGTATCCAATGGGGGTAAAAAGGATTTAGATGCACAGAGCGTATTTCAAGTCACGAGACAAGATGAGATTACTAAAGCAGCCAGTGTAGATAAAAGAGGAAGGGGCCCAGAACTAAATCTCTGGTTCCCAGTGTTCTTAAAATTTGTTCATGCATGATGATGTTTGTAAAGTATCTAGAATGAAGCTGGCCTTTATCTTAAATAAGGGGCTATAGCATGCCAAGACGAGAGCATAGTATGTGTAAGACCACACATCACAAATGCATATAGGGCTGAGGAGGTGGATCACACTTAAGAGTGTTGCTATGGCCTTGCAGAGAATCCAAATTCAGTTTCCAGCATTCAGGTCAGGTGGCTCACAAGTGCCTGTAACCTCAGCAACAGAGGATCTGACTCCCTCTTCTGGCCTGTGTGGGCAGTGGCACGCAGGTGGCATGCAGGTGGCACACACACAAATAAGCACACATATGCTTTAAAAAAATGTTATGAAAAAAGACAAAAATTTACAAATTATGTTTTAAAAAATTTAAGGTAGTGAGCTGACCGAATGACTTTCACACAGAGCGAAAGAAATTAAGATAAAATCAGGTGAGACAGCCAGGGATAGGACTTACATGCTGGATAGCCCAAATCATTTCAACAGCAGGGAAGTTAACGTCAGCCCTCTTTGAAAGATGGGAAGGGAATTAAAGGAGAGAGAATACACCAGCTCACCTGGGGCACGGTTTTAAGGAGTCTGACAGCCATTCTTCCCCTTAGCTCCTCCTAAGAAATGGCGATCCAGGCTAACTGAGATGGGAAAAGAACACGGCAAACTTGGCGTTCCTCTCAGCATCCGCATTACCTACCATCTGATGTTTCTACCTCCTGTTGCAACATTCCCTTCAGTAAACAGAGTTGGTGGAGACACAGAAATTTGTTTGCATACAAAATAATCCATGCTTAAGTCATTTCCAATTTATTCCTTGGGCAGCAAATTTACAGAGCTTACAGATAAAGAGACAGTGATTGTTTAGATAAGAATACACCTCGAATAAATAAGTCACTAAGATTAAATAAACTTAACTCAACCATCCTTCTCTCCAATAGAAGAGCGATTCCAAAACTTGGTAGCATACTGTCACCACTTGGCTTTCTTGAAAAGACACTGGGTGGGGCTGGGGAGATGGCTCAGCGGTTAAGCTTTTCCGAAGGTCCTGAGTTCAAATCCCAGCAACCACATGGTGGCTCACAACCATCTGTGATGAGATCTGATGCCATCTTCTGGAGTGTCTGAAGACAGTTACAGTATACTTACATATAATAAATAAATCTTAAAAAAAAAAAAAAAAAAGAAAAGAAAAGACACTGGGTGACAGAGTTTCAGGACACTCACATACCCAGTCTCAAAGACGACATTGCCAGCCACTGGATGTACATGATGTCAGATGTTCACCCTCTCCTACACCTCTCAGACGCTCTGGTGCCACAGGCTGGCATCCCTAACAAGGGACTTTCATTCTAGTCACAAGGAGGCTCCACGATGATGCACAAAGAGGAAGGGGAAAGGGAAAGATACCAGGCATAGATTCACTCGCACATTGGGTGACAGTCTCGCAGAACTGTAACAACCACTTCTTACTCCCAGGGACGCCCAGAAGGACCAGCGACCAGAGTCCGGGTGGACACTCCCCTGCCACTTCCCTGCGGGAAGATCTCGCTTCTTCCTTGAAGGCTCTGGAATGTCCTCCACTCCAGCGGCCACAGGCTGGAGAATCTAGCCTCCCGGTGGGAGGGGGACAGGGGAAGAAGCTCCTATGTTGCCTGGGCTCCCGGAGGACACAAAGGGGCAACGGCCCAGCTTTCGCTGGGGCCATTGGGAAATGTAGTCCGGACAGAAGGGACAGTAGCACCTAGGACCTTGGATTCAGCGGGACCGACAAGTCTCAGTCCCAATGTCTCTTCTCACCGCCAAGCCACGTGTATACAGACACAAACGCAAGCAGAACACCCATGCACATAAAATAAACTGAAAATATATTTAATTTTTTTGTTTTGTTTTTCGAGACAGGGTTTCTCTGTGTAGCCCTGGCTGTCCTGGAACTCACTCTGTAGATCAGGCTGGCCTCGAACTCAGAAATCCGCCTGCCCTTGCCTCCCGAGTGGTGGGATTAAAGGAGTGGTGGGATTAAAGGCGTGTGCCACCACGCCCAGCTATTTTTTCTTGTGTATGAGTAAAATTCATGTGTTGTTGCCAGGAGAGGCCAGAGGAGGGCATCGGTTCCCAGAGTGCTCTTAATTGTGGAGTCTTTTCTTTTTCTTTCTTTTCTTTCTTTCTTTTTTTTTTTTTTTAAGATTTATTTATTTATTATATGTAAGTACACTGCAGCTGTCTTCAGACACCCCAGAAGAGGGCGTCAGATCTTGTTACAGATGATTGTGAGCCACTATGTGGTTGCTGGGATTTGAACTCAGGACCTTCGGAAGAGCAGTCAGGTGCTCTTACCTGCTGAGCCATCTCACCAGCCCTCTTTCTTTTCTTTCTTTCTTTCAAAGATTTATTTATTTTATGTATATGAGTACACTGTAGCTGTTTTCAGACACACCATTAGAGGGCATCAGATCTCATTACAGATGGTTGTGAGCCACCATGTAGTTGCTGGGAATTGAACTCAGAACCATCTGGAAGAGCACGCGGTGCTCCTAACCACTGAGCCATCTCTCCAGCCCCTGCTGAGCCTTTTCTCTAGGCCCTTCACAGATCTTTTTGTGGGGTGGAATCCAGGTCATCAAGCATGCCTGACAAGCGTCTTGCCACTCAGCCATGCCCTCTGTGTCGTCTTCATCTGACTCTGGACTTCATTCAGACACATAGCATTGTTCTTCAGGAAAAAAAATTTCACGATTTTTGAGAATAATACCTAACTCTCTGAGTGTGTATGTGCGTACGCAATTCTAGGAGTGTAACTGTGGAAAACATGATTTGCTGGGTTAGGCAAACATTTCTGGAGTCATGTGTACTTGATTGTGTTCACAGTATATATGATATTTGCGATGTTTAAATGTGCTGTGGTAGGGACAGGTTTGTGGAGAGTGTAAGATTGAGTCGGACAAACGTTGAAGGATTAGAATTATGGATATGTGGGCTGGTGAGTTGGCTCAGTGGGTAAGAGCACCCGACTGCTCTTCAGAAGGTCCGGAGTTCAAATCCCAGCAACTACATGGTGGCTCACAATCATCCGTAACAAGATCTGACGCCCTCTTCTGGAGTGTCTGAAGACAGCTACAGTGTACTTACATAGAATAAATAAATAAAATCTAAAAAAAAAAAAAAAGAATTATGGATATGTGTTTGTGTATGGAATTCTTCTCTGTGGTGTCTGATTAGAAACCAACACTGTATGGGAGAAGCTATCTGTGGTGCTGGGATAGACAGAAGATAAAAGTTAAAGGGTGGGGGTGGGCCTGTGAAACAGAAGCTGGGTGAGTCCTCTGAGCTTGAGGCCAGTTTGGTCTACATGTCAAGCGATGGCAAATTCAAGAAGTTTATTTGACAGCAACAATATTACGAAAGGAAAAGAGAGACAAACTATTGCTTAGAGTTCTATATTCTGTGTGAAATAAAATAATGTTGCTTAAATACTATGATAAAGGAACTATGTAGACTATATTATCTAAAGCAGGGGCTGGAGAGACAGGTTAGGCAACAAGAGTACTTGTTGCTCTTGACGAGAACCCGTGTTTCATTCCCAGAACTCTCAGGGAGTAGCTCACAAGCACAGGCCACTCCAGTTTCAGGGAATCGGATGCCCTCTGCTGAAATCTCTGTGTACTGCATACACGAACTGCAGACAAAATATTCAAAACACGTGAAGTAGAAATAAATAAACCGGGGCTGGTGAGATGGCTCAGTGGGTAAGAGCACCCGACTGCTCTTCCAAAGGTGCAGAGTTCAAATCCCAGCAACCACATGGTGGCTCACAACCATCATTAACAAGATCTGACTCCCTCTTCCGGAGTGTCTGAAGACAGCTACAGTGTACTTACATAGAATAAATAAATAAATAAATGAATAAAAAAGAAAATAAATAAATAAACCTTAAAACACAAACAAAAACCCAACCTTGCTCACTAAAGAGTATGATCAGGACAATAAAAAGGACACATTAATCCTACAGCAAGGGTGGGAAGTATTTGTAAAAATGTCTCTCTGATGACGTCCCCCTCCCTAGTGGTGATTGTTTTGTTTTGATGGAGAGAGAATGGCTAACTGGTACAAGGGTCTAGTTGACTAGTAAACGGCTCCGTTTCCTTAGGATAGAGTTAGTATGCAGACATTGCCCAGCAATGGTGTTTACAACCCTACGTTAACAGTCCAGGAACACTGTCGGTCAGAACAAAGAGTCTACGAAGTATAGACAAAAGCATGTTTCTGACAAAATTGGAGGATAGCAACGAAACGCTATAGAGAACACACAACCACGATCACAAAAGTGGCTGCAAATTCACACGGTCTTAAACGTCACTGAACGCTATAAACTCCACACCCTGCCCATAGTCTAGTTCTCATCCACGCGTATTCGCGTAACTCCTCCGTCTGCCTGCTACTAAGAGTTCGTGACTCCGGAGGTCCATCCTCATCATAAAGAGAAAGACAATTTCCGGGGAGAGCCCTGATCCAAGGAAACTAAACAAACTCAGCCGCGCTTCCTTCCTGGCTCAGACTCCCTAGCCCTGAGATTCTCACAGCTGAGGGCCAGTTTTTCACGTGGGTGAGCACA
Source organism: Mus pahari (assembly GCF_900095145.1). Taxonomy (NCBI): domain Eukaryota; kingdom Metazoa; phylum Chordata; class Mammalia; order Rodentia; family Muridae; genus Mus; species Mus pahari. The sequence continues at coordinate 2,910,064 of NC_034590.1, read as the reverse complement.
GGTCTCGGGCCGCGAAGGGCTCTGGGAAATGTAGTTCAAAGCAAGAAAAAGCAACGGATCCTTTCGGATTCCTCTCAATTGCAAGTTGCACCCCGAATCTGTGAATGCCAGGCCGCGGGGGTAGCCGCTGCTACAAAACCCGCCCAGGCCCAAGCCAATCCCCCTGCCGCAGCGCCGCACCCTTACCCGAGCCTTGGCCACTCTCCAGGCTCGCACGCCCAAGGCCAGACCCGCCCGGCGAGCCGCGCGGCCCTCTGGGAAGTGCTACCCTGCGCCTAACGGACCCAGGTTTGTGGACCTTCTTTCCCAGCCTAGCGGCGCCCGGCCGTAGACTGGGAGCTATGAGCCTTGGGTGGCGTCGGGGTGGGGGGGATCGAGACCCGTGGCCCGGCTCAGCGTTGAGTCCGGGAAGCCAGAAGCTGGAGGCCAGGACTCTTTGTGCTGGGTGGAGGCCGGGGCCCTGTAGAGCCGGCGCGGGTGTGGATGGAGGACGGGATGCGGGCGGTTTGCAGCAGCCTTGAAGTGACAGTAATCCTTTATGTGCCTTTACGAACGTGGCTGCGCATGTGATGGCTGAGATAATGAATGAATGAATTAATGAAAAACTCTGTGGGTGGAAGTTAGGCGGGTAGGATTGTGTGGAGATGTGTGAAGACCGCGTTTGAACAAGTGCTACCTTTAGCCGTTTATAATAATTGAAAATATTTTAAAATGAAGCATCAGTATCCCCAGGACTTTACTATTTTACTGAATTGACAAACTGTCTTGTGTACATGACAGGCAAAATTCATTTGCCTTGCTGCCCAACTCCATTCCCCCAAATAGCAAGATACAGAAAAGCCCAAAGACTAAAAATTATTCAGTTCTACTAGTCATGCAGCTCCTGACTTTACACTCGCTGTGAGCATGAAGACGTGAATTTATGTGCTCATATAAAGAGCATGGCAGCTTAAAAGAGCAGTAACATCATATATACAGTTCTGTAACTTATGACTCTTATTAATAATTGATGCCGGGCGTGTGGCGCGCGCCTTTAATCCTAGCGTTTGGGAGGCAGAGGCAGGCAGATTTCTGAGTTCGAGGCCAGCCTGGTCTACTGGTCTACAGAGTGAGTTCCAGGACAGCCAGGGCTATTCAGAGAAACCCTGTCTCGAAAAACCAAAAAGAAAAAAAAAACAAAAACCAAACAAAACAATTGCTGTTGTTAACATATCAGCATCAACAATTACAAATTACAAATGTATACCATTTGAACATTAACACACACACACATATATCTATATATATCCTGAATAATTTCTACTTTCAACCTCTTGAAGTTATAAACCAAGTTCATAAAGAACTGTTTAGCAATGCTGTAATGTACCCCATTTCCTCCCTCATACCTCCCCTTGTTTTCTCCCTCTCTTTGGGGGGCTTTTAGAAGTGGAATTGATTTGTTAACAAGCATATCCTTATTAAAACCTCCCAAAATCTAAATGCTTATACCCAATGCAAAGTTCTAACATCCTACAATCTTACTGAAATAATCAATGGTTCAATATTTCGGTAATATTGGAGTAGAGATACACCTAGATAGCAATGAATACTGTAAGTAACAGGAATCTTTACCTTCATAGTTATAAAATAAAATTTAGGTTGCAGTGAGATACCAAACCTTTTGGGTTCAGACTCCATCTTGTCTTAGAGAACCTGACCTAAGGTTGAACTTCAGGTTAACTAACAGGCCAATCAGTTTCCAGGCTACACCCCAACAAGACCTGTGTCTACCAGTTTCCAGGTTACCCCCCAACAAAACCTGCATCTGGCACCAGATCTGCACCTCCAGGTTACAAGCCTGCCCCTGACACTTCACTTCCTAACAACCACCCTCAGGAGGAAAGCAGAAGTTAGGTCTATGGCTCGGCTCCCAGCATCAGCCAGTTATGTTAAGGGCATAATGGGTCCCCAATCAGATGTGCACCAGGCTAGATACCCTCTTCTTGCCTCTATAAATGGTTGCTTGAAACTGAACTCAGGTCTCCACCTTCCTGCTGTGCTGGGGTTGGCAGGGGGCCCATGAGACCCTAATGCGACTGCATCGGATGGGGCTCCTCGGCAGTCTTCTTGGGGTTCATGAAGGTTTCATGGCACAGCAGCAGTACTGGTTAGCAAGATCAAGCGTTTAAGTAAAGATCTCTTTTGTAATTTGTTTCCTAAGGTGCTGCTCTGTTCTCGTGCGCTGAGGAGCCTTTTATAAACTCAGTATTTATTGAATGCTGGACATATATCAGTCGATTGTTGGTGCATGGGATATAGCAGCGAACAAAAGAAGCAACCCCCTCTCTCCCCGCTATCATGATGCTTACATTGCTGAGGACCAGATAATAACTAAGTAAGTAAATATGAACCATATCAGATGCTGGAAAGTGCTTAGAAAAAAAGTCAAAATAGGAGGCTATTTAGAATTAGAGATGGGAAGTAGAGTCTAGACAGAGGGCCAGGGAGGACAGAAAAGGAGCGGTAGTGACAGGAGGAACGCAGCAAGGTTCAGGTACAACGGAAAAAGGGTTATTCCATACAGGGAGAATGCAGTTGTCAAGGTTTTGATGTTTTCATGCCTGCTCTGAAACAGCCAAGGAGGGGGAAGGCTGGTGGGGGCGGGGTGGGGGGAGAGCAGAGAAATTGGAGGGAGAGCAGAGGAAGTTGGGCTTTGTAGACCACAGTACCTTGAGTGAGATGGGAGGTATTTTGAACATGTGGATAATAATATATCTGCTCAATGGCAGCTTTCGCTGCTCTGATGACAGCTGCAAAAGGAATGAAGAAGGGGCAGGGGCAGGGCGAGGGAGGGGGCAGAAAGACCAGTTAGGAAGGTTTTTTTGTTTTTTTTTTTAAATATTTATTTATTATTATATATAAGTACACCATAGCTGTTTTCATACACACCAGAAGAGGGCATCAGATCTCATTACGGATGGTTTTGAGCCACCATGTGGTTGCTGGGATTTGACCTCAGGACCTTCAGAAGAGCAGTCAGTGCTCTTGACTGCTCAGCCACCTCGCCAGCCTCAGGAAAGTCTTAGAATAGCCCAGGGGATATGTTAGAGATCAGAACCAGCAGTAGTGACAGGAGGGAAGCTCGATGCAGCGTACCACAGAGCCGCGGTAGGTGTGACTGTAGGAAGATGGCACAGTGTTTATTCATAGACTGCAAATGTAAGTTAAGAATTCAATTATTGGTTGCTTTGTTTGTTATTTGAGACAGGCTTTCCCTGTGTAGCCCTGGCTGTCCTGGAACTTGCTCTGTAGACCAGGCTGGCCTCGAACTCAGAGATCTGCCTGCCTCTGCCTCCCAAGTGCTGGGATTAAAGGCGTGCGCCACCTCTGTCTGGCTAAGAACTCAATTCTTGAGAATGGAGGGGGGTCTTACTTGAGGAGAAAACGAGATTCCGGCTTGGAATATAGTATGTGCGGTGTGATACATTCGTTCAAATTTAAATGTCACATTGGCAGTTGTATATACCAGTGTGATATTCAGGAGGCCTGGGATGGGGAATTACCATCATAAATGATCCTGAAAACAGAAGAGTGAATGAGAACACCTAAGACAGAAGAGGTAGAGGTGAAAGGCCCCTGGGGGTCACTCTAACATGACATCTGACAGGTATTAGAGAATCAGTAAAAATAGTTGACAGAGACTAGCTAGAGCAGTCAGAGGGGACTAGGCCAACACAAGGAACAAGTCGATTTTAATGAAAACAGTGTCAATATCCAGAGAGGGTTCTGAAGACAGAGGAAGATGACGCACTGAATTTAGGAACATAAAATCTGGCATCACTGGCGTCTCCGAAAGCAAGGTCTGTGGGTTATGGAGCCAAGGAGAATAAAAGAAGAAAACCTGAAGAGATCAAATTTAGACAGCTCTTAATAAATCTACCTCCCACACAATACACACACACCAAAGGGGTAAATATGATCAAAATATACTGGATGAAATTCTCGGAGAACTCAGCAGAAATGAGGGGGTCAGAGTACATAGGATCATAGGGCAGAGTACGCCTCAGCTTGGGAGGTGATCACGCTGGTAGGAGAGGAGGGAGAGGAGGAGGAGAAGGAGGAGGAGGAGGAGGAGGAGGAGGAGGAGGAAGAGACAGGAGGCAGAGCGGCTGTGCTGGTGGGAGCTTATAAACTCACGGTGGCTAGACTGCGGACGGCCTGGCCTGCCTCACCCCTGGTCCCTCCGTTCACCTCCAAGTCTGCTTGCTGAATCTCCTGAATCTCATTTCTTCTTCCAGAACCCCTTTCCCGGAAGATCCACCCTCCACTTCCTGCCCTGCTATTGGCTGTCAGATCTTTATTACAGGCAGTCAGATATAGTTCTAGATTGCCTTGGGCAAATGGGTAATAGCAAATATTTACAAAATAGAAAACCCAATAACAGAATCCTTGCAGCATTTAGCTCTCTGCTAGCACAGAATTAAGAACTGAATATACAGAGATACAACTTCAGACAATGTACCACAACAAAGTATATAATTTATTTTTTAAAATATAAGCCAGGTAGCTGGGCGTGGTGGCTTACGCCTTTAATCCCAGCACTTGGGAGGCAGAGGCAGGTGAATTTCTGAGTTCGAGGCCAGCCTGGTCTACAGAGTGAGTTCCAGGACAGCCAGGTCTATACAGAGAAGCCCTGTCTCGAAAAACCAAAAAAAAAAAAATAAATAAAAAAAAAAAATAAAAAAATTATAATAATTAAATCATGGGTTTAAAAAAATGAATTTTGAGAAGGGTATCCTTAAGTTGGGGACATTTAAGTATATAGATTAAAAATTACAAATATACGTGTCTTTCTTAGGATTTTATTGCCGGGAAGAGACACCACGACCACAGCAACTCTTATTCAGGAAAACATTTCACTGGGGCTGGGCTAGAGTTTCAGAGGCTTAATCCATTATCATCATGGCGGGAAGCATGGCAACCTGCAGGCAGACATGGTGCTGGAGTGGGCCGAGAGTTCTACATCTTCAGCAGGAGATTGTCTGCTGCAGGCAGCCAATAAGAGGGTCTCTGGATCACATTGACCACACATAATCACATATATGATATCTCAAAGCCCTGTTTCTACAATGTCACCCTTCCTCTAACAAGGCTATACCTCCTCCATTAAGGCCACACCTCCTAATAGTGACAGTTCTCTTGGGCAAGCATACCCAGAACTATGTTCTGCAACGTGGCTCATTAGTTACCTCTCCTTCAGTCAGAACATTTGTTCGTTCCTCCATGTCTGGCTGGTGAATCCTCCTATGCCAGAAGCTTTCCCAGAGTTCCTGTCTCTGCCCGGAAGTCTCTCCTGTTCCCTCCTCCTTTGCTATAGGCCATCAGCCTTCTATTAAACCAATCAAAAGGTGAGGGAGGGAGTGTTTACAAACTATGATGTAGCCATATGAATAACAGCACCAAGTCATTGCACTCAACTCTCTGCCTGCTCAGAAATCAGCATTTGAATAATACAAAGACAACTTTTACACAGAAAAATCACACGAAATCACCCCAACAGATTGTAGTAGCTTTAACTGTGACTCAAAACAAAGCCTCTTGCCCTTGCTTTTCTCAGGGTTTTTTTTTTTTTATCACAGCCATAATTAAAATAGACAGTGTTAGAGATGGCGTGGTGGGTAAACAGAACAGAGCATCCAAGAATGGGGGAAAATTAGTATCTAACACATGCAATTGGAATCTCTGAGAAAAGAATGCAGAAGAAAAAAAAAGTTTGAAGACATAATGGTTGAGGATTTTCCAAAATTAGTGAACCACAGATTCAAGAAGCTCAGTGAACAGTCGGCTGTCATGGCGATTCTCTTCTGGTCTTCTCTGTGCCTGAGCCTGAGCAACTCTAAAGGTCCTGCCCAGTGCTCAGCCATTGGCTATTGATCGATCAAAAACCGACTGGGGACAAGGACCTTTAGTGTTATAACACTCAGATTCCCAATTGAATCAAAGCATTAGAACCAATCTCCAACAGCTGTTGGCCATCAGATCTTTAGTACGACCAATCAGCAGTGAGACAACCTCTGATACAGTT
>NC_034590.1:2897666-2903228 GCF_900095145.1 Mus pahari | reverse complement strand
AAATAAATAAATCTTTAAAAAAAAGAAAAAGAAAAAACTCAGGGGCGTTCCAATGTGGGTGCTTGATGAGGGCGTTCCAATGTGGATGCTTGATGAAGCCACTTCAGAGAGGTTAAAGTTGGCTCTCGAGTTTTAGTCTCATTCTTTTAGGTAACGTAAACCAGGGGTCAAGCTTATCATATCACTTTCATTGTTTATAAGGCTAAAACCAATAATTTCATCATAGTAACAAGCCTCTCATTGGTGCCTTGGTCAATGAGAACAATGCTTTGTGGCTCTTTGCAGTTGGTAAACCTGCATTGTTTGTTTATCTGTTTTGACTGAAGATGAAATCATTTCTGTCTAAGTAGTTTAGAATCAGAAGGAGTACAAATGAACATCCGCAGCACAGTAAACACAATCTAGAGCTGCCTATGGTGGAGCATTTCGCAGCAGTAAGGGAGTGTCTCTAACCGGTCTAGCGCTATAGTTGATGGAGCACTGCACTGCAGTAAGGGAATGTATCTAAACAGTCAAGTACTGCAGTCAGTAGAGCACTGCACGGCAGTAAGGGAGTGTATCACTGCTACTCACAGCAGGAATCCCATCAACACAGTGACAGAATCTGGAGACATTACATACCAACTGACCCATTCCCATGAAGCTTGTAGCTGTACTTGATTAAACTGCTCTAACCTCCCCAGCAGTGGCTGTGAGTTCCTCTTTACCTCCCTAATGTTGTGGATTCTCAAATGAAAGACACACACAAACACACACACACTCACACAGCCTTATATTTAATATGCCCTAAGCAGCTAAGTGGCAGGGCTACTCCCAAACCTTCATATGGCTAGCACACTCCCCCTTCCCATATTTCTGAATTATTACTTACTAAAACCTACATTCCATCCTGGCTGCCCCAGCCTGCGCCCGCCTGGACCACGATCCCCTACTCTTACATGTTGGTGTCTCTCTGTCCTGCACTTCTCAGGCCTAATCCTTCTACTTCCCTGGCATGGCAGGTCTCCTACTTCCCTGGTCCCCTTGTCTGCAAATCCTAAAGTCCCACCTCTGTCTCCCCGTCCACCCATTGGCCAGGCCACCGGCAGCTTCATTTGCCACTCAGAAGCAGCTGGGGGCAGGGCCCCTCAGCGTCTCACAGGCTGGGCACGCAGCTAAGGACGGTGTAGAACTGCGCCTGTTTTCTCCACCCAAGGATTACAGCCACACACAGCTCACTCTTCTGACTTCTAACACCTCTGCAGGTTCAAACCTCGTTGTGGTGGATTTGACTTAATGCTTGCATTATGGGTTCCCAGAATGCACGAGAATTCAGCAGTTCAGCTTGAGTATGAGAGATGCATGGAGGCTCTGAAGGCTGATGTGGCTGCGGAAAGGGAGTCCTCAGAGCCCGAAGTAGCTCTGGAACAAGTACAGGGGTGGAGGTGGGGTGGGGAGACAAGTCTTAGGGGAAGATGCTTCTGAAAAGTGGATTCATGAAATTGGAAGGATGATGGGGGTGGGGGGATGAGGAGATATGGTGGCCTGGCTGGCCTGCATCCTACAAACTCAACAGTTGTGCCACGTGAGCCATGGGGCTGCAGGAAACAAGGACAGGGTGGTAGGCAGCGTCCTGGAGCTCCCTCAGAAACCTGCCATTGCTGTATAGGGCTGGTCCTAAACCCTCCTGCATGGAGCCTCAGTGGCTGCAGCCTATGCTGCTTGCACGGCCCGCAGAGTAAAAGCGCAGGGCAGTGGTGCTGCTCGCAGGTTACAAACACAAATGTCAAGCCTGGCGAGCCCCCGACTGGCAGCCCCTGGGACATCCTGCCTAGCCACCCTGACTCTGGGCAACAGCAGGTTATCAAAGACAAGGCTGGGCAAGGGCCCAGTACTTGTGATGACAGATGACTCGTTACAATGAGTACTTGCATGTAAATCTGTTTGGGCAAAAAATAAACTGTAGCACGCTGCAGTTTCCAGTGTCATTTATATGTAGTAGAGAGGAGGGATGGTGCGGTTGATTGAGCAGCAGAGAGAGGCAGAGTTAGAGACCCTGATGACAGATGTAAGAGATGGCTGCTGTGGACAGGGAACGAGGCTAACCGTGTTGTGCGGCAGCCTGAAGCTTGCGCAGATTCAGCCTCAAACATGCTGCACCCGGGCTCTGAACAGCAGGATGTTCGAGAGGAATGTTTTCTGAATTGGGCCTCCGTGCTTCCCCTAGAGACCACAATGATATCTCTGGTTCACTGCCTCAGGCTGTGTTGAAGCCCAAGTTTCATGTGGGTGTCCTGGGTCCTACAGCAGCCAGGGGCCATGTTAGTATCTTAGCCTGAGTTCCCACTGAAGGCCATTCGAATGTCTATGATCAATGTGGCTGCCTGATGTCATATTGATGTCGTGGTTCATGCTGCCACTAAAGTTCATATGTAGGTCTATGGTCCTACTGCGGCTGGGAGGCCTTATTGTTGTCCATGGTCCATGTTACTACTGAAGGCCATTCAGAAGCATGTGGCCTGTGCTGTCGTCTGAATTCATGTTGATGTGTATGGATGGTGCTACTGCTAGGGGCATGGTGATGTGAGTGCCTTGTGTTGTCACCTGAGCCCATGTTGATGTCCTTGGCCTATGCTGACACTGAGTGTGGAGGTGTGATGGTATCCTGGCCTGTGCTGTGGCCAAGGACCGAGGGCAATGTTGATGTGTGTGGTCTGCACTGCCATTGGAAACCATGCTAATGCCGGAGGCCGGGTGCTGTCACCGGAAATCACATGGAAGGCCATGATCTGTGCTCGCACTGACTGTAAAGGGCAACGAAGCTACTTTGCAGTGGTAGCAATGGCAGGGCACGCACAGTTGAGAGATAGGAACATGGAATAGAAGGCTTCTGTGACAGCGTACCCCACCTCCCCCCAGCCCCCCAAAGGAGCAGCCTACAAGGAAAATCATCAATGGAGCTTTTTAAAATTTTGATAATTCTGGGGTGTACTCTCCACAATTCCCGGCTTCTGGTGGGTGTGGGCAGGGAAGCCTCTCTTTTCTTTACAGGGCCAGCCACTCGGAGTTTCACCATGCTCCAGTGAATATCTGCGCAACACAAAATGGACTATTTTTAAATTTTATTTGGGGGGAGGTCACAATGGGGGGGCACAGACCTTGGAGGACTGGGAAGTGAGTGTGTTGGGGTGCATGATGTGAAATTCCCAAACGATGAAAAAATTATGTATAAGAATTCATATTCTTGCCAGGCATGGTGGCCTGCTCACACCTTCATGTGCAGCAGCACTGGAGGCAGAGGTAGGGGATCCTGTGAGTTTTACGGCGCCTCCCTCCCTCCTGATCCACCCCTCTCTGTCTCATGAGAATGCAAACAGGAGTCTGCAGGATTATAATAAAGTGTGATGTGATATAATCAGGTGAAGCAAACACTAACACATCAGAGTAGGACAGACAGACAGGTCAGAGTAGGACAGACAGACAGGAGGAGAAGAGCCCAGCCAAAGCACAAAATAGATCCAGACTCAGAGGAACCACTCGGTCACACACTCAGGGATCTCGTAGAAATGCTAAAGTGGAAAACAACATACACCCAAAGGAAATGAAGGGTAAAAAGAGAGAAAAATATGGGCTGGAGAGATGGCTCAGTGGTTAAGAGCACTGACTGCTCTTCCAAAGGTCCTGAGTTCAAATCCCAGCAACCACATGGTGGCTCACAACCATCTGTAATGAAATCTGCCGCCCTCTTCTGGAGTGTCTGAAGACAGCAACAGTGTACTTACATATAATAAATAAATATTTAAAAAAAAAAAAAAGAGAGAGAGAAAAATATATAAATAAAATAAAAACAAAATGAATCCCAGCAGATGCATAGGTGGGTTGATCCCTGAGTTCAAGGCCAGCCTGGTTTACAAGGTAAGTTCTAGGACAGCCAAGGCCAGGGCTACACAGAAACCCTGTCTCAAAAAACAAAACAACACAACAACAAAACCCCGAAAATCCTGTGGCACAACATTATGAGACACAGGCCTCCAGAGATGCTGTTGGGTTCGTTTTCTGTTGTCGTTCTTCTGTGGGGCACTCAGCCTACCCCTAAGAGTGGTCAGTGTCCACAGCGAGACTGGGGGATTTTATTACCACATCAATATCGCTGCTTTTCTCAATCTTTTAAAATTCTTTCATGTTAATTTAATCTTGCATGTAAAAGTTCATCCCTGTTTTCAAGAGTTTCCATTTGAACGCTGTGCTGTTAAGGGATGTATAGCGGCTTTCTGAGTCTCATTTGCATCTATTACTATGGCTCCCTTGTGATCCTCTGTTGGTGAGACTGTCCATAGAAGTCTGATGTGCTTTCCATTTCTAGTGTTTTGCTGTGGCTCTTCCTCAGTATTTCTGTCTTACTGAGTTCCTTTTTCATGTCCTGTGTCTCCGTCCTCATTGCATTCAGCTGTGTGTGTGGTCTCTTAGAATATTTTCAGGCATTTGTTTTATTCTTTGAGTTCTTTGACCACACAGATCCTTTTAAGTTATTTTTGAGGTGGTTTCATCTGTTTATTTTCACTGGATGCCACTACTGTAATAATGATCTTTGGGAGATTTAGGTTGCCTTGGTTTTTCTTCTTACTTGTGTATTGAGACTTGCACATCTGGAACTAGACGGTTGAATCAATTTCCTACCCACCTTCTCCATATTGTTTCAGAGTGGGCGTTTCTGGGTTAGCAATCTCTTCAGTCTTCACTGTGAAGGGTACTGGGTACCTGGTAGGACTGTGTGTGTGTGTGTGTGTGTGTGTGTGTGTGTGTGTCTGTGCGTATGTGAGTGTCTGTTTGTCTGTGTGTATGTGTGTCTATCTATGTGTATGTGAGTGTGTGTATATGTATATCTATGTGTGACTGTGTATGTATGAGTGTATGTATTTGTGTATGTGTGTGTCTATGTGTCTGTCTGTGAGTATGTATATGTGAGTGTGTGTGTATGTATATGTGTGTGACTGTGTATGTATTAGTGTGTGTGTGTCTGTGTGTATGTGTGTCTGTCTGTATGTGTATGTGAGTGTGTGTATATGTATATGTGTGACTATGTATGAATGTATGTATGTGAGTGTCTGTCTGTGAGTATGTCTATGTGAGTGTGTGTATGTATGTCTATGTGTGTGACTGTGTATGTATGAGTGTGTGTGTGTGTGTGTGTGTGTGTGTGCATTCAGAGTCTGGGTAGGTGTTCTGACCTCACTTAAGGAAGGTTCAGGACAGTAGCATCTTCGGTGCTGCGATTACCAGTGTGATGGGCAGAATTGAAACTTCCTGACATGCTGAACTCACCATGACAACAGGCCAGGCCAAAACCTCCCTAGCACAGTGCTTGCCAGAGAAACAGGCAAGGCTGAAGCCTCCCAGGTGTGCTTGTTTATCAGGTGTCATTTTTCTTTCTAGCTGAACAAAATTCTACTATATATACATACCACTGGCTCTGTTTTCTAGTAGCTTGACAATATTGCTAATATGACCTTTGCTTCATTTTGTTTAGAAAATGGGCAATGCTTTTTGTTTAGTTTTGTTTTGTTTCTCTCTTTTTTTTTTTTT
>NC_034590.1:2887003-2897616 GCF_900095145.1 Mus pahari | reverse complement strand
AGTGCTGGGATTAAAGGCGTGGGGCAATGCTTTTTGTAACATCATCTTTCTGAATTATATCTGAACAAGGCTTGTTATGTCTTTCCTACACCATTAGAATGGATAACTTGAGGTTGAGTGACATGTATTGTTACAGGGACTAGTGACATTCAACGATGTGGCCATTGATTTCACCCAAGAAGAATGGAAGCAACTGGATCCTACTCAGCGGACCCTTTATAGGAATGTGATGCTAGAAAATTATAACAACTTAATCACAGTAGGTAAGATAGTGTACCTTTTCTAAAATAGACGGAATTTTTAAGTGTTGATGAGCCTTGCCTTGAGATGCCTTGAGATGTTACTGTCCCTGCCGCAGCTTTCAAAGGAAAATCTTTGGTGGCATTTCAGGGTACAACATTCTCAGAAGTTAGTACACCTGGCTTTCCCAGGCCCAACTCAGAATCCAGGGTTCTTTTTGTCACTTGTGTGTATACCCTAACCAATGTCATTTTCCCCCCACAGGCCCACCACTCACCAAACCTGAAGTGATTTTCAAGTTGGAGCAAGAGGAAGAGCCATGTGTGGTGGAGAGAGAAGTGCTATGGAGCCACTGTCCAGGTCAGTGGGAGGGAACCGGCCAGGTGAGGCGAGAGGGCCAGTGAGTGAGTGGGCTGAGATGTTTCCTAAGGTCAATTCCCACAGTGTGTACTAACACTTATGTGAGACTAAGATGTTCTCTTTAAAAAAATTTTTTTTTCCCCAGCACTTGGGAGGCAGAGGCAGGCAAATTTCTGAGTTCGAGGCCAGCCTGGTCTACAAAGTGAGTTCCAGGACAGCCAGGGCTATACAGAGAAACCCTGTCTCGAAAAAAAATTTTTTTCTAATTACATTTTTGTGTACACATGTGTGTGGGAGCATGTGTGTTATGGTGCATATGTGGAGGTCAGAGGACAGGTTGTACAATCAAATTTGGTATCATCAAGCTGGTAGCAAATGTCGTTACATTATGATGATCCATTTCACCAGCCCAAGATGCTGTTTTTCAATACTATTGAAGTGTGTGTGTTTCTGTGTGTGTATGTCTCTCTCTCTCTCTCTCTCTCTCTCTCTCTCTCTCTGTGTGTGTGTGTGTGTGTGTGTGTGTATACAGACATGCATGTGGAGGCCAGAGGACAACCATATTCTGAGGTCCTGGGAGCTAGGACTGTCATATCTTTTTGGCAACACACAGTTGACCTTGTAGTGTCTTTCTTTTCAGCTGTTAGTGTTGTATTGAGACAGGGTCTTCCATAGCCCGAGCAAGCCTTGAATTGCTCTGTTGCTAACACTGGCCTTGAATTCCCAGTACTTCTGCCTCCACCCCACAAGGGATGAAATTAAGGCACAGTCTGTAATGGTTAGCCATTGTGTGTTCATTTTTGAATGTTTGGATATTTGTGATTATTTTTTTCCTTAGGTCATTTTTTCATAGTTTTAAAAAATTTTTGAATGTAGTTTAGTTTTCTTCTTTTATTACATTTCCCAAGTAGCTATTTATGTACATATGAAGGTTATTAAAATTAATATTACTTTCTTTTGCATAAAACAAAGGTAATTAATTTTTTAAATATCTTATTTTCTTTCCTGGAACTTCCTTTTAAAACCTGAGATGCTAAGAGACACATGTGGATCTAGAGGACAGCTCAGGAGTCAGGCGCTCAGGCTGCTCCTTTGGAGGACCTGGGTTGGATTCCCAGCCCACATGTCAGCTCATAGCTGTCTGTGACTGCAGCTCATAGGACCCAGTGCCCTCTTCAGGCTTCAGCGAACATCAGGCATGCATGTTGTGCACTTCAATGTATGCAGGCAAAAAAACCAAAACCAAAACCAACCAAACAAAAAACATACATAAAGTGAAAAAAGTTTTTAATAATTCTTTTTAAGATTTATTTATTTTCTGTATGTGAGTACACTGTAGCTGTCTTCAGACACACCAGAAGAGAGCACCAGATCCTATTACAGATTGTTGTGAGTTGCTGGGAATTGAACTCAGGACCTCTGGAAGAACAGCCAGTGCTCTTAACTCCTGAACCATCTTTCCAGACCAAGTGAAAATATTTTTAAGATTACACTAAAATAGAGATATGCATTTGAAATTTGTTTACATGTGGGAACATTGTTTTTCAAGTGTACTTGGTATTTCAGTATTGGAACAGAAACCACCAGTGATATTTCTTTGCTGTCTATTTTAGGAGAGATTTTGGGAATTGATGAGCACCAGAAAATCCAGGACAGACAAGTTTTCAAGGGAGTAGTGGTGACTAGTGAAGCCAATGAATGTCCAAAGAAATTTGCAAATACATTTTTTCCAAATGCAGACTCCATTCCTTCCAGACACAATATATTTGATTGTGACAGTGTTGGAGAGTGTTTAGAACCCAATTTTGGTGATCATGATAATATAAAACACCCGTTGCCAGAGGAACAGTTTGAATATGATGATGCTATGCAGCCATTTCACACCAGCTCGCCCCATTTTGTGCTGACCCCCTTTAAGTGCAACCATTGTGGAAAAGGCTTTAGTCAGACCTTGGACCTCATCAGGCACCTGAGAGTTCATACAGGGGGGAAACTCTATGAATGCCACCAGTGTGGGAAAGGCTTCAGCCACAAGGAAAAACTGATCAACCATCATAAACTTCACAGTGGGGAGCAGTGTTACGAGTGTAACGGATGCGGGAAGACTTTCATCAAGATGTCAAATCTCATTAGACATCAAAGAGTTCACACCGGTGAGAAACCCTATGTGTGCCAGGAATGTGGGAAATCCTTCAGCCAGAAATCTAATCTCATTGATCACGAAAAAATTCACACCAGCGAGAAGCCTTACAAATGTAACGAATGTGGAAAGTCCTTCAGCCAAAAACAAAGCCTTGTTGCACATCAGAAAGTTCACACCGGGGAGAAGCCTTATGCGTGCAACGAGTGTGGGAAAGCCTTCCCTCGAGTCGCTTCCCTTGCTCTGCACATGAGGGGCCACACAGGGGAGAAACCGTACAAGTGTGATAAGTGTGGGAAATCCTTCTCTCAGTTCTCCATGCTCATTATACACGTGAGGATCCACACTGGGGAGAAGCCTTACGAGTGTGGCGAGTGTGGGAAGGCCTTCTCTCAGAGCTCAGCACTAACGGTACATATTAGAAGCCACACAGGCGAGAAACCCTATGAATGTAAGGAATGCAGAAAATCCTTCAGTCATAAGAAAAACTTCATCACCCATCAGAAAATCCATACTCGAGAGAAACCTTACGGATGCAATGAGTGTGGGAAAGCGTTTATCCAGATGTCAAACCTCGTCAGGCACCAGAGGATCCACACGGGAGAAAAACCTTATCTATGTAAGGAGTGTGGCAAGGCCTTCAGCCAGAAGTCAAATCTCATTGCTCATGAAAAAATTCACTCTGGAGAGAAACCCTACGAGTGTAACGAGTGTGGGAAAGCCTTCAGCCAGAAGCAGAACTTCATCACTCATCAGAAAGTTCATACGGGAGAGAAACCATACGACTGTAATAAGTGTGGGAAAGCATTTTCCCAGATAGCTTCCCTCACCCTGCATCTGAGAAGTCACACGGGAGAAAAGCCTTACGAGTGTGACAAGTGTGGGAAGGCCTTCTCCCAGTGCTCACTACTCAACTTACACATGAGAAGTCACACAGGGGAGAAGCCATACGTGTGTAATGAGTGCGGAAAAGCCTTCTCTCAAAGGACTTCCCTCATCGTGCACATGAGAGGCCATACCGGTGAGAAGCCCTACGAATGTAACAAGTGTGGGAAAGCCTTCTCCCAGAGCTCCTCCCTCACCATCCACATCCGGGGCCACACGGGCGAGAAACCCTTCGACTGCAGCAAGTGTGGGAAAGCCTTCTCTCAAATCTCTTCTCTCACGCTTCACATGAGGAAACACACAGGCGAGAAGCCCTATATCTGTATTGAGTGTGGAAAAGCTTTCAGCCAAAAGTCGCACCTTGTTAGACACCAGAGAATCCACACTCACTAGAGACGCCGTGACCACAGTGAATGTGAGTGAGGACTGCCTTCCAGCGAAGTGAACACCTCATAGCATGGGACACCATCAGTTCTAGCGCTGACTGTAGGAGAGCCTTGGGAAGGACCCACCCATCTGTTAGAGAATTCCCACTGTGGTGACCGATTGTATGAGAAACTGTCAACAAACACCCAGTGATATCAGTGTTCTCTTTTGAAAGAGAATATCTGCTGTCAGTCAACGAACTCGAGCTCCTTGCCGATGTATTAAGCAAGAGAAGGAGACTGGGAAAAGCAAAACCAATAACTTTTATAGGCAATATGAGACTATGGGGAAGTAGGTTTTGTATGATAATGTGTCAGGAAGAAAGTCTAAGGTAATTAGGTGACATGCGTACAAAGTTATAAAACGTGCTGATGAATGCAAAAGACCACCTGACAAAGCAAGTTAAAAAGCTATAAAAGTTCACGAACCCTTCCAAGTCTCTCCCTTTTCCATACTTCCACTCAGAATTTACACATCAGTTGTAAAGGATTTCATGAACTGATTTCAGAGTAATATGGCAAGGGAAAGGACCACAAATGGCAAAAACAAAAAATACAACAAAAAACAAAACAACAACAAAAAACAGTTTTTAACAAAACAACTAGGGAAGATGTTCACTCACTACTAGATTATAATTATTTAAAGTTTTTCTTATTTAAACTCTTTTGAGTGAATAAACTTTTGGAAACAAATTGAAACCCAAGACTTGGCAATTTTCTATCTGCATGGTGCTACTGAAATCATTGGAATAAGTCTAGCCTGTTCAATATGTGTACAAGTCATGACCAAACATGTTACTTCTGAAACATAGATATATAGACTCCATCAGGCTGGTGAGACGGCCCTACTGACAGGGCCTTGCTGTCAAGCTTTACAGCTGACTACGATACCCAGAATCTACAAGGTGGATGGAAAGAACAGACTTCCACACTTGTTCTCTGACCTCCAATGGCACGACATGGTATGCATGTACACACACACACACACACACACACTCAAAATAGGAAAGGTAAAATTCAAAAATCATGCTGGAAATAAAGTGAAACATGTTGCTTTAGTGTAAGAGTATTAAAAAAAAAAAAACCTGCAAACATGGAATAGTCTATTTTCTTTTAGTGTATTGGACTCAGAAGTATCCATGTATGTCTGCAAAGATTTATCTATAAATGTTCCCAGATCCATGGCTTGGTTTGATCTAAGTGATATGTAACATTATCATCAATGCAGGGATAGATCAATATGCTTATTTCTATGATAGGACACTATTCTTTATTTAAAATATACAAAATTCACATGTAGTTACATGGCTAGATCATAATATTTTGAGAGGAAAAGCCAAAATACTCAATTAACCATGGTATAATATTTGTAAGTTAATAAAACAGTTCAAAGAACAGTATTGGATATTGCTCATGGTCCATTTATGGTATTAGTTGTCTTTGAGGCTTTAGAAAGCTTTTATGGAAGTTGTTACATTGATCTGTAATACTTCAGTAAAAGAATAAAAACGAATATTATAGTGCTAACAAGTCTGCTCATCAAATCAGTTCTGAGGCTTTAAGGTCTTGCGTTCAGTTACCGATTTTTACTAAGTAAGTCAAATGGGTGTCGAAATCATGGGCTTATAGAATCCATTTATAGCACGTGTAATTTTAAATTTAATCATCTTTACACAAGCCTGATTTTAAGATGTTTTGTTTTTACTCAGTTATGGTTGGATCTGGGATGTTTCCCCCAGAGAAGTCCCCAAAACAACGTCAACTGATTTGGTCATGAGGGTTCTAACCTCTTCAAAGTTGAATCTACTTTTTGAATTCCTAGCTGATACCAAAAGGTGGGAGCTGTGGGAGGGGTGCCCACGCAGGCCACCCGAGCGTGCCTTCAAAGTAAGACGTTCCTCCTCACTTCAGTTGATTTTTTTTTTGTAGACGTTCTTGTCATAGTAACAGGAAGCTGGCCAACTCGACAGCACCTTCACCAGGATAATGCCAACCAGTAGCATAAACCATTATTTTTTATTTTTGTGTGTGTGTGTGTGTGTGTGTGTGCGCGCACACGCGTGTGTAGGTGATGGTTTTGTGGATTGTGTTGAAACACCTCTGTAGGGACTGGAGAGATGGCTCAGCGGTTAAGACTGCTCTTCCACAGGTCCTGAGTTCAAATCCCAGCAACCACATGGTGACTCACAACCACCCGTAATGAAATCTGATGCCCTCTTCTGGTGTGTCTGAAGTCAGCTACAGTGTACTTACAATATAATAAATAAATCTTTAAAAAAAAAAAAAAGGAAAAAAAGAAACACCTCTGTAGACCAGGCTGGGCTCAGACTTGTGTACGTCACATGTAACTTAGATGTTACATGTTATATACTAAGTGTGTGTGTAATATATATTTAGCAAGTACAAAAGGGAGCATTTTATTTTCTTTGAGTTGAATATGTAGTTTTAAGCATTTCACGGAGCTGCACATGCAGTTGCGGGGCTGGCAAGTCTGAAATCAAGGTAGACTGTGATACTGGAAACTCAGAAGCTAATGCTTACGGGCCAGCTAGACGGCCCAGTGGGTAAGGGACGACTGGAGTTCATTCCCTAGAACCCACGCTGTGGAAAGAGAGAACCAATTGCTGCAAACTATCCTCTGACCATGTGTGTTGTGGCATGCACTTGGAAAGCGTGTCCCTGGCGATATGGGTACAGGAAGCTGGAGGGCTGACCAGCTCAAGCATCACCGAGGACCAGATCCAGGGCTTTGAGTTGGCTCAACCCAACATCTACCTCATCTATAAACTGTGGGAGCAGGTGAAGGGTCCTGTCCTGCAGATCCAAAGCTGCAGGATCTCCATGACACAGGGCAACAACAGGAAATCTAAGAGGAGTCCCCATGAAGATCTAGTCTTGGTAGTGTAGCAGAAGCCAGAGGCCTTGAACCATACCAAGGATTCACTGCAATGAGCATTTGCAAGTGAAGCTGTGTGGATAAAAGGGTGGACTTTGGACACACAGTCACACACCACAGCTCGCACAGCAATATTTTTTCAAGAGGAGGGGGTGTATTAGGGTTCTCTAGAGTCACAGAACTAATGGGATGGATGTGTGTGTGTGTGTGTGTGTGTGTGTGTGTGTGTGCGCGCGCGCGTGCGTGCGTGTGTGTGCATGCGCGTGTGTGTGTGTGTGTGTGCGCGCGCGCATGCGTGCGTGTGTGTGCATGCGCGTGTGTGTGTGTGTGTGTGTGTGTGTGTGTGTGTATAAAGGGAATTTATTGGAATGACTTACAGGCTGCAGTCCAACTTTCTTAGAGTTTTATTGCTGAGAATAGACACCATGACCAAGGCAAGTCTTGTAAGAGACATTTAATTGGGGCTGGCTTAAAGCTTCAGAGGTTCCATCCATGATAGGAAATGTGGCAGCGTCCAGGCAGACACAGCACTGGAGAAGGAACCAAGAGTTCTATATCTTGATCTGAAGTCAGCCAGAAGACTGTCCCCAGGCAGCTAGGAGGAGTGTCCCCAAGCTCACCCCCACAGTAACACATTCCTCCAACAAGGCCACACTTCCTAATAGTGCCACTCCCTGAGTCAAGCATAATCAAACACATCAGTCTATGGGGGCCAAACCTACTCAAACAACTACATTCCACTCTCTGGCCCTCATAGGCTTCTTCAAACACATGATTGTATGGGGGCCATACCTAGCCATAATGTAAAATACATTTATTTCAATTTCAAAGGTCCCCATAGTCTATCACAGTCTCAACAATGCTAAAAGTTCAAAATCTCTTCTGAGATTATCACTTTACTGTAATCCTCTATAAAATCAAAGAGCAGGTCACATACCTCCAGCATCACAGGATACACATTACAAAATATCATAGTGAGGAACTACTGGACCAAAGCAAGACCAAAAACCAACTGGGCAAACTCCACACTCTGCATCTCCATGTCTGATGTCAAAGTGCTCTTCAGATCTCCAATTCTTATCTTTGTTGACTGCAACAAACTTCCTTCTCTTGGGCTGGTTCCACTCCCTGTTAGCAACTTTCTTCAGTAGATGTCTCATGACTCTGGCATCTTGAAAATCTTAGGGTCTCCAAGGCAACGTTTGGGATACACACATGATTTCTGGGCTTCTCCAAAGAACTTCGGTCACTTCTCCAGCTCTGCCCTTTGTAGCACTCTACGCTCTGGTTGACTCCACTCCACTGCTGTTGCTGTTCTTGGTGATCATCCCAGGGCATCTCCAGGATGGTCTTCTGGGGCAATTAAGGTTTCACCAATAGCCTCTCATATGCTCTCTTCATGGTGCTGAGCTTCAACTTCTTTGCATGACGCCATCAGTCCTGGGCCATCAACTGAAACTGAAGCTGGACCTTCATCAATGGCCTTCCCTGGCTTCTCACAGTGCCAAGCCTCAGTTGCTCCTCATGATCCCTTCTTGCCTTCAAAACCAGCACCACCTGGGTGACTCATATACATTACCAAGTTCAGCTGCAGCATGAGATACAACCTTGGCTCTCTTTGCATCAATTGTCCCAGAACCCCTTTTATTCACTCTAAAGCCAGAGCCATATGGCCAAAGCTGCTGAGTTCTGCTGCTTGCTGCTTCAGGGTGTCCTGAAATGGAAACTTCAGTTTGTTTGGAAAGTCAGTATGTCAAATGACATTTTTCTGGAGCAGACATGTGAAAGAATGTTTTCCTGAAGCAGACACATGTGAAAGGATGTTTTGCCATAGCATGCACGTGAAAGGGCATGTGATGGAGGATAAATATGACCTCACAGATAGTGGGAGCAGAGCATTGGTTTGGTTTGCTCTGCCTTGCTATTCTTTGCTAACACACATGTATTGGTTCACCTTATATAGCATTGTTGAGTTCAGCTTGTGGTAACGCAAACATTGAGAGAAACTTGCCCAAGAACTGTTGTGAGGTTCCTGTGGTAGCTTGCTGCTTCTGCAGGCTCCAGACAGTTGGCAAGCCTGGCAGTTTCTTCAGGATTGAACTAGAGGTGCTGGTTTGTGCATGCCTTTTGCCTGCCTGGACGATTGTTCTGCAGCTGCTGAATCATATCTGGTGTTTGCTATGGGACTGAACTGCTGCCAAAGATCGAGCTCACCCCCAAAGAATTATTGCTGAAGAAGCCCACTTCCCCCACATCCTAATGACTTTTCTCTTCCACAACCTCTAGTGGGTGGAGAGCAAGAGGAAAGATTGCACATTTATTAAAAGTAGTTTGCAAAAAATTATGCTTACAGCCGTGGTGGTGCACGCCTTTGATCCCAGCACTTGGGAGGCAGAGGCAGGAGGATTTCTGAGTCCGAGGCCAGCCTGGTCTACAGAGTGATTTCCAGGACAGCCAAGGCTACACAGAGAAACCCTGTCTCAATAAAAATATGCCTACAGATATCAAATACTGTATAAAAGCATTCTATGAACAAAGAGTAGAGATTTTTCCTCTGAGCCGGGAAAAAAAAAAAAAAAAGTCCTGAAAAACAGGTCAACGTTCTAACAGCATCAACTTATCTGGGACATAACTTCCCAAAGCCCAGCAGCCATTCCTCCTTCAGTTTCTAGGGAAGGACAAAGCCCCATGAGGGAAGGACTATGCAGGATAAAATGACATGCTAGCACTGTCACCCACAGGAGAATCTCGAAGGCAAGGCCTACGTGCCCTCTATCATCCTCATAGCCTTCCTATGTGGAACCGCTCACCTATTCCACCATCTGAAGAAAGGTCCATGCTGAAGCCAGTCCCAGAGGTCCTGGCTCATACTTATGTGTTCCCGGAACCCCAAGACACTGAAGCCTTTCCTGTGACCAGCAAGGCCGTCTCCGACCTGGCCATCCTTCTGATGTTCTACCCTCTGTCCTTTGTCCAGCCCTCTTCAGACACACAGCTTTCCTATGAATACCACTATGAATACCACCTGCTGATTGGTGCTTTTGCTTTTCCTTCTGTCTGGAACTCACTTCTCCCAGGTATCAACGTGATTCACCCTTTTCTTTACTCCTACCTCTACTGCTGTGGCTACAGAGGAACTATGCTGCAATTTTTTACGTACACAGCGTTCTTTCTGGTTACCATGTTTTTGTTAGCCTGATACTTATTGTAGTTTTAAAGATTTTTATTAATGTGTGTTTTTATTACTTATGATTTTACTAATTGTTAATTATTAATTAATCCATGTGTCTGTGTGCCTGGAACACGTGTGCGCCCGTGCCCACAGAGGCCATCAGTGGGTATCGGATTCTCTGAAGCTGGAGTTCCAGGAGGTTTGTGAGACACCTGCTCTGGATATTGGGGAATGAACCTAGGTCCTCTGGAAAAGCAGTAAGGTCCTTACACAGCTGAGCCATGTCTCTAACCTTTATCCTGATTCATTTTTATTCTTACCATTTACCCCACACATTTCATTCCTGTCTTTCCACACTGGACTACAAGATCTAAGTCAGCGCCGGGCGCGGTGGTACACTCCTTTAATCCCAGCACTCGGGAGGCAGAGGCAGGCGGATTTCTGAGTTCGAGGCCAGCCTGGTCTACAAAGTGAGTTCCAGGACAGCCAGGGCTA
>NC_034590.1:2869279-2886222 GCF_900095145.1 Mus pahari | reverse complement strand
GCAGGTATACCTGTGCATCACACCCATGAAGCGCCCAGAAATAGAAGAGTTGTGTGTGTGTGTATGTGTGTGTGTGTGTGTGTGTGTGTGCTTTTGCTTGCAGGTATACCTGTGCATCACACCCATGAAGTGCCCAGAAATAGAAGAGTGTCGTCAGGTGCCCTGGGGCTGGAGTTTAGGATGAGTCGCCATGTAGGTCCTGGGAACCAAACCCGGATCTTCTGTGAGAACTAGTGCTCTAAACACTGAGCTTTCTCTCAACTGCCAGTTCTAACTGCTAAGAGTTCAAAGGAAGTATGATTTAAATACTGGTCTTTCTCACCCCAGTTAACATGACAATGTGGACGTGGGAATCTCACAAGACCTCACCCTTAGGTAAAGAGCTACAGGTTACCAAAGGCTACTGAGAGAGGGAGAATAAGTTTTCTTCAGATATAAAACCCCCGGCAGGTTATCCAATCTGAAGGGTGTTGTGGATGGCTTTGTGCTGCTTGTATTTTTATATAAACTCTGATCTCCCAGGAGAGGTTGTCTGGAATAAGGAATGAGTCACATACTCAGGTGGCTTTTTGTGAACAAATCCCCTAATGAATAAAGGAGCCAATCACTGGGAGAGTAGGCGGGACTTCTGGGTTGGACAGAGGAAGAGAGGAAGCAGGAGAGAGGTCTTTTGGAATTAGGACAGCATATGGGTAATCATATGCTAGTTTCCTGGTATCATGGCAGATCTACAAGGGAGGAATCAGAGTTTAATGAGCCGACAAGATTAGGTTTTAGTTGTTGTACCTAGAGATTGTTACCATTGTTTCTAAACTAGGTTTGTATTGTGTTTTCCTTCATGCAGTGGCTCATCTGCATTCAAGAGAGAAAGGTACGGTGGCAAAGCATGGGTTTGACAGATGTGCACCCCCAAGGCCGTGGGGGATTTGAAGCACGGGGTTGGCGTGGTAACTACCCACCAATAGGAACTTAGTGAGCTGGGTGGAGAGATTGTGGAATCCTGAGTCAGAGTCTCCATGAGATAAAAACAGGTTGGTCATTACCTGCCAGTGCTACAGTGATGTCTGAACAAGGTGGTACACATTTTTATTCCCAGTACTTGGGTAGCAGAGGCAGACATCTTTGCTTGAGGCTAGCCTGTTCTATATAATGTGGCCCTGTTTCACATATGTACATACATTACATACATGCACACACACACACAGACACACACACACACACACACAGGCAGGCTGGAGAGATGGCTTGGCTGTTAAGAGCTATTGCTGTTCTTTCAGGACCAGAGTTTGGTTCCCAGCAAGTGTGTCAGGTGGGCACCAACAAGCAAACATACACATCAATTAAAGTAAACCTTAAAAGAAGAAAACCACCCTAAATGACACATTGCCACAGCAATCCATGCAGTGTTAAACACCCTGGCCTTCGCCACGCCAACATGTCTTCATTCAGCAAATGCCTCCGGAGAGCTGTGCTTAATCTAGTAGTCCAGGATACTCAGCATTAGCCGGCTGTCTAAAGCAAACCTACTTCCTTAGCTGCAGTACAACTCAAAATAGTCTATAAAAAGCCCGTTCCTTCTGAGACGAAAATCACTACATTCTTGCTGGCAGCTAGGAGGAGCCTTAAGTGGCATCTGCCTGCTTCCAAGTGTCTGGTCTCCCCTGACATCGGTGTATCCCTTTTCCAAGTGTCTGGTCTCCCCTGACATCGGTGTATCCCTTTTCCAAGTGTCTGGTCTCCCCTGACATCGGTGTATCCCTTTTCCAAGTGTCTGGTCTCCCCTGACATNGGTGTATCCCTTTTCCAAGTGTCTGGTCTCCTCTGACATCGGTGTATCCCTTTCATTAGGTTTCTAAGTTCGAGCTCAGCATCAGTCTCGGCACAAAGGTGTGGTGGAAAAGATGAGTTTCTACAGCTCCCAGACCCAAGCTGATTTTTCACTCCTATCCTCGGTTATATGACATTAGGCAAGTCATTCAGGAGGCTTGTTCTCTATAGGAACCAACTATGGAAGGAGCCAACACACTTAGCACACAAGAGCATATCCTTTATTGTTTATATTCTGTTTCACATTTGGAAATAAGAACATTGGGCTGGAGAGATGCTCAGTGGTTAAGAGCACTGATTGCTCCTCCAGAGGTCCTGAGTTCAATTCTCAGCAACCACATGGTAGCTCACAATCAACTGTAATAGGACTTGGTGCCCTCTTCTGGTGTCTCTGAAGACAGTTACAGTGTACCCATAAATACAATAAACAAATCTTTTAAAAAAAGAAAAAAGAAAAAAAAAAGAAATGAGAATATTTTTCTTTATTAAAAACTGACTTAGTACACTATTAGAAAAACCCTAGGCTATGTCTTTCTCAGTACCCAAAATGGCATAGATTTGGACACAGACAAACTAAGATTCCAAATTCAGTGGCCTTACACTGTAAGGAATTACACAGCAGTTCTCAACCTGTAGGTCACGACCCCTATGAGGTTGCATATTAGATATTCTGCATATCAGATATTTACAATTCATAACAGTAGCAAAGTTACAGTTATGAAGTAGCAATGAAATAATTTTATGGTTGGGGTTTACCACAACATGAGGAGTTAGCTGTATTAAAGGGTCTCAGCATTTGGAAAGTTGAGAACCACTGGCTTATGAAGAAATGGGATTCAAAATGGACTTTCCTTCCCGGAAAGAAACCAGTTTCAGTATGTTCTAACTACAGTGTCTTTGAACTCCATTCTATAACGCACAAACTGAAGAGAAATATCTGTCCATATGAAACTTCCATGATCTAAAAGTCCCAATTATCTAGAGATAACTCTCTCCAACATCCTCCTGTTTTTAATCCTCAAAACTGTGTGTTGGGGGGCAGGGACCAAGGCAATTTATTAATTAGAAGCAATGAGGAGGCGACTGGGGAGATGATGCCGCAACAGTTAAGAGCACCGGCTGCTCTTCCCAGTTAAGGGCATCGGCTGCTCTTCCCAGTTACTTGGGTTCAGATCCCAGCACCCACATTATGACCCACAGCCATCTGTAACTTCAAATCTCGGGGTCCAACACACTCCTCTGGTCTTCAAGGGTACTAGGCGTTTGCCGGTGGATAAACATTCAGGTAAATATTCATACACATAAAATACAAACATTTTAATTTAAAACTTTTTTTTTTTAAAAAGCAAGAATAGAGCCAAACTTCTTGTGGTTGAATACTGGGTCTACCACTCATTAACCACGTGAACTTTGGCAAGTAATTTTAAGTTCCCCGTAGAACCCAGCTCATGAGCCCGTGATCTCACCCATCACACCTGGAACTGCATGGTCACACACACACACACACACTGCCACCATCTCACCGGGTTCTCATTCGGTTCTCCCCGCTCCATCTCCATCTCCAGTCTGCCTCAGACCTACGCTTCTCACTGACCAGCCTAACTCGCCACCCCGCGCCTCCTGGTAAGGAAACACACTCTACAAGCCAGGATTGTGACGTCACTTCCCAGCAGTTTCCGCAGGGACCGCTCTCGGGCTTTTTTTTTTTTTTTGGACAGGGTTTCTCTGTATCTGGCTTTTGATCTGGCTGTTCAATCCAGCCACTAAGAACTACCAGCCCCAGAGTCCTTTGCGACACAATCCTTTCCACTTTGCGCCTGCGCCTCACGATGCGCGGCAGTGCCAGTGCTAGGGTCAATCGTGGGCCGCTCCTGCAGTTCTCCAGGGTGGGTTGGTGGTTTTGCGGGAGGTCGAGGTGAGGCGCTGTAAAGGCGTGACAGTGACTGAATGCATGGGTGGGTGGTTTGTGTAAGACGATTGCTGCACACTTGCGCCTGCGCACCAACGGGGGCAATCCTCTGATGGTCGGGTGTGTGTCAATTTATGTGTCACGCTAGACTGTAAGTCACTGCGGGTGTGTGGACTGTCTTACTTTAAGAGTGATATTTCTGTCTGGGTGTTACTGTCTTGTGTCTTTTGTTTCAGGGCTTGTGTTTAAGGAGTGTGTGAGTTTCAATTGCCCCATCTTCAAAGTTGCTGTTTTTTGTTCTTGTTTTTATAGATCTTTTTATTTTATGCATATGAGAATTTTGCCCTCATATCACATGCGTGCCTGGTTCCCCGAAAGGCCAGAAGGAAGCATTTCCATTCCCTGGAACTGGGATTAGAGATGTGAATTCCCTTGAGACAGCTCAGAACCAAACCCAAGTTCCCTGGAAGAGCACCATTTACTGATGAACAATCTCTCCAGTCCCTGAAATGAACTTTTAAAAAAGTAACCGCATGTATTTCAGAAAACAAAACCAAGCCAAGAGTAGAGTCATCTTCAGTCACATGCAGTCGCTTGACTGTGTCCTTCAAGGTCCTGCACGTGTGCCCTCGGATCCTAAAGTCCCACCTCTGTCTCCCTACCCAGCCATTGGCTGCTGACAACTTTGCCAATTAGAACCAGCTGGGGGTGTAGGGACCCTCATGTCTCACATGCAGAATTCTCGTGCAATTTTGGGAACCCATAACACAAGCATTAAATCAAATCCACAACACATATGAAGTTTCAGGTCAGCCAGAGCTACATAGTAAGGCGCGGTCTCAGCCAGAGCTGCGTAGTAAGACGCAGTCTCAAATCAAAACACATACAAGAAGCTTTTGGAGAAAAGTTCTTACGAGTTACACTTCTGCTGGGCAATGCTGGCGCATACCTTTGACCCCTGTGCTCAGGAGGCAGAAGCAGGAAGATCTCTTCGTGAGTTCTAGGACAGCCAGGGCTATACAGTGAAACTCTGCTTCAATTAAAAAAAAAAAAAGTACACCGCTCTTCTAGTCAACTTGCTATCCATTCAATTTTTCTATAAAATTACACTTTGTTCAGAATTTTCATGTTTTACAAAGTTCCCTTGTTTTTGTTTTTCAAGACAGTGTTTCTCTGTACAGGCTGGCCTCGAACTCAGAAATCCACCTGCCTCGGCCTCCCGAGTGTTGGTATTAAAGGCGTGCGCCACCATGCCCAGCTTCTTCTTCCTCCTCCTCCTCCTCCTCCTCCTCCTCCTCCTCCTTCTTCTTCTTCTTCTTCTTCTTCTTCTTCTTCTTCAAAGATTTATTTATTTATTATATGTAAGTACACTGTAGCTGTCTTCAGACACTCCAGAAGAGGGGATTAGATTAGATTTCGTTAATGATGGCTGTGAGCCACCATGTGGTTGCTGGGAATTGAACTCAGGACCTTTGGAAGAGCAGTCAGTGCTCTTAACCTCTGAGCCATCTCTCCAGCCCCGTTTTACAAAGTTCTTAATTTTTAAGTTTTTGTTTGTTTAGACAGGCTCTTACTGCGTAGCTCTTGCAGGTCTGGAACTCAGATTACAGACCAGGTTGGTCTCAAACTCAAGAACTCTGCCTGCCTCTGCCCCTACCTGCACCACCACACCTGGGGAGGGTTATTGAGGGCTTGGAAGCATCTGTAGAGTATAAGGTTGTTGGCCTGCTTGCTGGGCAGCCTCAGGGAGACCGACTTCTCCGCCACTGCGTCTGCCCACGTGGCTCTCATTCTCTACCTCCCTGCCCTGGTCCTGATCTACTCCCTGCTGCATCTCTGTCCTCGCCTGTCCCAGCTTCAGCTGCTAGCACTTTCCTGTTCAAAATGCAAAGTTTCATATACAGAAAGAGCTATTAATGCAGTGGGAGAGGTTCCTCCCCCAAGGCACATTAGTACAGTGGGAGGGGTTCCTCCCCCACGGCAGCTTGCCTTTCCTTTTGGGCAGTTGTGGGAATGACAAACATTTACACACCCTGACAGCCTGGTGCCACTGGCACACAATCAACAGTTGAGAATAAGGGACACCTTCATAGCCAATTGATACTGTATGTGTGGGGATGGGTTACTTCAACACTGGGTCTCTCTGTGTAGCCCTGGCTGTGTTGGAACTTGCTCTGTAGACCAATCTGGCCTCAAACTCAGAGATCCACTTGGCTCTGCCTCCCAAATGCTGGGATTAAACCCGTATACCACCACCATGCAGTTTTGATTTGATAAAAATAGCATGCCATACTGATCACCCCTTTAAAACATTTTCTTTCCTTTTCTTTCTTTCTTTCTTTCTTTTTTTCTTTCTTTCTTTCTTTCTTTCTTTCTTTCTTTCTTTCTTTCTTTCTTTCTTTCTTTCTTTCTTTCTTTCTTTCTTTCTTTCTTTCTTTCTTTCTTTCTTTCTTTCTTTTTTTGTTTTTGTTTTTTTGTTTTTTTCGAGACAGGGTTTCTCTGTGTAGCCCTGGCTGTCCTGGAACTCACTTTGTAGACCAGGCTGGCCTCAAACCCAGAAATCTGCCTGCCTCTGCCTCCCAAGTGCTGGGATTAAAGACGTGCGCCACCATGCCCGGCAGATGGATTCTTTTTAAGTTCAAATATTCACTTCAGTTTCTCATTCTGTGTCAGTCAATTTTAGTCCTATTTCACCACTAAAAACGTGGAGTATCTTTTTTGGTTTCTTATTATTTTATAGACTTAAAATATCATTTGTTATTGGAGACAGAGACTTGATACACAGCCCAACATGGTATCAAGCTCTCAGTCCTTCTGCAATGAGCATCTCTAGGCACTACAGATATGAGGCACCATACCCAGTTACTTACACTTTATATAACTAACAAACTAACAATATATTCTTCCTCCAATGCCCTTGACCATGGGATCAAATGTAGAGTAGGGGTTTGTTCTCTTAACTCATGTACAAAGGAATATTGTTTTAATACTCAGGAATTTAATCCTATTGCTGTCTCTATGCCCTTCCTATTTTCAAAGATTATGACCTGTTGTTTCCTTTGAGATAAAACATTCCATCCTGGAGGATGGTCTGGTTCTTAGCCTTCCTAATTAGCCCCTTTAGTACAGATTCTCATGTTGTGATGACCCTGACCATAAAGTTATTTTCATTGCTAATTCACAACTGTAACTTTGATGTTATGATTCATAATGTAAATGGTTTTGGAGATAGAGGCCTGCTAGGGGGCTGAACTCACAGGTTGAGAAACACTGTTCTATAGGGAAGTGAAAATATCCCACTGTGCAGGAACCCTCCTTAAAGACCAAGAAGGAAACAGATCAAGAGCGTTAGGAAATCCCTGAAACTGACTAGATTCATCAGGTCTCTTGTAAAATACACATCTTCTTTTCATATTTCTCTTTGCTACAAATAGCCTGCCCCATGTTGGGTGCCACTTGCAAAATATGTGCTTTTTCTTTCTTTCTTTCTTTCTTTCTTTTTTTTTTTGAAACAGGGTTTCTCTGTGTAGCCCTGGCTGTCCTGGAACTCACTTTGTAGACCAGGCTGACCTCAAACTCAGAAATCTACCTGCCTCTGCCTCCCGAGTGCTGGGATTAAAGGTGTGCGCCACCACGCCCGGCTTGTGCCTTTTCTTTTAAAGTCTCCTTTTCTTAGAAACAGTAGCACGTTCTCCCTGCCAGCACTCTTCCCAGTTCCCAGCCCAGCCCCTTGAATGTTCCTCCCAGCTGCTCAGTCCTCTCAGTTCCGAACAGTGTGCTTCAACAATCCCTTCTCCCAGTTTTCCCAATATCAGCAGCTTTAAACTATAATAACTGCTCTAGCCTAACTGCTCAGTCCAGCTCAGCTTCTGGCTCAACTGTCTCCAGCCAGCAGTCTTCTCTTCTCACTTTGCCAGCCCAATTCACTTTCAGCTGTTTCCTGCCGGTATCTTCTCTGGCTCAGCTCAGATAGCTCTTCCTGGCTCAACAGTCTATATTCATGCTCAATCTCATTTCTTCTCTTCAGCCCTACTCCGTCTTCTTTCTTTCTGCACTGTCTTCTCTAACTGTACTCTCTGACCTTATTCTTCGGCCACCTGAACCCTATTCCCTTTTCTATCAGCCTCTGTTGTCTTTTTATAGCTTTTCCTGCTCCCAGAAGTCCAAGGGCCCACTGACACTGAAGGTCACAGAGTCAAGCAGTTCTCTTAAAGGGCCACGCATTCAAAATAAATCCCACTACATTCCTCCTTTCCCAAGGTTATGCAAGCAGTAAGGACTGGGTTTAGTGAGCAGCCTGGAATAGCTAATCTCTGACTGGGTCAGCTGCCGGCCAGCTCGGCAGTGTGTTCTATGTGTTCAGCTTTGGAGTTGTTACCCATCCTGGGGTGATCTTTGGTGATGCAGCTGTCTGACTCCGTTCTGCTCTTGTGACCTCTCACAGGCAACTTCAAAAAAGCTCACTAGCTCACTGAGTCGAGCTTTGATGACATCCTTCCTGCGGTTTGTTATTGGGTCCCTATCTGAGGTGAACAGTACCTAGTTAGACCCCCGCAGGAATACTGCCACACAATGCTTCTATGTTTTCTGCTTTGGAAAAGGAATAAGGAAAACTAATCTCATCTCTTCCTGCTGTTTTGATAGCTGTGACTTCAACTATCCACCAAAACTTTTCAGAATTTCAGACTGTTATTTGTACAGCGTTAAAAATTAAGCCTGAAGATGGGTGTAGCAGCACACATTTTTAATCCCAGCACTTAGCTCAGACAGATGTTTCCTACATCGTGATTTCCAGTCCAGCCAGAGCTACAAAGTAAAACCTGTTAGTGTAGGGAGAGGAGAGGGAGATGTCTAGATAAAGACCATCCACAACACCACTTCCTCACTTGTTATTCAACAAGCAGTAGATGAAAGGCTTTATTTCATATAATTCTTTCTTCCACCATAAATCCTCCAGGTTTTTTAAAAAAAGATTTATTATTATTATACATAAGTACACTGTAGCTGTCTTCAGACACACCAGAAGAGGCGTCAGATCTCATTATAGATGGCTGTGATCCACCATGTGGTTGCTGGGGTTTGAACTCAGGACCTTTGGAAGAGCAGTCAGTGCTCTTACCTGCTGAGCCATCTCGCCAGCCCAATCCTTCAGTTTTGATAATGGCATGTGGTAACTAGTTAAAAGTAACTTTCCTGAAGCTGGGAGAAGTGGGTTAGCAGTTCTAACACTACGTACTAATCCTAACAAAACACTAGCTTGGAATTCACCAGTGAGGGGCTGGACCACAGCTCACTGAGAGTGCTTGCCTAGCACCCACAAAGCCCTGGTTTCCATCCCTGGCACCCCCACCCCAGAGACCCTTTCCACAAATCATAAAGAAAATTAGGAAAATTAGTGTACAAATGACAACAGAGAAACCCTTTATTAAACCCATAGGGTATGCTAGGAATAGATCTATAAGTTCTATTTAGGAGTTCATTGAGTTCTCACAGCAAACCAATACACACACACACACACACACACGACTGAATATGTAAAAGAGGAATCAAACAACTACTGAGAACATAGGAAACCAATCTGGAAGAATTAACACGTTCCTAACTGCAATTACCTTTCTGACATGGCATTAGGATTAGGGTTAATGAAAAGGAACAAAATAGCATACAAGGAGAAAGTAAATTCAGCATTAAATGTTCTCGTTTTTAGGAGAAACAAAACATCAGATACCCAAACATAAGTTTGGAGGCATAATACTGGAGGCAGCTTTTATCAATTCAAAAATTCAGAATCAGCCATAACATGAATAATAGTCATTAAAAGATATTAAGTAAATCTTTAAAATTAGAATCTGTATTTGCTGAAAAAGCAATTACAATGATTTTTTAGCATGATAAAAGCAGACACAGAAAGAACACCAACACCATCAGTACAATCATCCGCAAAAGTCGTTCTATCGATTGGACAGTCGTCGTCTATAACCAGTGCAGTCACAGTTCGTCTTCATGTCCGAGCTTGGGATTTTCTAGTTTTCTCTCCCCCCCGCCACTTACAATAAAAATAAAAACAAGCTCATGAGATCCAGCAGTAGGACCAACTGGCACCACCTCAGATCCACCCTGGAGCTCTACAAGGACTTAATTCATGAAGCTTACACAATTAAAACACTGCTATTAGCTCGAGCTTCAGAAACAGTTTAGAAAACAAAAGACAGGCCTAGAGCTATGAGCAAACATAAACACAGTATGGCAAATCCCCAAGCAAGAGGTGAACAAAACCCAATTAGCAACTAGCAGTGGTGTGGGAGAAGACAATACCTGGAGGCTTGGAACTCATAGCCTACAGCCAAATAATTCAGATGAAAATGTAAATAAATATCTACTCAAACAATGTCAGAGAGTAACTCTCAAGCATGAGTTTTTATTACTCGTTAGTATGAGTTTCCTGATGGCGAATGAGGTCTGAATCATTACTAAACGTCTTCCCACACTCCTTACAGCTATGCGGCTTGTCGTCACGATGAGTTCTCAGATGCCGGGTAAGGTTTGAGCACTTATTAAAGGCCTTTCCACATTTATTACATTCATAGGGTTTCTCATCTGAGTGGACTCTCTGATGTTGAAACAGCTGTGAGTTCTGGGTGAAGGCCTTCCCACATTCCAGGCATTCAAAAGGTTTCTCGCCAGCATGAATTCTTTGATGTTGCCGAAGCTGTGAGCTCTGAGTGAAGGCCTTCCCACACTCCTTGCACTCATAGGGTTTCTCCCCAGTGTGGATTCTTTGATGGTTTGTAAGGGCTGAGCCACTACTAAAGGCTTTCCCACACTCCTTGCACTCATAGGGTTTCTCCCCAGTGTGGATTCTCTGATGCTGAACAAGCTTTGAGCTCTGTGTAAAGGCTTTGCCACATTCCTTACATTCATAGGGTTTCTCACCTGTGTGAACTCGCACATGTTGGAAAAGTTGTGAGCTCTTTGTAAAAGCTTTCCCACACACTTTGCATGCATAAGGCTTCTCGCCAGTGTGAATTCGCTGATGGTCAATGAGATTTGAGCAGTAGCTAAAGGCTTTCCCGCATTCCTTACATTCGTAAGGTTTCTTACCAGTGTGGATTCTCTGATGCTGAGAAAGGTATGAGCTACAACTAAAGGCCTTCCCACAGTCTTTGCATTCAAAGGGCTTTTCGCCAGTGTGAATTTTCAGATGTCGAGTAACATGTGACCCACAACTGAAGAACTTCCCACACTCCTTACATTCATAAGACTTTTCACCAATATGAATTCTTTGATGTTGAATAAACTGTGAGTTCTGGGTAAAGACCTTTCTACACTTCTTACATTCATAGGGCTTCTCACCATTATTAATAATCTGATGTAGGGTAAAGAATGACTGCTGAACGAATGTGGGCATGTAGTCCCGAGGGAGTAATTCTTGGCTTCCATGTCCACTTTGAAATTGGCCTCCACATTCCAGAGCATCTGTAAAACCGGAGCACGGGAGGCCGTGCTTTGAAAGTCTCATTAGCTCCCTCTGGCAGGACTCTAGCTCATACACTTCCTTCTTTAGAGACAATAACTTGCTCTCACACATTGACTCCAGAGCTGAAAGAAAAGAAAAGTAGCAAATATACTCCTTTCTTCTATTATTTGCAAAAACTTTAAACTTTCATACTGGAAATGAAAAAAAGGAAGTGACTATACTGTCTAGTAAGTAAGTGACACAGGCTTACGGAGAACTACGATGGAAATGGACAAAGAGCACAGGGAATTAACAAGATGCACTGTGGAAGCAGAGGAGACCATGGAGGAAATAAGTTACCAACAAACCTTGTCTTGTTTTAGAGACAGGGTTTCTCTGTGCAGCAATGGTTGCCCTGGAGCTTGATCTATAGACCAGGCTGCCTCTGCCTCCTCAGTGCTAGGCTAAAGGCATGCACTACCAATGTTTCCAACAATGATTCTTAAATATGGATGTAAGTCAGAATAGTTTGGAGAAAAAAAGCACTGGGTACAAGACATGAAAAAAATATAACAAATACATTTGGTCTTCTGCTCATTTTGTTTGTTTTGAGATAGGGTCTCACTATCTAACTCTGATTGGCCTTGAACTCAAAAGATCCTTTGCTTTCCAAGTGCAAGGATTAAAGGAAAGGAATGTCTCCTGAGACAAGGTCTTACTATGTAACTCTGCCTGGTTTTGAACTCTGGATTATCTTGCCCCAGTCTCTGTAGATGCTAGGATTATAAACATATACTGCCACATTGATCTTTGTCACGGTTTTCTGCCATGGAACTTCTCCGAATGACAGCAGCATGTCTGTGCTGCTACTGAGGCAATTCATGATAGGCCTCAGCGAGCCTCAGGACTGGTTCTGGAAAGATGGCCCAGTGGTTAAGAATGTGTGCTGCTACTGCAAAGGGCTGCGGTTCAGTTCCCAGTGCCCATATAGCTGTTTACAAATACCTGTGACTCTAGTTCTACAGGATTTTATGAAGTCTTCTGACCGTGGGCACCAGTCCACAACTGGTGGTGCACACATACCACACACACGCAGGCCCATGAATATATAATACCACAACTGGTGGTGTACACACACTATGCACACTCAGGCCCATGAATATAAAATACCACATCTGGTGCACACATATCACATACCCCCAGCCCCATACATATAAAATAACATATCTTTAAAAGAAAGAAAAAAGCTCTAGTGTTGTGCCTGGTCACCAGAGGGTGACTCAGGTTGTTAGGAGGTTGGGATTTTAGGCATCCGACCTCTGGATGGAAGAGAGAAGGTAAAGACTGAGAAGCCAGTTATAAAATTGTACCTATGTGAAAACCAAACCAAACCTGATGACCTGAGTCTGATCCTCAGACCAACACCATGTACAGAGAGAATGGACTCTCGCAGTTGTCCTTTGACATCCCCCCACTTGCCCCATGCAATAAATAAATACATGAAACAAAATAATAATAATAATAATAATAATAATAATGCTTTTTAAAAAAAGAACTTGCTTTTCTCACTTAGACCTAAGTTTTTGGCAGAAGCTTACAAAATAACAACCAAGGGGCAGGAGAGATAGCTCAGCTGTTAAGAGCATTGGCTGCCCTTCCAGAGGTCATTTTCCAGCACCCACATGGTGGCTCACAGCCATCTATAATGGGATCTGATGCTCTCTTCTGGCATGCAGGTGTACATGCAGACAGAGTACTCGTCTACATAACATAAAGAAATAATCTTTAAAACAAAATAACATGGGAAAGGTGCAGTTTCCTGGATTACCAGCGAGTTGTCCCTGTGGGCACCGCTCTGCGCAGTGCTTCTCACTCACCCGAGCACAGGCCTCTTGTAAGCTCTTTACCAATCATCCAGGGCTCTTTGCCTTGCTCCAATAAAGAGATCACCTGAGGCTTGGGAATGTGAAGTCCTGCTTACAAGAAAAGATATGGAACATAGTTATGCTGTGGGAAACAGATGCAATCCCTCGATCACCAAGCAAGAGATGGCAAGACAGGACCAGCCAAGGCGAGGAAGGAGCTTCAGCCACAGCCCACTGGAGCCGCCTGTCTCTCAGGCTTCTTTTTCAGCCCGGCTGAAACCATGTGTTTGCAAACAAGGAGCAGGAATTCAGGTGGCAAACTTGAAAGGCAGCTGAGAAACTCCTCGAGGAAGAAGCAGACACTCCAGAGATGGCTGCACTGTGGACAGGCGTCCTTACCCACTGAGAGCAGGTTGCTGTAGTTCTCCAGCATCACATCTCTGTACAAGTCTCTCTGCGCAGGGCCCAGACACTCCCACTCCTCCTGAGAGAAGTCCAGAGACACGTCACTGAACACCACCAGTTTCTGAAACAATAAACACACCCGGGTTAGAACACAGAAAGCACTTCCAAAACGTTGGTGCTTGGGGCTGGAGAGATGGCTCTGCGGTTAAGAGCACTGACTGCTCTTCCAGAGGTCCTGAGTTCAATTCCCAGCAACCACATGGTGGCTCACAACCATCTGTAATGAGATCTGACGCCCTCTTCTGGTGTGTCTGAAGACAACTACAGTGTACTCACATAAAATAAATAAGCAAATAACTCTAAAAAACAAAAATGTCGGTGCTTGTGTTGTCCGGCTGAGCAAATGAGCCACTACATGATGGCACCAAGACCCAGTACCTCTGGGTTGTCTGTACATCCAGAAACAGGACACAAAGCCAGGCATGGTGCTGCATGACTATAACCAAGCACCAGGGAGGGCGAGACAAGAGGACTGATTTGGAGTTGAGCTGTCAGCCCAGGTTGCACAGTGAGTTCAAGACCAGCCTTAGCTATATAGTGTGACCAATTCTCAAACAACAGGACTGGGGAGTTAGCTCACTCTTAAAGCATGTGTAAAATGCCCTGGTTTCAAACTCTAAAACAATAATTCATTTCTTATTAATACAAATTATTTTTCTGGTGGCCAAATGTTGATTTTTGGCTGTACAATCTCAACAGCTTATACACACTAGTCAAACTTATTAGAATCATCCATTATCATACTTGTCCATATCTGAAATAAATAAAATTAAAGATTCATATACAAAATCAGCATCACGCACATTTCCTACTGAACTTCAACTTCAACGTGTTTCATAAACGCCACAAGAGTTTCAGAGATGTGTCCTTTCGATTCTCAAGAGCCTCAAAACCTAGCAAATCTTTCAACATTTGAAAATACCAACCCGGGCTGGTGAGATGGCTCAGCAGGTAAGAGCACCCGACTGCTCTTCTGAAGGTCCTGAGTTCAAATCCCAGCAACCACATGTTGGCTCACAACCATCCATAACAAGATCTGGCGCCCTCTTCTGGAGTTTCTGATGACAGCTACAGTTACTTACATATAATAAATAAATAAATAAATAAATCTTTAAAAAAAAAAAAAAAAAGAAAAAGAAAATACCAACCCCATTTCCCATCCTCTATCACTGGAAAATGCTAGTTTACAGACACGACTTTGGCTTCTCCACGTGTCTTTCCAGGTAAGTGACTTATATTGCCACCATCAGATCACAGCCCAGGCAGGACAGGTCTATTCTACAATTCTACGCTTACCTCTCGAGCACTGGGAGGGCACCATACCACTGTGGATGCCTAATGTGGTGCTGGACTTGAACCCAGGGCCTCACAGGAACTAGGCAAGCATCCCTAGCCCCTTATGTTATTATTCCTAATCATCATTTATTATTTTATTATTCGATTCACCCAATATTGCAATACCAAAGGGCTGAAAGTTAGAAGACAGAATGACAATATTTATGAACCACTGATGAAAAAAAATTTTTTTTTTAGATTTATTTATTTATATTTAAGTACACCGTAGCTGTCTTCAGACACTCCAGAAGGAGTCAGATCTCATTACGGATGGTTGTGAGTTACCATGTGGTTGCTAGGATTTGAACTCAGGATCTTTGGAAGAGCAGTCGGGTGCTCTTACCTCCTGAGCCATCTCTCCAGCCCCACTGATGAAAATTTAACTTGTAAAAACCGAATTGTAAATTGGTACATGTTGGGGTAATGGTTTTGTACAGTGTGAAGTGTAGGTATAAGGTATAATTCATAATTCATAAATGTAATTTTGCTACTGTTATGAATCATAATGTAAATATTAAATAACACCTTCAAGAAATGTGAAAATACCCAGCAAATGTTATTTTTTTAACTTATTTTATAGATGTTTTCTTCAATTACATTTCAAATGCTATCCCGAATGTCCCCTGTATCCCCCACCCTGCAAATGTTATTTGTAATAAGGCAACCATAGACTTTTTTTTGAGACAAAGAATCAACCCTGTCTCACTGCACAGTTTTCAATATATAGGCCAGAGCTAGCCTTAAACTTACAGAAACCAGCCTGACTCTCACCTAGTAAATTGGTTTTGTTGTTGTTGTTGTTGTTTGTTTGAGATAGCGTTTTTCTGTGTAGTCCTGACTGTCCTAGAACTCACTATGTAGACCAGGCTGGCCTTAGACTCATAGAGGTCTGTCTGCCTCTGCCTCCTGAGTGCTAGGATTAAAGCTGTGTGCTACCACTGCCTGGCTTGGATTTTTAAAGGAAAAACAGGACTCAAACCTTTGTACAGAGCTTGGCATGGTGGCTTATACCAGCAACCCAGTACTAGGAGGCTGAAGCAGGGGAATCTAGAACAGCGGTTCTAGATAACCAAGTGGTTCTGGATAACCAATTATCCTGCATATCAGATATTTACATTATGATTCATTACAGTAGTAAAATTACATTCATGAAGGGCCAACAAAAGAATTTTATGGGTGGGGTCACCACAACATGAAGAACTGCATTAAAGGCTGCAGCTTCAGGAAGGTTGCTTGCGCATAGGACCTGGGTTTGGATCCCAGCCTCCACAGGGTAGCTCGCAACCTTCTGTGTCTTCAGTTCCAGTGACTCTATCACCCTCTGCTGGCCTCCACCAGCACTGCACGTATATAGTACGTATAGTGCACGTATATAGTATATATATATATATATATATATATATATATATATATATATATATGCATATGCAGAAGTATAGTGATTCATACATGTAATTGCAGCTCAGGGAAGTGGAGGCAGGAGAATTAGAAGTATAAGGTCATGCTCAGCTACTTGCAGAGTTTGAGACCAGCCTGTCTCAAAAATCCAAAGAAAGCAAACAACCAAACCACACAACAGCCACACATAATTTTCACTCCAAATATATGAAACAGTTAATGCTGTAAGATCCCACCCTTGAAAATATCATGAAAAGGAAATTGATCAAACAGAGGTTATCCTTGTGTAGCAGAGATTTAAGTTGACTCTGTTTTCCAAATTCTTTGAAATAACCATCTTATAGAAAGAAACAAAAACTGAGTAAGTTGTCTAATTCCTAAGTTAACACGTGACCATTAAACAGATGGAAGTCAGGGAGAGCACAGGCCATGTGCCTGCGTCTGAGTTTTCCATTTCCATGAGTGGGTAATTTGAAGAGCCGGGTCACCTGATAAGTCTGTGTTAAGACATGGAGATGGCTACATAGTTTAAAGCTGTTGTTAAAAGTTTTGCTGGAAACCCAAACACTATTGCACATGCCAGCAAGATTCTGCTGATATAGCGGCCTCTTGTGAGGCTATGCCAGTGCCTGGCAAACACAGAAGTGGATGCTCACAGTCAGCTATTGGATGGAACACAGGGCCCCCA
>NC_034590.1:2864125-2869059 GCF_900095145.1 Mus pahari | reverse complement strand
GGGTAGGGGAGCAGGGGTGGGGGGAGGGTATAGGGAACTTTTGGGATAGCATTTGAAATGTAAATAAAGAAAATATCTAATAAAAAAAAAGGAAAGAAAAGCCAAAAAAAAAAAAAGTTTTGCTGGGACAGTGTCTCAGCTACTAACTTATTCTGAACTGTCCCCATTCTGTTTCTCCATGTGGTTCTCACTAGCTGCTTCCGTTGTCAGTCCAGGGGGCCTTCTGCCTCCATCTTGGTCTGCTGGCAACATCACCTGCTAATTTCTGCCAACTGCTCTTTATTATGCAAAAAGTCACTTTCCTTAATCTACTAGTAGGCGGGGAAGGTCACCTTACTTTTAAAGGGAGGTAAGGAAGTGACATTTACATATCCTACTAGCCAGTTGTCACCAGCTCCAAATAAAAATTGAAAAACAAGAACACACTTTTTTATAGCCAGAAAATACAGTATTTGTGGGTCATCCCAACAGAAACCCCAGTGTACCTTATTTTTGGCGTGGTCCACCGCCATTCCTCTTTTCTCCACTGGGTTCCTCTGGAGGAGCGGAGCTGGGGAAAAAAAAATGAGTTATGAAGTCCTAAGCCTTTTAATAAAAGGCCACCCTGGATCCATACCGGTCACCCAGGGAGAAGTCTAGGTTCTCATGATAATGTCTAGAATCAGAGAAGGAATGAAGCCTATGTTGTCCAATACTGGAATCTGTTCTCATCTCACTGGGGTTCTCAGAACAGAAAACTGCAGTCACTTGGGCAGTCAGAGGCACACCAAATCTACAAACCCACAGCTGCTGTCGGTCACCCACCGTGGAACCACATATATCCTCACAAGCACGCCCTACCCAAACGACAGCACAACAATATATGGTTGGATAGTCACAGGCATACATGTCCGTCCTGACGACACAATCACAACCACACTTATAGAACCCTTAAATACAACGCCACATAAAACCACAGTGCTACAAATGGGCACAACAGGATTACTGTGGAGTCACACAACAGTTATAACCACCTCCAGCTGCCCTCATGGAATTATACACAATCAATACACATTCGACAGAACAGAACAGAACAGAACACACACATACGTCAGCTTGACAGTTACATGCCATCTTCCAATTGTAGAGAGAATTCAGGAATTTTGGTGTCATTAAAAAACACAGAAATAAAAAAAAAAAAACCTACAGAAATATTCTGAGAGTATGTTTCCGTTTTAATTCCAGGTGCATGTGGGGATCTAGGGCTACTTCAAAGCAGCGGATTTACCTCGTGCTCTAGCAGAGGTATGGTTTTGCCAGTGGCAGATAGTTTCTGCAATTGTGTGACATTTGAAATTTTGAGGACTTTTCATAGGATACATAAATGCTAGGGTCCAGACAAGCAGGATTGGTGGTTGGTGGTTGTTCAGGGACTATGCTTAAGGTTCGTTAGTAGTCATGCTCAAAGAAGAAACAAATTTAGAGTCAAGGATCTCTCTCTCTCTCTCTCTCTCTCTCTCTCTCTCTCTCTCTCTCTCTCCCATCTATTTTTCTTTCTCTTCTATCTAAGTGTTGTTGTGTGTGTATGTGTGTGTGGTGGTGGTGGGAGGTATAAAGGGTTGGGAAATAAAGGAACCCACAAAGTAGCAAAGACCAGCTACATCCAACAACCTCATGGTATCACATAAAGTTACATAATCACACTCAAACATCCTCACAGTTACAGGTACCTAAAGCACACAGTATACAAACATCCACACAGCTTAGCAGTCTTGGAAGCGTAATTACTATTTGATATATCCCTCATACACATGAGTTATACCGTTACACACAATAGGTCCAAACACATTGGGACACAAACACACACACACACACACACACACACACACACACACACTGCCACAAAGTTATTAATCACACATACTAATAGAGAAAATGTGCATACGTCCACACACAGCTCTGCGCATGGTCACAGGTCATTGACACACCCACCAAAGAAACCTAAAAATCACAGCCACGCACTCACTGCGTCCTAGGGTCACTTAAGGTCACACTTACACAGAGCCAAAGCTTCACCGCTGCTCACCCGGCTAGACCAGCGCCCACTGACCTGACATCTCAGATACTGACTGGTATTTCCCTTCAGACCCCAGGGCCGCACCTTTGGAGCCTTAACAAGGGCCTAGGCCGCTCGCCGAACACTTTCCCGTCCCCGGACGACGAGGGTCCCGCAGGCAAAAGAAGGGGCTGCTTAGCACTCGCGCACGCTTCTGGGAAATGTAGTCCGCGATTGGAACTGGCGGGGAAAATGGCATCCATTCTCGGATTTCCCGCCAGAGCATCGCCTGAGGCAGGCCGAGGAGCTCGTTCCGCATTTGCAATTTTGTGCGTGAAATTCCTAGACATAGATACAAACTCGGATAGAAACTCTTACAATACATAGAGCTCCTTCCATGATAGGGGCCAATCTCAGAGAATCACTGTATGTGTTTGGAGTAGGTTTGTGCCGGAAGTTGTGTAGAGTCGCATGTATTTCTGGGAAATGTAGTCTAGAAAAGGAACTGCGTGGCACTGGTCTCCTGGAACAAAGTTGTTGAAATGATTTCTGAGATACCACACCCTGAGTCTGGGCATTTCTGGGCCTTGTAACTCACTGTAGGAATGTTCAGGATGACGACAGATTCTCTGTTTTGCCCTTTTCTGTTGGCGAGGCGAAGCCTAGGATTTATATGATCCATTTAGGTGGCATATAAAAAACTGAATATTAGTTATTAAAATTCAGCAGATTTAGGAAGAATTGTAAACGAGTGGTTGTTCCCGAGTAGGTATAGGGTTCTGTTATAACGTAGTGAAAAAAAATTCTTTTCGAATTTTTATTTACTTTGAGTCTGGGTCTCACTCTAGGCCGCCTTGCAAGTCACTATGCAGACTTGGTTTGCACTGAACTGACGTTGATCAGTGTCCGTGTCTCACAAATGCTTGGACCAAAGGCAAGCTTCATCACACACTAGGTACACTTTTTCACTTTGGTGTTTATGGGACTCATTTCAGTATAAGTATTTCCTTTCTTGCTGCACAATATTCTATTTTATGAGTTATGTGTATGAGTTTGTATATCCAGTCACATATTTGTGGTTGTTACAGTAATCTCTAGATTAGTTGTTTTTAATAAAGCAAATAGAAGAGTTTATTTACAATTCCTCTCTCTCTCTCTCTCTCTCTCCCTCTCTCTCTCTCTCTCTATTTTGAGATAGGGTTTCTCTGTGTAACCCTGGCTGTCCTGGAACTCACTCTGTAGACCAGGCTGGCTTCGAACTCAGAGTTCTGCCTGCTTTTGCCTCCCTAGTGCTGGGATTAAAGTTGTGTGCCACCATCGCTGGCTTTTGTCAGTACTTTTAAAAAGTTTTGTTTTACTGTTTTTCTGTATGTGCCTGTAGAGGCCAGGAGGGAATGTCACATCACCTAGAGTTCCAGACAGATTTGAGAGCTGGGAACAGAACTCTGGTCCTAGGGAAGAGCAGTAGGATCGAGCACCTGACGCTTGAGACTCTGTTTCAGCTGCTAATGTCAGTCTTTTGAGCTTAATTAGATATTTAGAGGGTGAGCCATGGTATTAAATTAAGGCCTCATTTACACACTAAGGACATTGCTATCCATGAATTATATTTTAATTTTACGTGCTTTTAGTCACATGTTGGTCATATTCAGTTCTTTCTTTCCTTCCTCCCCTTCTCCCTACCCTCTTCTGCATATATCTCACCCTGACCTATTGCTTTATCCTGAGGAGTCCTGAGCCTACAAGTGTGAGCCATCACACCAGGCATTAAACTATTCTTTTTCTTACTTCTGCCTACTAGTTTACTAGAGGTGGTTAGAGTGGAGAATAACGAAACGGACGGACTTCACCCTCGCATTCTTCTCTGTCCTTCCGAAGGACACCCTGACCACTCCCTTCCAGGCAGTATCTCCCACGGGATTTATCCCAGATTCTACTCTATTCCCCCCCCCCTTTTTTTTTAAAAAAAGATTAATTTATTTATTATATGTAAGTACACCGTAGCTGTCTTCAGACACTCCAGAAGAGAGCGTCACAGATGGTTATGAGCCACCATGTGGTTGCTGGGATTTGAACTCTGGACTTTGGGAAGAGCAGTCGGGTGCTCTTACCCACTGAGCCATCTCACCAGCCCTCTATTCTATTTCCCAATGTGCTTTGTCCTATTAAAGATTT
Organism: Mus pahari; assembly: GCF_900095145.1. Lineage (NCBI taxonomy): Eukaryota > Metazoa > Chordata > Mammalia > Rodentia > Muridae > Mus > Mus pahari. The sequence goes on along the minus strand of NC_034590.1, from coordinate 2,864,849 downwards.
TGACACTCTTCCAGTTGCCTCTGGTACTGATTCTGACGCTCTTGGGGTTGCTGGGCTTTTTCTCAGGAGCAGAGTTCCGTCCTAAATTGTCTACCCTTTTCATGAATGATTTTTCTATAAAGTGGATTGTACCATTTTGATTTCTCCCCTCATTTCCAAATGGCTTCTCCCACAAGCCCTCTCAATTTTTTCTTCTCTGAATCCCCTGTACCGCGTGGTTTCTTCCAGCAGAGGGCAGGGTATTCGGAGTGGCAACTAGGTTTCTCAGTGTCACAGAACTCATGACCCCGTGTCGAGAAGAAACTCCTCTTGTCGCATGATGCACAGACGTGGGCCACAGTGCTTGGATCTACGTTATCTCATTCCGTGTAATCTGGCTGGATAGCTATTCCTCTGCTGTACGGAATGCATAAGTTTGAAAGATGGCGGCCTACGCCGCATCTCTGGGCGCGACAATGTTCGTCGATCCTCCTAAGGAATTGTGTACAAAGGCTCTTGAAGCTATATATGCACGCTGTGGGTTATTGGATTCCTCTGGCATCGCGGCTAATGCTGAGCATGCGCAGTACTAATAGCCCAGCGCTTTTTTTTTTTTTTTTTTTTTTTTAAAGACCGGATGCGACCTTGGCCCTTGAAGGTGGTTTCCCCCACCCCCGCCCCCGTGCTGCTTCCTTTGAGTCTTAAGCGCAAGAAGTATTTGGAGATGATTCCGGTTGGTTTCAAC
>NC_034590.1:2838729-2863232 GCF_900095145.1 Mus pahari | reverse complement strand
AAATATATACACACACACAGATATATAATACACACACACACACACACACACACACACACATATAAAATCATGACCTTACAGTTTTGCTTTTGTTTTGTTTTGTTTTTTGGAGCCCTGGCTGGCCTGGAACTCACTCTGTAGACCAGGCTGGTCTCAAACTCACAGAGATCCACCTGCCTCTACCTCCAGAGTTCTGGGATTAAAGGCATGTACCACCACACCAGCAGACATTACAGATTTGGTTTTTAAACTTATTTATGTATGAGTACACTGTAGCTGTCTTCAGACACACAAGAAGATCCCATCAGATCCCATTACAGATGGTTGTGAGCCACCATGTGGTTGCTGGGAATTGAACTCAGGACCCCTGGAAGAACAGTCAGTGCTCTTAACCGCTGAGCCATCTCTCCAACCCCATTACAGATTTTTTTGTCTGCTTAGTTGTAGAGGTATATTGCTCACAACGAAAAGGTGATTTGTCCATCTCTTGTCCTTGGTCCATTTCTGGTTTATATGTTTGAAGTTATATTGTTATCAACACTTATGTGTATTTTTACAAAATATATTTATTCTTTGAAGAGTATATATATATATATATATACACACACACACACACACACACACAATGTATTTTGGTCTCACTAACCCTTACTATATCCTTCCAGTTATTATTATTATTATTTTTGTTTTGTTTTGTTTTTCAAGACAGGGTTTCTCTGTATAACCCTGGCTGTCCTGGAACTTACTTTGTAGACCAGGCTGGCCTCGAACTCAGAGATCCGCCTGCCTCTGCCTCCCGAGTGCTGGGATTAAAGGCATGCACCACCACCGCCCGGTTCCTCCAGTTAGTTTTAATAATAGGTATGACTAAGTACTTCAAGGACTATTGTAGCAATTTGAGTGTCCACCATAAGTTTGTAAAAGAGCTTAGTTTCACAAATATCTTTCCATTTTGCAAGTTTTTTTTCTTTCGTCCAGTTCTTACCCCCTTGGCTTTTAAAAGCAATTGCTATGTTTCTTATATGGTTGTACGTGCTTTACCCTCTAAGCTGTCTCCCCAGACCCAGATTTTTCTTAAATTTTCTATTCTCCCACCACTGTTTCTTGAGGGTAGTCCCTGGTACAACAATTTCAGCATAATTATGGAGATTACTTAGCATAAATTCTTAGATCTCTAGACTTGCTGGAGCAGAAGTCATGGGAGTGAGGCTGAGAATTTTTAACTATATTTTGACAATACCTCTAGATAATTTGAGTGCATACCTGCTCAAGTTTGAGAACAACTGCTCCGCGAGGTTACCGGCATGTGTTTCAGTGGTGAATGTCTAATGACTAAGGATTTGACCTTTCTGGGTGTCTTGGTGTCTCTGAGCCGCTCCTTAAGGATCTTTTACCACATTCCACAGCACTTGTTCCTCACAGCTCTGACTGAACTTGTAGAGGACCGCTAGGCTTCTGCTTGCTGAGAGGGCAGGGTCTAGACCCAGCGTGATCATGCCAACTGACTGGACTTCAACCCTGGAAGCTACATCACTAGCCCCAGAGGATCCTGGGAGCTCATGTGAGGTCAGGGGCGGGGTCTTGGGGGTAAGGGTTCCTCCAAGCAGTAGATGACCCTGATTTGTCCCAGGAGTCTCAGAGGAGAAGCAGATAGGCCACCGGAGCAACCGGACCTCTAAACCTGCCCCTCAGGGAACCAATCTTGATCTATCTTATCGAAAATCAAGAAATACCTGAGCAATGTCATCCACTCCAGAGGCAATGAGCGTGGACCATCATGAAAGACTGTTGTTTGGCATCCTACCATGTTTATCTATTGTCTGTGGATAAAATTCTTGGTAGAAAGTACTTCCAGATAGGGTTTCTGAAGGAATGGTGCCATTTCTTTTCAGATCGCCACACTGAACACAGATATTCTCTTGATTCAGTTCTTGACATTTCTGCTTCTCAGTAGCTCTCCAATTTTTATTTTTCCTTCACAATTTTTACTGCTTTCCTTTTTGGGAAACATTGTCAACTTTGTCTCCTCCCCTTCTGTTGAGCTGCTGTTACCACTATCAACATTTAATTTCAAGTTTTGGTTTTAAACATTTTACTCAATGAGATGTGTCACTAGGTATGTTTACCCCATAAGCTTGGAGACACAAATTCAATTCCTGCAACCACATAAAAGTGGGAAGAGAACAGACCCCACAAAGTTGTCTTCAGTCCCCATATCCCATCATAGGACACACAGGCCCTTTAGCTCCAGCTAAAAGCTGATGAGCAACACAGTACCAAGTTTCTTCGTCATATACAGCCTGCATCTCTCTCTCAAGAAAATGACCTTCACCAAGCAGTTGATCTACAGAACTCTCTCTACTGTTGGTTCTGTTTTGTTGAGCCATATCCTTCCAGTCTTGAGGGATAATTCTATTCTCTTTAAAGATTTTCTTTTAAGATTTATTTATTATTATTATATGTAAGTACACTGTAGCTGTCTTCAGACCCACCAGGAGAGGGCGTCTGATCTCATTACGGATGGTTGTGAGCCACCATGTGGTTGCTGGGATTTGAACTCAGGACCTTTGGAAGAGCAGTGAGTGCTCTTAACCACTGAGCCATCTCTCCAGCCCCAAGATTGATTATGTTGTAATTCTGATATTCTGCTGTCTATTCTGATTGATTAATTTGGAAAGGTTCATCTCCAAGCTCTGCTTCCAGTCCTCATTATTTTCTCTCTGCCGCTCAGTGTCCTCTGTGAGCTGCTGTATCCTTTATTCTCTCATCTTTTCCAGCTCCTGTCTCCACCCTTCATTTTCCTCTCTCTGTTGCTTATAACGACTTGGAAATTCCTTTAATTCTAATGTTTCCTCTAGTCCACCATATTGCCAAGTCTTAGATTTCTCTTTCTGCTGTTCATACTGCTCTATAAATTCCTGTATCTTCTGTTCTAGGCCCTGCTTCTATCATTTTATGTTGTAATTCTGATATTGTAGTATCCACCTTATTTTGATTTACTGACTTTAGTAAATTATCCTCTAGACTCTGTGTCCAAATTTTATCACTATCTCTTTGCTGTTCAGTTTGATCTATGAATTTCTGCCTCTTTTGTTCTCACATCTTTTCCAGCTCCTGTCACCAACCTTCATTTTCCTCTCTCTGTTGCTTATCAGGACCTATAAATCCCTATACCTTCAGTTCCAGTGTCTCCTCTAACCCCCTTTCTGAGGTGTGTAATTCTTTAACTAGGGCCCTGTCTTTTGAGAAGACATAGTAAAACAAGATATTGTAATAACTGTAATTGACAAGGTGTCAATTAAATCTACCCCATTGAACCATACAAATAACATCCCATAAAACTCAGAAGGTATTTACTGTGTTTCTCATCTTTAAGTATCAATCTACCTATTTCTTTATTATCAATTTATAATTCTTTTTACTTGCTCTGGAGCCTTTTATCTCCTTCTGCTGTTTGATTCAGGACACTGTAGTCCTCTCTGGTTCTTTTATTCGCAGGGAGGGCCTAACTGTAGAAAGACCTGTAGCCTCTGTGTGTCTGAGCTGGCTCTCTGTCTTTTGTTTGGGTTGCAGTCAGCAGTGTGTGCATTGATCTCAGGCAGTCTGCAGTGCAAACACTCAGAAGAGTGGAGAGTGGGTCTGGCTGTCCCATGTCCTGTTTAGATGTGGAGGATATGGGGAATGGAGCACAGGAAGGCTCCCTTGGTTGTAGGTGCCCAGATTAGCCTGCTGTGTCTGTGAGAAGACTACAGCCAGCCTCCAGGGTCCCTGGTCCCTCCCTAGGATCAAGGAATCCCAGTTGTGTTGCAAAACTGGCAATCCCCAAGTCCCAGCTCAGGTTGGGGAGCTGCCCCTGGCTGCTATGGTCTGCCTGGGGTGTGGGGAGGGAGCCTCTCAGCTGCTCTCTGAGGACCCCTCAGACCCACTCAGCTTTCAGCCCACACATTGCTGCAGCCCTAGATCACAGCCACAGCCATTTATTGGGGATAGGAATGCGGGTGGGGGTGGGGATGGGGTGGGAATATGGGTGGGGATGGGGTGGGGGTGGGGGTAGACTTTTATCTCACATTAGTTGGGTTCTGAGCAATATATTGGTGCGCCAATTTGTTGCAGTAATTTCCATCTTCAATAAGCCTGTATAAAAACCACACAACCTAGTTATTATAACTATATGCCTAGCTTGGGTAGATCTATCACTATCCTCACTTATTTCCCAGCTATGAGACCCTTTGCTACTTGCAGTTTTTCCTGGCCATGTGGTTCTGTTCCTTGTTAACTCTACCTCTTCTTCCTCAATCCCCTCTCTCTCCCTTCTCCTCTCCTTCCCTGTCCCCCATGTGCCCCCACTCTCTAAGACCTCCAGTTCCACCTTTCCCTTCTGCTCTTGCCTTTATTTGACCAGTTAGAATGGGGAGAAGGTTCACAAGAGAAGCAGAATTAACATCAGACTACAAACAGCACCAGGGCAACGTACATTTCCCCCCTTTTGTCCAGTTCAAAGGCTCTTTTCTCTTAGAGATAAATTGAGCACAACCATCTCAATTATGCAAATTATAAAGCATAATGTATACTTGTATATTATATTTGTATTAGTGGGTGTAGAGAGAATCTCTTGTGCACTGTGTAAAAGCATTCACCTGTCAATAAAAAAGCCCATGGCCAATGAGCTGAGTCAGGAAATAGGAAGTGAGAGTTCCAGCAGAGAGAAAGAGAGAGAGGGGAATTATGGGAAATAGACAGGCACTGGAGATTAACCCCAAATTCTAAGGAGCAGACATAGGCATGAACCTGAGAAGAAGTTAACCAGCTCTGTGGCATGCTTAGAAGAGAAGAAACTGGGTTATTGAGGTATGAGCTAGGCAGGGAACAGAGCAAAGGTTTTGCCTAGGCATTTCTTCATATATAAGAAGTCTCAGTCATTATTTCAGAAAACTTGCGCATGGCTATGCTAAAAAATTCACAGTTAGAAGTGGGAATAAGAGGACAGTTAGCTTTTACAGTTGAACAGTGCTCAGACATTGCAGAGTGGTCTTGGGTTGGTCTTCTGCTGAGATGGTCACAGGGAGTCTTTAGTGTTTTCTGTCTGTGGGGTCATGTGTGTGTGTTTAACACCATGGAGAGTACCATGATCTAGATAATCCCATCCAGCAGCTCCTAGCAACACTGGAACCCACATGATGGCACCAGGCCCCGCTGTCAGCGGCTACTTTTCTTCTTACTCAAAAACAGAGGGGTGGGAAAAGATTGGCTCATCAATAGAAACCTACAGCTGCATATTTAGGAACAGGACTTTGAGATGAAAGTCACCTAAGACACTAAAGGATGATTTTTACTTATAATAGTAATAATGTACAATAGTGACAATTTTGGAATTTTGGTTTCTTTAAAACCACAGAAATGTTATAATAATGTGTTTTTGTTTTAATCGCAGGTGTGAGATGTGGAGCTGCTTCAGAGTGTCCACAGCAGCTGATCATGATTTGCCTCGTGCTGTAGCAGGGGGGTGATTTTTGCCTGCAGCAGATAGTTTATGTGAGTTTGTAACATTTGGCATTCTGGGAATGTTTCAGAGGTGTATAAATGGTAGGGCCCCAAAAGGCAGGGTGGGTTGTAGCTTGTTGGTTGGCTTCGGTTTCTTAAGTAGTCGTGGGAAGAAAAGAAAGGAGAAGAAATTAGATATTCTGATTTCCAAATATCAAACTTGCCTCAAGAAACATGATGCCCCTATTCAGCAGGAAGTAATCTAGTGATAATGCCACCCCATTTCCCCTCTCTCCTTTCTCTCCTACCTAGTGTTAGGGTAGAAAAAAGAGGTGGAAAAGGGTAGAAGAAAGAGGAACCCACATAGTAGCAAAGGTTGGATACAAATTACAGTATTTATTTATCAATGTTCCTTTAAATAAACATGAACAGAGATCGCCACTGACTCATGTGTCTGCTGGCCCACTGTCCCCAAGACGGTTTCTGTTGTATCCTACCTATGGCACCAAACTATTGTAAAGCCTTTCTGTCTGCCCCTACAAGTCGCCTGCTACACCCTGTCCTTCAAGGGCTGAGCTGAAGTGGTGCCCAGGCCGCTGGAGCAAGCCATATCCAGCAAAATGGGGTAACACCGTTGGACTGACGATTTAGATTTCTGCCCTTGTTCTGTTTCCTATTTCTGTGATAAAATACCGTCACTAAAGCAACACAATGGAGAAAGGGTTTATTTGGCTCACAATCACAAGTTACAGTCATTAAGTGGGGATGTCACAGTGTGAGGAACTTGAAAAAGCCGCAGTCAAGAGCAAAGAGAATACACACATGCGCGCTTTCTTTGCTCTGCCTCCCCGCCCTCATCCATCCCTTCTGAAGTCCAGGATCCTTTTCGTTACCTCGGATATGGTACAAATCACTGTGGCTGCTGTCAATTAGAATAATCAAGACAGCTTCCCACAGGCCAACTTGATCTAGACAATCCTGCACTGGTACTCTATTCCCACAATTGTAAATTGTTAGGTTGACAAACATAATCATTACAGTGTCCAAGGTAATGATGGTCGCTGGGATCTTCTTACCCTCCTGGTTTGGAGTAGATGGCTGCTAGGGGCTTGGAGGGCATTGGCAAGTCATTGCGCTTTGTTCTCTTCTGTGACCCTCTTGGGTTTCTATGATGTCCTCTAGCCCCCTTCTTCAGTTCTTTCCATCAAAACACAGTGGTTACTTTGTTACTTTGTGGGATGAGTGATAGTTTCTACTTGGCCATCTTGTTGGCCACAGCTCACTCTGGGGCTTTCATGAATGAATGGAAGACAAAACAAAACCTACTCTCCTTATTTCTAAATATGCTTTTCCACCTCCCTGATACCCCCTCCCCTCCCCCTCCCCCCTCCCCCAGTCCTGAGTGTGTTTACTCTAAACATGATTTGTTCTTACAGGAATTAGTGTCCTTCATGGATGTGACTGTAGATTTCAGCAGAGAGGAGTGGCAGCATCTAGATCCAGCTCAAAGGAGTCTCTATCGGGATGTGGTGCAGGAGACCTACAGCCACCTGCGCTCAGTGGGTAAGCAGAGTCCCCTTGTATCAGACAGGAAGCTTCATTGAGCTTATTCTATTCTCAGTTGGATCCCTGCTCTGAAGCATCTTAAGAGTCTTTTAAGGTTTATTTTGTATGTGTTTGTGCACATATGCGCTTGTCTTTCTCTAGTGTGTGCTCACCGTGAAGGTGCAGTATCTATGGAGGGCAGAAGAGGGCATCAGATCCCCTAGAACTGTATTTACAGGCAGTTGTGAGTGCCCAATGTGGATGCTCTGAACCAAACCTTCAAGTTGAGAGTAAATGCTCGTAACTGCTGTCTCTCCAGCCCTGTCTGTGAGCAGTTCTTTTTTTTAAAGATTTATTTATTATTATATCTAAGTACACTGTAGCTGTCTTCAGATGCACCCACCAGAAGAGGGTGTCAGATCTCATTACGGATGGTTGTGAGCCATCATGTGGTTGCTGGGATTTGAACTCAGGACCTTTGGAAGCTACAGTGTACTTATATAGAATAAATAAATAAATCTTAAAAAAAAAAAATCCTACCCAAGTGAGTCCACATTTGACAGGGTCTATCTTTCTGGTTAGCTGAGTTTTGTTGTTATTATTTTATTACAGTACTTCACTGATGAGGCCTTCATTTAATTATAATTAAATTTATAATTATAAATGTATATCTTTTAAATGTTATATAAATGTCAGCATATTCATTTTAATTCTAATTCCGTCTTGGACTTATGATAAGGTGTTATATTCCCTTTTTCCTTCTTTGGCTCACATCTTCTCTCCCCACCATGGATCACTGATTTATATAATGGAAACGTCTAAAAAGCATGTGTTAGAAAGTTTAAAATAAATCAGAGCCATGTAACCATTGATAGACATGTCAGCTTTCTCTGTATCTTTCTCTGTGTCTTTCTCTGTGTCTTTCTCTGTGTCTTTCTCTGTATCGTCTTTCTCTGTGTCTTTCTCTGTGTCTTTCTCTGTGTCTTTCTCTGTGTCTTTCTCTGTGTCTTTCTCTGTGTCTTTCTCTGTGTCTGTCTTTCTCTGTGTCTTTCTCTGTGTCTTTCTCTGTGTCTTTCTCTGTGTCTTTCTCTGTATCTTTCTTTGTATCTTTCTCTGTGTCCCTTCTTTTTGTTTTACTTTGATCTTGCCTGCCTTATGTAACATCTACCTGGCTGGTCCCTCTAATCGATGTATTGTATGCCTGGATGTTTCTTGTCCCTTACAACTTTCTCCATCAAATTGCCCCCTGCCCTCTTCTCTGTGTTTGTCCTGGGTGGGCCACGTGTGCCCTGACATCTTGCTGCACTGTTTCTTCTTTAGAAAGGAACCTGGCTTTAGAGCTGGGAATTCTGAAAAAGCCTCTCTGCACATCAAACAAGGAGGTGGTTTGCTTTTGCTTTGCTTTGTTTTTGCAAGTAATGTTTTCTCATATTTCATTCTAGAAGAACTACAGCAGATTGGTGACCAGAAAAAGACCTACCAGCAAATAGGACATAAGGCAGCGAGTGATATGGTTTTCATTAAGAAGACACTGGATGCAGAGAGTCGCTATGACTACTCAGGTGTTCGGAAGGTGATTCATGTGAACTCATACATTGTTCTCCCCCCCAAGAGGCCATGTCGATGGGACCCACCTGAGGATGAGCTGAAGCATAATTCAGATTTACAGACTCATAATGAAAGTAATGGGCCGAAGAGAATGAAAAAGATTACTGAACATGGTAAAATTTCATCCTGTATCAACACTGAACATATTCTAACAGGAGAGACATTACGGGACCATAATCAATGTGGAAGAGTCCTCAGCTATAAACAAATACCTTGTCAATATCAGAAAATTCATACTGGGGAGAAATCATATGAATGTGCTGAATTTGGAAAGATTTTTACCCAGAAGTCACAGCTCAGAGTACATGTGAAATCTCCTACGGGAGAAAAACTCTACGTGTGCGTCGAATGTGGGAAAGCGTGTTCTCAGAAGTCAGAATTCCTCACACATCAAACAACCCACACTAGAGAGAAGCCCTATAAATGCACTGACTGTGGGAAGTCCTTTTTCCAAGTATCTTCTCTTTTCCGGCACCGGAGGATTCACACTGGAGAAAAGCTCTACGCCTGTAGCCACTGTGGGAAAGGCTTCTCTTACAACTCAGACCTCAGGATACATCAGAAGATCCACACAGGAGAGAAACACCATGGCTGTGTCGACTGTGGCAAAGCCTTCACACAAAAATCCACACTCAAGATGCACCAGAAGATCCACACGGGAGAGAGGGCCTATGTGTGTATTGAGTGTGGCCAGGCTTTTATCCAGAAGACACACCTGGTCACACACCGAAGAATTCACACTGGAGAAAAGCCATACGCATGTGACGGCTGTGGCAAAGCCTTCCTTTCCAAGTCCCAGCTCCTGGTTCACAAGCGAATTCACTCAAGAGTGCGGCCCTGTGTGTCTCCCGACCGTGGGAAACCCTTCAGCAGCACTCCCAACCTCCTTACGAATAAGAAAGTTCAAGTGAGAGAGAAATCGTCTATCTGCAGCGAGTGTGGGAAGGCCTTTACCTACAGGTCGGAGCTAATCATTCACCAGAGAACTCACACGGGAGAGAAGCCTTATCAGTGCGGGGACTGTGGCAAAGCCTTCACCCAGAAGTCAGCCCTCACCGTGCACCGAAGAATCCACACGGGGGAGAAGTCGTATGTGTGTGTGAAGTGTGGGCTGGCTTTCGTGCAGAGGGCACACTTGGATGCACATCAGGTAATTCACACTGGAGAAAAACCTTACCAGTGTGGTCACTGCGGGAAATTCTTCACTTCCAAGTCGCAGCTCCACGTGCACAAGCGGATTCACACGGGGGAAAAACCCTATGTGTGCAGTAACTGTGGGAAGGCCTTTGCCAACAGGTCAAATCTCATCACACATCAGAAAACTCATACAGGGGAGAAATCCTATGTCTGTGCAAGGTGTGGAAAAGCCTTCACTCAGAGGTCAGACCTGGTTACACACCAGAGAATACATACTGGAGAGAAGCCATACGGGTGTAGCACCTGCGGGAAAGCCTTTACCCAGAAATCACACCTCAATATACACCAGAAGATTCACACCGGAGAGAGACAGTACGAATGCCGAGACTGTGGGAAGGCCTTCAACCAGAAATCGATACTCATCGTGCACCAGAAAATCCACACGGGGGAGAAACCCCACGTGTGTGCCGAATGCGGGCGAGCTTTCATCCGCAAGTCCAACTTCATCACCCATCAGCGCATCCATACTGGCGAGAAACCTTATGGATGCAGCGACTGCGGCAAGTCCTTTACCTCCAAGTCACAGCTCCTGGTGCACCGGCCAATCCACACCGGCGAGAAAGCTTACGTGTGTGCCGAGTGTGGGAAAGCCTTTAGCGGCAGGTCGAATCTCAGTAAGCATCAGAAGACTCACACTGCGGAGAAGCCTTACGTGTGTTCGGAGTGTGGCAAGTCCTTCAGGCAGAAGTCAGAGTTGATCACACACCACAGAATCCACACTGGGGAAAAGCCTTACGGTTGCAGCGACTGCGGGAAATCCTTCACGAAGAAATCCCAGCTCCAAGTGCATCAGCGAATTCATACAGGAGAGAAGCCGTACCAATGTGCCGAGTGCGGGAAGGCCTTCACTGATAGGTCCAATTTGAATAAACACCAAACAACACACACTGGAGAGAAACCTTATAAGTGTGTAGTGTGTGGGAAAGGCTTTGTGCAGAAGTCAGTGCTCAGCATGCATGAGAGTGTTCACACCTCGCCAGTATGAGAAAGGACCTATTGAGGACACGTCTTACTGTAATTACTGTCTCTATGGGACAGAATGACAGTGTCACACATTACTGCTCAGAAAAGGATCTCAGAGAAGACACTGAATGGGATTATGGGGCAGGACATTTCTTTTTGCTGAGAAGAAATTGCATCAATCTGACACAATAGAAGCTTTCTCATGGCAAAAAACACTGGAACATTGTTATCAAGTTCTTCACAAGAAAGATTGTGTCCACTCACGTTGATGCAAAAATCCTGTTGGTGGAATATGTCTACTGCCAGTAATTAAGTGGTAATATAATATAGTGTACATGACAGGGACCTTCTCTTCTGTCATGTGTTTGCTGCAAACATTAACAGACCTGTGGGTGTGTCTGCCTTCTTGATTAGGTCTAACATAACTGGCACATCCGGTCCTTCTGTTGAGAGACATACATATGGGCCTGGGTATGGCGTTTAGTGCCAGTAATTCCAGCCTTCTGGGAAAGCTGAGGCAGGAGGGTTACCATGAGTTCAAGGCTAGTCTGAGCTACAGGGTAAGGCACAGTAAAGACATATCCTGACACAAACTTGAGAGTGTATGTGGCCTTCCTGTCATTTACACCAGGACGTGTCACAGACTTTATAAGCTACCAGTGCTATCTTTGTCAAAAAAAACCAACATGTCTCCTACCTCAAGTATCATGTCGTTTGAATTTTCCTTACCCCCAGGAAGGCTTAAAGTAAAAATGTTGAGATCACCTGGGTCAGATTAAGACCCTTGTCCCAGTTTTCTAGGCTCACATGCCCTCCTCAATGATCTCATAAATCAGCTCATTAGAACAGTCCTGGGGTTGGGGAGCTAGCTCAACGCCTGCGTGTGCACAGGTTGAGCAGAGGCTGCCATGCTATCAGCAGCCACCATTGGGTGTTTCCTCAGTTAGGTGTGGTGCCTCGGTGAGAACCCCTCTTTGGAAATCACTCTGATGTACATTCGTAGGTGTAGTAATGGGATGCTAAACCGGGCTGGGTTCCTGGCTTGCTGAGGGTGGGGGCAAGGGAGAAACACCAAGCAGTGCCTCGATGGTTCTCAACCTCCCTAACTCTGCCACCCTCTAATACAGTTCCTCAGGCCGGGGTGACCCCAACCATATTTCACTGCTATTTTATAACTGTAATTTTGCTACTGTTATTGATTGTACCATAAATTTTTTTGGACATAGGAGGTTGTCAAAGGGGCCCTGACCCACAGGTTGAGAACGGCTGGCTCACTGTATGCTCTGCCCACCTTCCACAGCACCCTTCTCTCCCATGTTCTTTAGACACAGCAGTTGGCTTCTGGCTTCAGGGCCTTTTCATCTGTTGTGCCTCTGCAAAGAGCACAGTTTGTTTTATCTGGTAGCTTGCTCTGGCATGCCTTTCTTCCATGACAGCTCCACATAGATCCTCTCTGTCTGCTTGGCGTACGCTCCTGGCCTCTCCTTTTTTTTTTTTTAACCCTCCGAGGCACCCCTGCTGTGTATATTTTACTTAGTTGTCTTTTGTTCACTCTAGAATGGTTTCCCTATTTACCATGACGAGTCTATACTCATGTCTGACTGTGTGTTGTGGAGACTGACCATGGCTTGTCATACCAAGTTCCTCCAATGTTTCTTATTTGACTGCAGAGGAGGATCCAACAGAGATGACCAACTTCCCTACAGTATTCCGGACTTTGCCTCCAGGCTTTGCCCGATACTAACCTGCTTAATGAAAGGAAAACTGGGAAATACGTGGATGCTTCTTCCCAGAATTCGCTGCCATGATTCTAAAACCTCAAAGTGATTGGGGAAAAATTTAAGAAGCCCCTTCATCCTTACCTCTTCAACCCCAAGAACCCAAATGGTAGATCTTCATCCCACTTCCCAGGGTACCTGAATCAGTGAGCTGGAGGCATCAAGAAAAGACGGGTAGGTCTTTGAAAGTCAGGCAGTCCACCCAAGATAGGCAGTGGAAGGATTCAAGCAGAGCAGTGCATGGAAGCTGTGGGCATGGGCCCAAGGTCTGACACCGGCAGTGATATGGAATGACTCTGGGCTTTCCTAGCAACTGCCTCATCTCACCTCACCTGGAAATGGGATAACTGGAGGTCAAACTGACTTAACACCAGTCACAAGACAGTAGCAGGACCTGAAAAGCCCACCGGGGGTTTCTTGTGTAGATTTCCAGATACACTGGGATAGATCTGACCACAGTCTTGAGGCCCGACCCTCAGGTAGGGAACCACATTTTGCTGCAAATTTCTTTCAAGTAATTATTATGGGCAGCCTCCTGCAGCCTGAGGAGGAGAGACACTTTCCTATCAGCAGTTGTCACCTGCTGTAGCTCCTCAGCAAGTGGTGGCACCTCACGAACCCCTCTCTAAAAGTTACTTTGATGTCCACAATAAAGCATGAAGCAGACGAGTAAATTTATCAACCGCTATGCTGTCTCGTGGAAGAAGTTCAGTGCCCCTAAACCCTCCACATCCTCCTGTCTGTCGGTCTTTCTTTTCTGATTATTAGAAACTTGACTGCGTCCATAGTTTTACCTTTTCCAAAATGGTATGTTGGAAACACAGAATGTGGACCTTTTGGATTGCCTTGTTTGACTAATATACATTTAGGTTTCCTGTGCGTTTAGGTTTCCTCTGTCTATGGGAGTGGACCAAGCTCATGCCTCTGGTGCCGAACAGTCATCCCATTGTGTGGCTATGCCATCTGCTCACCTAAAGGGCATCTGGAGTAGCTCTATACATGTGTGCACTATACCTGTGTGCACTATACTTGTGTGCACTATACCTGTGTGCAGGGACAAAAAAAAAAGACAACAAAAGACTTATGTTAGAGAAGATGACAGCGTAGAAAGTGCTGAGAATCCATCTTTCCACCTAGTTATAAGCCATACTTACTGGGGAGCTGGAGAGATGGCTTTATGGTTAAGAACACCATTGTTCTTGAAGAAGATCAAAATTTGGTACCCAGGAGCCATGCTGGGCTGCTTACAACTATTTGCAATTCAGTTCCATGTTTCTGTTTTCCATGGGCACCTGCACTCAGGTGCACACACACACACACACACAATTAAAAATAAATCTTTGCAAAGAACACACGAAATTGGGAGAGAATAGTAGAGGTAGAGAGAGGAGAGGCATTGGCAGAGAAGAAATAGGAATTAGATTTAATCAAAACATAAGCATATATAAAATTCTCAAGAAATAGTAAAATAAAATTCTTAATAATTAAAAGATTTTTAGAGCACATACGCAAAGGGTGTTTAGTCACTGGAAATGAGAGGACTAGGGGGAACCCTTGTTGCTCTTGCAGAAGACTCAGTTTATTGTCAAACTCAATTCTCAGCACCCACATTAGGCAGCTCACAGCCATCTATACTTCCAGTTTTAGTATCTCATGCCCTCTTCTGAGCTCAGTCACTAAGCATGTACATACTACTCACACATATGCAGGCCATCCCCCCAATAGATCTTAAATATATATTTAGTATATTCATATATATTATATATTAAATATATACAAAGAGCACTGAGAAAACAATAAGATTATAACTCAGGCTGATCTTTAGTACAGAGAAATCCTGAAACACTTTTAGATTCCAGCAAGTCCTGGCAAATGAGAAAAGTATTGTTTAGCATTACGACATTACAAAATTTCAGGCCAGGTGGTGGTGGTATGTGCCTTATACCTAGCACTGGGGATACAGATGCAGGTGGATCTCTTGAGTTTGAGGCCAGCCTGGTTGACAGAGTTTCAGGGTTGTGAGTTATACTGTTCAACCAAAGAAAAGAGACCCTGCAGGATGAATTTAGGCTTCTCAGCATCAGGATGGACCTCTGACAGGCTGAACTCAGAATTACCTAGTTGGAAAGCCTCTTGTTACTTAGAAAGCACTTTTAACAAGTCAATTTCTGCATATCAAAACTTCTTTTTTTTTTCTCTCTGAGACAGGGTTTCTCTGTATAGCCCTGGCTCTCCTGGAACTCACTTTGTAGACGAGGCTGGCCTCGAACTCAGAAATCTGCCTGCCTCTGCCTCCTGAGTGCTGGGATTAAAGGCGTGTGCCACCATGCCCAGCACATCAAAACTTCTTATGTGTCTAGGAGCTGTCTAGAGGAATCATTACCTAAGCGATCCTCAGCCATACACACTTCCTGGTTTGCCAGCTTTGTCTTGGGATTAAGTTATGCAGAGGCTCTGAGAATCCTTCTGGAAGAGCAACTCTGTAATCCTCAGGTAATCACTAAGAACAGCTGCTGCAAAGCCTAAGGTGCAATCATTCAGGTCCGATACAATGGCATTGCTCAGACTTTGCTACAACACGATATGTTCCTGGACAGCCAAGATTACAAATAGAAACTCTGTCTCAAAAACAAAACAAAACAAAACAAAACAACAACAACAACAACAACAACAACAAAAAGAAACTCTGTATCCAAACCAAAACATAGCTCCTCGGTTAGTGCTGGACTTCACGCTCAACTCTCCTCTCCACACAGGGATTTAGTGTGGCTTTGCTGTAAAGGTTTGGCTGTGGAGTCCCAATCACTGCCCTGCTGTGTCTGACTGTTACCATTCTTTCTGCCCTCTCTTCCACAGTAATCCCTGAGCTTTGAGAGGACAGGGTGTGATACATATGTTCCATTTAGGGTTGAGTATCCTGCCCCGTTCCTGTCCTTTCTTCTCCCCACGTTACCCAGTGGTGGATGTTTGTTTTAATTGCCACACACTGCAAATGAAGCTTCTTTGATGAGAGTTAAGAGATAAAATCAATCTGTGGGTATAATGGTAAGTTAGGGATTCATTTAATACCATGTTATCTTAGCACAGTAATTGTAGTAGGTTCTGTTTCGTGTAACTCTAATAAGCTACGCTAGCTCTTTCTTGAGAGCTCTGCCCGAGCTCCCTCAAACTCTTGAGGCTAGCTCTGCCAAGCCGCCCTGGTCTCACTCAGCTATGCCAATCTGCCAGCTCTGACACTTTCCCCATGAATTCTGGAACTAAGTGCCCTCTTCTCCAGCCAACTACCCTATGGCTAGCTCAGCCAATGTCCGTGCCTTTTTTCCTGCCCACCTGAGTTGCCATGGATGGAAATCACCAGACAGCCTTAATACTTAAAACTAGCCAGATAACCCATTGGGCGAAGAAGCCACTGCTCTAAACTCATTGGCTGTCCTATATCAGAATTCCACTGGTGGAATTCTTTTTTCTTTCGCCCAGTGATTGGCTTCTGCCATCTTTATTGACACAACCAAGAACCAATTAAAAGGAAACAACACCTCCACCTACATGGTTCTCCCCAAGGGTCTATGACTTGTCCAGTCATAAATTCTTGCCTTAATCATGGCACCAGTTATGGGTTTCATCTCCTGGAGCCGGTCTTAAATCCAATGAGAAAGTGGTTGGTGACTGTTAGGATGTTTGGGCCAGTATTGCACCAGTAGGCCTGTGTTACCAGGCCAGTCATTATGTCATTATTGTAGCTCACAGGGTTCACAGTCAGGTAAGAGCTGATGACTCTACTTCTCCACCAATAGTACACAACATCACCCAGTACCACAAAAGACAGCCAGTAGGGATGAAGCTTCCAAGTGAGTATCAACATGACTTCTCTATGACTTAGGTATGTTGTGTCTTCAACAACAGAGTCTTACCATCAAGTTCTAGACCAGCAGTTCTCAACCTGTGGGTTGAAACCCACTTGGTGTCAAATGACCCTTTTACAGGGGTTTCATCGTATCTTGGATATCACGTTTTCTATGATTCATAACAGTAGCAAAATTACAGTTATGAAGTAGCAATGAAAATAACTACATAGTTGGGGGTTACCACAGCATGAGAAACTCTTTTTTTTTTGGGGGGGGGGTTGAGACAGGGTTTCTCTGTTTAGCCCTGGCTGTCCTGGAACTCACTCTGTAGACCAGGCTGGCCTCAAACTCAGAAATCCGCCTGCCTCTGCCTCTCGAGTTCTGGGATTAAAGGCATGCGTCACCATGCCCAGCATGAGGAACACTTAAAGAATCACAACATTAGGAAGGTTTGAGAACCACTGTTCTAAAGGCAAGAGCACTGGCAATAATAACCTTGTAATGTTTGAGATTTCATTAGAGAAATTTAAAAGTCTATTTGTGGAGCTGAGGATGTACCTCAATTGACAATATACTTGTCTAACATCTACAAAACCTTGGGTTCATTCCTAGTATCACATAAACTGGACATGAGGTTACCCCTGTAACCTCAGCTCTTGGGAGGTGGAGACAGAAGTCTTAGCAGTTCAGAGTCAGCCTCTACTAGATAGGACATTTGAGACCAGTCAAGTCTACATAAGATATTGTCTTGAAAAAGGAAAAAAATGAGTTTGTGCAAGAGAATGAACCCATAAACTTAAAGATACAAAAACTGAAAGATAAACAAAATGCCAGGCATGGTGGACAAAACTTTAATCCCAGTACTTGGGAGGTAGAAGCAGGTGATTCTCTGTGAGTTCAAGGCCAGCTTGGTCTACACTGTGAGTTCTAAGACAGCCAGATCTCAAACGGAGCAAGCAAGCAAGAAAGCAAGCAAGCAAGCAAGCAAGCAAGCAAGCAAATAAAATGATAAAGCAAAATGAACACAGCCTAAAATACACATTGTCAAGTAACCCAACAGATGCTCTTCTCTAAGGAGGGCATCAGAGCTGCGAGAAGAATCCACAGGCCTGAGGAACTCTATGTATGTGGAACAATAAGCAGTCGACTGGAACAGGGCTCTTCCTCGGGGTTGTGACCTGTTGTGGAAAATAGTAAAAAGGCACCAGCATGTTTCCATGCTTGTGCTGGCAACCATGTACTGTCAGGCAGTGGCTGCACTGTTTTATCTCATGGAGACTCTCTGATCCAGAGCTCCAAAATCTCTCTACCCAGCTTGCCAAGTTCCCACTGTCAGGTCGCTACCACGGCAGCCCCAATGCTTCAAAACCCCCACGGCCTTTGTGGGCACATCAGGCAAACCCATGCTTTGCCGCTGTACTTTTCTCTCTGGAACCTAGCCCAATCTTCACGAGAAAAAAAAAACAAAAACTTAGTTTAGAATTGTCAGTAACTCAATCGCTGGGCACAGCAACTAAAATCCTAATCTGGTAAGCCTTATTAAATCAAAATCCTTCGGTGGTGACTCCTGACAGATCCTTTGAAACCAGGAGAGACTCATAGCTACGTCTTGTCCTCACGCCGTCCCTGTCCCAAAAGGCTCACTCCTGCTTCTTCCTCCATTCAGCCTGGAAGTCCCGCCTACTTGCCCAGTGATTGGCTTCTTAATTCTTTAGAGGATTGGTTCAAGAAGTCATCTGAGTACATGACTCACTCCTTGTCTGCAGCCCCTCTCTGGAAGGCAGAATTAGCATCAAAATACAAACAGCACCAGGCCCATCCACAACAGTGATCAAGCCAGCTCATTCAGTCAACAGGTCAACAGGTTCTCCATGGCAGGAGCAAGGATTAAAAAGAAAAAAGCGGGGCTGGTGAGATGGCTCAGTGGGTAAGAGCACCCGACTGCTCTTCCGGTCCGGAGTTCAAATCCCAGCAACCACATGGTGGCTCACAACCATCTGTAACAAGATCTGACTCCCTCTTCTGGAGTGTCTGAAGACAGCTACAGTGTACTTACGTATAATAAATAAATAAATCTTAAAAAAAAAAAANATTTNTTTAAAAAAAAAAAAAGAAAAAAGAAAGAAAAAAGCATCACCCAGCTAAGATGCGTTTAGTTTTCTTCCCTACCTGATTTTATACCATTTTAATGACATGCAAGTAATAAGGTCAGTTCTAGGTTGAGGAACAAGCAAGGCAATAAACAAAGTCCTGTGATCACTCCCATGATCAGATCACCGTTTCTAGAGGCTTATCAGGATGACCAAGATATCTGAGCCCACTTTCCTGTCCTATCCCAAAGTCATATTCTTGCCAGAAGCCTACTTCTTTGTTCCAGCCTAAAATCAGATTCCTGCCTCAGCTTACTTCCTGTCCTGGCCCAATGTCAAATTCCTGCCAAGTGGCCCCCAAAAGCTCTCGATAGGATTGTGTTCCTCCTGGTACTCTGACCCCAAGAGTTTGTTTGGCCTTTGGGCAGCTGTGATATTTTTTCCCATTGCAATTCTTGTTTGGATTTATAAAGAGTTCTGAGTTGGGTAGTTTATTTGAACCAGCAAAGATACAAAGTCCCTCCTCATCTGTTGGCTGTGCCATGGACAGTTCTCCACTCAACCCTACCTACCCTTGGGGGTTGGGGATGAGTTGGCACAGAGTCAACAGCACAGACTCCAGGAGTAGGTAAGAAACGCCACAGCAAGCTCATCGGAGAACTGCTGCAAGCTCCTTTAATATCCTCCAACCATGCTCCCATTGGTTCCAAGAAAGTATCTATTCTAAATAGCAGTTCCTGACTGGCTGGTATTATTTGCACTAGCAATCCTTGGTCTCTCAGGCAGTCCTCAATTAGGTAATTAGGTCCTTCTGTAGGAGATGCTTTTTTTTTTTTTTTTTTTTGCCGCACAACCCCCAACGTTTACATAAAGGCAGCCCTGCTATTCCTGCTACATATCAACCATTTTGATTTTAGATTTGACAGCCTAGTGGGAGCTGTGGTGTCATTGCCTTGACATTGTTGACCCCACATCAGTGGATTCCCAGTATTCTGGACTGTGCCTATCTTAGGTTGTCCTGTCTTCTAGGATCTTACCCGTCATTGACTACCAGTCTTCAAAGAGATATCACTCTGGAGGCATGTCACACAAGGGGGAGATGAGGAACAGCCTACATGGCGGTCTCACAGATTTCTGCCATCCATTCTTTGTTCACTTCCTTAGGATGGCACAATTGGGATTTTCAAAGGCCATCAGCACCTGGAGGGTCACCTTATTCATGGAGTGCTGCCTAGAGATATGCTGTTCGAGACACAAACAAAATAATTATTATGACAGTTCCTCCCATCATAGCATTAGTGGCTATCTATGAGGTACATATACCCATGAATAAATCTTTCTCAAAGAAGCCAACAATACCGTCCCCAACAACAGTAATCTGTTGGGGAATTCAGTTTAGACTAAAGAACATGAACAATCAGGAGTTGAAGAAAGCATTCACTACATTGTTTCCCAGTTCCCAGAGTGCAGTGATGGGGAAGAAAAATACTACATGGACACACTGTTGTGAACAAATGCACAGGCTATAGCCAGCTGACCCATTTTGCCACTATATTCTGCATCCACCTGACATCTGGGAGTGGTTTCCCTTGACTGAGCACTAGGGTTTACTATGCCCTCCATCTGCCCTTGCCTTTTCAGTCCTTTATAGAGTCTTTGCTTCCTCTGTGTCACTCTCATGAACAAAAGTTAAAAGACACCATTCCAAGGATTCTTATTTATATTACATATGAGAGTATACTGTCACTCTCTTCAGACACACCAGAGAGGGCATCAGATCCCATTACAGATGGTTGTGAGCCACCATGTGGTTGCTGGGAATTGAACTCAGGACCTCTGGAAGAACAGTTAGTGCTCTTAATGACTGAGCCATCTCTTCAGCCCATCCACACTTCTTAATGAAGAGAGAATGTGACTGCCATAGATTTGAGTTTTCATTCCATCTTTACACAAGACAGCTCCAATTTCAATGATCAGTCTGGTCATAGGTCTGGATGGGTCAAATGGGGTGATATATGCACATCTTTGGACAGTCTTGATGTAGGAACAAACATGGCTTTCATTCCATCTGAACATTCCCTTTCACTCTTACCATTTAGTTTATATTTTGCTGCCTAGACTCCTGGCTTTCACATTTTTTTTGCTTGTTTTCTTTTTCTTTTTTTTCTGGTAAGGTCTTGATCTGTTGGTGGGCGACCTTCCTTCATATTGTATTAAGGTATGATCCTGTATTTTCTATTGTTAGTTCTGTCCTGGCAGAGAGCTAAGTGCTGGCAGGAGCTTGGTATTGTCATTTCTATGGCCCATCACCAAGTTTTCTATTTGTAAACAGTTGTCCTACACTTCCCCAAATGACAGTCAGGCAGCCCTCAGTGCCTTAGGCAACCAAAGAGAGGGACCAGGCATTGCCTTATTGCTGACTGGTTATAATAGGAATCTGATGGCCAATAGGTGGGATAGGAATTATGGGGACATAACTTCAGGGCACATGTGGCTGCAGGGGGGATGCCAGCGGAGAGCAGCAGGAGACTTGAAAGGGACATGAGGGAGACCCAAGCAGAGCAGGGAGGTAAAAATCTAGCCACATGGTGGAGACATGGTGTCTGAAAGTCGAGTTAAGTTAGAAGCTAGCTGAGGGACTGCCCCATCAAAAAGGCCTAGAGCTTTAAATTATAGAGAAGTCTCCACATCTACATTATTGAACTGCAAGTAGGTCTGAGAAAGCCATACAATAATATGGCTTTAGCTGGCTTGGTACTTGCTGTATAGACCAGACTGGCCTCAAACTCACAGAGATCTCAGTCTCTCTAGTCCTGGGATTAAAGGCATGCACCACATGCCCAGCATGGCATTCACAGTTTTCACTGAGAAAATAGGCCCTTGCGTGATGGGGACACATGGATGTGTGGTGGTTGTCCAAGGTATGGGCTTGCTTATTTAAAAAATAAAGACCTTTGCCTCTAGAATAGACCTCTTATGGTCTATATGTTCCCTTATTCTCCTTGGAGTACCCTGGGCTCTTAGAGTCTTGGTCTCAACTGTCACTCTCTGAATACATGTTCACCATTTCCAAAATACACTGTTACACTTTCTGCCTGGGATCCCAGTTCTGTATGTGACCCATAAGATATACCTACTATACCCTTGTAGAGCTTAAGTCTGGCTCTTCCTCCCAATCCCTTGCTCCTACAAATAAGACTCAGACTCAAAATGTATTTACAAATACCTTGGACAGACTGCTAGGCTTTCCTTAATAGATAATAACTTACATTATCTCATTTATTCTAGTCTACATTCTATCATGTGGCTGGTTACCCATGCTAAGGTACTATGTATCCATCTCCTCACCTCTTTCCCAGCGAATCTTCCACCTGGCTCTATCCCAGAATTCTCTCTCCTCCCAGATGTTCCACATCCTATTTCCTGCCTAAGCCATAATCCATCAGATTTATTACTGACAGGTGCCACATCCATACAGACATAAGCTACTCTTTCCACATAACCTGTATCCTGATGATACTCGTATTAACATTTCCTTGAAGGCTCTTAGCACCAGTGGCTCCTGGGGGTTGGGTACCAGCTCAGTGTTTTAGGTCAAGACTGAAGGGATGCTCTTGACATGGGGTCAGTGAGTTTCCAGATGACATAACCAGGCATCTTCATACCTTTCAGAAGGACCATTACCTTCCTTACCTTATTGCATCTCACTATGATATGATCCATTTCCATTTCCCTTTCTGAAACCTACCACTCAGAGGTGGGGTCCATAGAAAAGCCCACTGTGCCCACCCCATACCACAAAAGTGACCACCACCAAAGTGGCAGAAATGACCCAGTCAGGGTCATTTAGGTCTTAGGAAAATCCTCAGAATAGAGTATCCAGTCTTTGATAGTTGTTCCCCTAGCTGGTACTGGTTCACAGCCTCGCTGTCAGAATTGCACATCCTGGAGTCTGTATCACAATGACCATCATGGTGGCTTAGAGACATTTCACGAGACTTTGCAGAACCAATACCCCAATTAGGCACAATGCAAGCATGGACTAAGTAGGGAAAAGGAGGGGGACTTAAGTAGCACAGGGAACACCATGGGAGTTGGGTCTACTTTGTGGATGCTGTGTACTTTCCCCCCAGAAGAGTCCATACTACGAACCAGAGAACAGGGCTGCCCTGTATAGTGCGAATCTTGGTGTCCTAAAAAAAAAAAAACCAGTTATGTTATGTGAATATGGCTTTGTCTTAATCCTAGGTGTGGGATATGGGATTGTTTCATATTGTCCACAGCCACCAACTATGATTGTTCTGTGTTGTAGGAGAGGAGTGATTTTTCCTAGCTACAGATAGTTTATGTTTAGAATTGTGGGGACTCTTGAGAGGGTATAAATGGGAGAGCCCCAAGAGGGCCCATGGAGGCTGCTTCTGCTGGTGGTCCATTATGCTGCATTTGCTATTGCTGGATTGAATTGCTGTTTGGAGAAACCCTAACAACAGAGACTGGACTTTCCTCAAGGAACTCAATGCACCTAATCAGCAAGAAGTAGTCTAAAGAGGTCCATACACTCTTTCTTCTCTAACCTTCTTTCTCTCCTACCTAGTGTTGGAGGATTGGAAGGGATTGAGGTGGAATAAGGATTGGAAAGGGGTAGATAATAGAACTCAATAAAGTAGCCCAAAAATGTATGCCTACACGCATGTGCTTGGAACTCCTCTCTTCTGATGGGGGCTTATGTACCAAAGCATAGTCTTATAGACTGAGGAACTACTAGGTGAATAAAAATTGTCCTAGAGATGCGTATCTTTGCCTGAGTGGTCAGGTGTGACTTTTGTTCTTTAGTTAGGGGTTCCCATAGGAATTTGTTGAGTGGCTTTGTCTGTTTTTTTTTTTTTTTTTAAGATGTATGTATGTATGTATGTATGTATGTACACTGTAGTTGCCTTCAGACACTCCAGAATCAGATCTTGTTATGGATGGTTGTGAGCGACCATGTGGTTGCTGGGATTTGAACTCCGGACCTTCGGAAGAGCAGTAGGGTGCTCTTACCCACTGAGCCATCTCACCAGCCCACAAGGGTTTGTGTGTGTGTGTGTGTGTGTGTGTGTGTGTGTGTGTGTTTAAGACAGGGTTTCTCTGTGTAGCCCTAGCTGTCCTAGAGCTCACTTTGTAGACCAGGCTGGCCTCAAACTCAGAAATCCGCCTGCCTCTGCCTCCCAAGTGCTGGGATAAAAGGTGTGCATTACCACTGCCTGGCAAAGAGAGCTCTTCTTATCCCCAAGAAAACCTCACTCTAGAGGTTTAGACTTAGAGAAAAGGTACAGACAGAAGACATGGCAATCGTAACTCTTCTGAAGTAAAAATTTCCGGCTTCTTTGGAAAGTCAGTTCAGTCAGATGGTGTTTTGCTGGGGCAAACACACAGAAGAGTGTTTTCCTGAAGGGGAAAGGATGTTTTTCTAAAGCAGACATGTGAAGGAATATTTTGCTGAAGCAGACACAGGTGAAAGGTTAAGTCTGACTCATGAAAGACCGTTTCTCTGGAGCAGATACAGGTTAAAGGATATCTTGCTAAAGCAAGCACGTGAAAGGACATATGAAGGATTTTTTGCTAATGACACTAATGTATTAGTTTGTCTTACATTGTGTAGTTGAGCTCCATTTGTTGTGACTCCATAGTGAAAAACACAACAAAAAGCTTCTGGTGGTGTTCTGGAGGCTTCTTGCCACTCCTGGGATTCAGGCCAATGGGCAGAGTGATGTCAGCTGATACAGACCCATGTGCTGAGGCAAGACCCGGAGGACTTGATATTTGGAAGGAGTATAAATAGGACTCAAAGGATAGTGAGAGAGGCTTGCTTGTAGAGCTAGCTCTGCAATGCTTGCTCCTCCTCCTCCTCTTCTTCTTTTTCTTCTTTTCTTCTTTTTCTTCTTTTCTTCTTCTTCTTCTTCTTCTTCTTCTTCTTCTTCTTCTTCTTCTTCTTCTTCTTCTTCTTCTTCTTCTTC
>NC_034590.1:2807734-2838702 GCF_900095145.1 Mus pahari | reverse complement strand
TCCTCCTCCTCCTCCTCCTCCTCCTCTTCTTCGGCCTCGAACTCAGAAATCCGCTTGCCTCTGCCTCCTGGGTGCTGGGATTAAAGGTGTGTGCCACCACGCCCGGCTTCTGCAATGCTTCTTGGTCTCAAGTCTTTGCTGATCTTTACTTCGCTGAGAAAGGCACAGCTGAGACCTTCTCTTGGTATCCCTGCTGGTCCTAATTCCTCTGCTGACTTGATTCGGCTGAGGCCTGGCTGTTCCTGTTAGGTTGTGTCACCACTGCTGCTATCCTGACACTACTGAACTGCATGGACTGCTGGTATATCCGTCAAGTATTTGTGACTGGATCGAGCTGTCTCTGCTGACCTGTGAACTGAACAGCTGATTTCCTTACAATGCAGATGGGATGTGCTCCAAGGAAACATTTCTAATCAGGTCCACTTCCCCCATACCCTAATAACCTTTCTTTCTGGCTGGAGATATAGCTCAGTGATTAAGAGAACTGACTGTTCTTCCAGAAGTACTGAGTTCAATTCCCAGCAACCACATGGTGGCTCACAACCATCTGTAATCAGATCTGGTGTCCTCTTCTTGTGTGTCTGAAGTCAGCTACAGTGTACTCATACATGAAATAAATAAATCTTTAAATCTTTTTTTTTCTCCTTTAAATAACCTTTCTTTCCCACTACCTCTCATGGATTGTGGGCTAGAAGGGAAGTTAAAGCATTTAAGAACTGTTATTAAAATTAGGACTTTCTCAGGATTAAAATGAAAAGACAGATAACATTGTAGCATGACCCCAGTCAATTCTGAGACAGAAGGCAAATTTGATTTTCCAATCCACTTTTTATACCATTTTAATTACATGCAAGTTTTTTTTTGTTTTGTTTTGTTTTTCGAGACAGGGTTTCTCTGTGTAGCCCTGGGTGTCCTGGAACTCACTTTGTAGACCAGGCTGGCCTCGAACTTAGAAATCCATCTGCCTCTGCCTCCTGAGTGCTGGGATTAAAGGTGCTCACCACTATTGCCTGGCTAAGCCTACACTCTTTCCTTTCCTAAAGGCATCAAATCTAACCACAGCTCACTGATCAAGATAACAGCAACTTGGGGACAGTGTCATGCACCAACAGCAGCTCAGGTGCTGGAGATATGGTTCAGATGTCAAGAGCTCTTGTTGAGTAATGAGAGCCAGTATCTTGTACCAGTCAATGACTCCAGCAGGGGTGTGGGGGGTGGCACAGGAGGATCCCTGGGGATTGCTGGCTTCTAGTCTGGTTAAGAAAAAGAAAGCCCTGGGTTCAGGTTGAGACACAACTTCAAAAGAATAGCCAGAGAGTAATAGAGAGCACCCACTGTTCTTTACAGGAAACTTTAGGGTCACCAACATGTATCCCCATGCATACATAAACCTTAAAAGTAGTGGCCCTTTAGCCAACCCCCAGTTCTGCACGCATACAGGACCTGCCTGGCAGTGCGGGTGATTCCCTGCCTTATCTCCAGCCTTTACTATGTACAATGCCATTGCTTGAATACTTTGCAGTCTCTCTCCTGTAACTTTATTGTTTAAAGTCTATTTTTTCTATTTTTTTATTATATGTAAGTACACTGTAGCTGTCTTCAGACACTCCAGAAGAAGGCATCAGATCTAATTATGGATGGTTGTTAGTCACCATGTAGTTGCTGGAATTTGAACTCAGGACCTTCAGAAGGGCAGTCAGTGCTCTTAACTGCTGAGCCATCTCTCCAGCCCCTAAAGTCTACTTTTAATGATGGTTTTTTAAATGTTTTAACCTCTCTTTTAGTCTATCACCCACTAGAGGTAGTGGAAAAGAAAGGATATGGGGGAAGTGGACCTATTTAGAAAGATTATTTGGAGCCAATCTCATTTGTGTTGTCAGGAAATCAGCAGTTTGGTTCACAGGTCAGACACTTTACACATATACCACTAGTCTAGTTTGGTAGAGTCAGGATAGCAAACATAAATAAGCAATGGTAGCTTGACCTCATAGAGGCAGCCAGGCCTCAGCCGAATCAGCACAAGTCAGCAGGAGGGACCAGGGCCAACAGCAACATCACAAGTTCTTGGCTGTGCCTCTCTCGGCAAAGTGAAGATTAGTGAAGACCTGAGACCAACAAGCATTGTACAGTTGGCTCACCAGCAAGTCCAGGCCAGCCTAGCCAAGCAAAGCCTCATTTACAGCCTGTTGAGTCCTATTTGTTTTTGTTTTTTTGTTTTTTTTTTTTTGTTTTTTTGAGACAGGGTTTCTCTGTATAGCCTGGGCTGTCCTGGAACTCACTTTATAGACCAAGCTGGCCTCGAACTCAGAAATCCACCTGCCTCTGCCTCCCGAGTGCTGGGATTAAAGGCATGCGCCACCATGCCCGGCTTGAGTCCTATTTGTATTTCCTCCAAATGTCACGTGTTCCATGGATTTTGTCTTGTTATGTTTTGTCTCAGCTCATGAATCTGTCTCAGCTGTCATCATTTTGCCAACTGACCTGAGACATAAGATGCAGGAAGAAGCCACAGCACACCACCAGAAGTTTTATAACACGCCTTTTGCTCAAAACCCTCTGATGAGACCATTTTACTCAGAATAAAGTAAAAACTGCTTACAAGATTTTGTAAGACACAGCCCTTGGCTATCTTTCTGACCCTCTGTCCTATTACACCCTTGCATAGAGTTCCTAAACCCTCCTATGTCCCACCACACTCCCATGTCCTGGAAATGTGGGACATACTTGTTTGATAAAAGGGAAAACAGAAGTGTAAAATATAACCCACACAGGAAAGCCTTCCTGGGATGCTCTTTCCATAAACTTAATTTTAGTCTTTCTGATCTTGGCTCTAATTCTTCTTCATGGGCTCCATCTCCTTTTTAATTACCCTTTCACTCTATTACCAGGGTTTCTCTATAGAGTCGAGAATTGTTCATAATTTACTATTTAGTCCAGCATAACCCAGAATCTTAAATCCTCCTGCTTCTGCTCCCTACCTTCACCAGCAGTGCTGGAATTGCAGGTGCACCACCGTGTCTGCTACAATTGCGTTTAACATATTCTTTATCTTGCCACCTCCTGCCAAGACCCCTGACAGGTATACCAAGAATAATGACTGGATTCTAACAAGCACTCAAATAAATGAGACTAGTTTTAGAATAAACTTGGATGGGGGGCATATAAACGTTGAAGATTTTTGCAGCCTACTTACTTACCTTTGCAGGCGTGGGCTGTGGTCTCTTTCTTTGTCCATTTCTTCCTTTAAGTCAGTTCATTAGTTTCAGTTCAGAGGACCAAACACGCCAGGTGTGGAGGGAGCACATCCCAGCGCTTGGGAGGCAGAGGCAGGCAGATGTCTGTGAGTTCAAAGCTAGACTTGTCTACAAAGGAGATACAGGACAGCCATTGCTATACAAAGAAACTCTCTCTAAACAAACATATAAAAACAAAAAAGACCAAACTTTGTAGTCACAGTTAGCAGCCCCATCTCTGTTTCTGTCTCTGAAATACAATCTCATTATGTGGCCCTGGCTGGCCTCAAACTCACACAGATGCACCTGTGCCTCCCTCCTGTGTGCTGGCATTAAAGGCACGAGCAATCCATCATCTGTGGAGGCACCCCTGGCCCGGTTACATCTACTCTGAACTAATGTCTTTTACAAGACATTTCTTGAAGGGATGAGAACTATTGAACATGTATGTTCTGTATCATTCCTACCATTTCCTCTAACACCGGGTCTGCTGGAGGAGACACAGGGATGCAGGCTGATCAAATGTTCTGCCTGAAAAATAAGAATATTCAGTTTTGTAGCTCATGCTCAGTAAACCCTCAGTCTCCACAGCGTTACATAAAGCCACATTTGAGACTCTGTTCATCTACAGCATCCCATTTCCAGAGAAAACATTATTTCATGTCCTTAAGAGAAGTTTTATTATCCAGTGAAGTAGGAGAGCATCATCCAGTATGAGGGTTACTTTAATTTTACGTAAAACATATAGGCAGGGCAGAGTTACCATGACTGTTTACAAATCAACAGGCTTGCAGACTCAGCCATCCGTAACACCCAGATACCACTTCCACATCCCTCAGGAGGCTGTGCTCTGCCTCATGTGTCTACAGAGTTAGGAAGAGAAAGAAGCAGAGTGGATGGATTTCTTAAATGGTCTAGTCATACAGGTACCGTTTTAGTCTCGTTGATCTGCAGTGGAGACTAAATTTTTTGGGGAGGGGTGGAGGAGGTTTTTGTTTTTGTTTTGCCTAGGTTTTATGATGAAAAGGAGATGAAAATTGGGTAGAACACCAACCTCTGATACAAGATCATGTGTTGTTTTTTAATTCTAAGTTGTCTACTAGTGTAACTTTGTACTTTCAGATTAGTTCACAAAACTACATATTCAAGGTTTTTTCATTTCCTGGATTTATCTTGAGCACTTAGTTCATCATGTATAAGTAATATTCTTGAGTTGAAGTTAGAGATAGTGAAACATGTAAGTTTTGGGACTCTGTGACAAATCAATTCTGTAACGATGGTACTCAATAACCCACTAATATCAAGGTTTCTTTTTAGTATAAATTTTCTTCTATAATAAATAAGATCTGAATGAACGCTTTCTCACATTGATGACAGTATATAAAGCCTCCCAAATAAAAATGAAATATTTCTTAATGATAATGCTTATAAGTTCCTCCTTTCATGCAAATAATGAAAACAACAGCTAATATTTATGATAGGAAAGGAGTAGACCCAAGTGCTATCCATGTTAAAACATGATATTTAGAAGAATCTTGATCTACACAACAAATGTTTAAATGAAAGCCAGGTTAGTCGTAACAAATGTCACAAAGGAAACCAACTGACAGGACCTGTGTAATGTGATTGAGAAATTTTCTATGCTAAAGACCTTCTATATCACAGCAACAGAATTACTTCCTATTTTAATTTGCTAAAATGTAACACAATGTAAACATGTAAATAAATAGTTTTCCTATGTGGATTACATCAGCATTTCTATTCTCCTACATAAATTCTCAAATGCTGAATTCACAGTCCCATATTCACATTTGTAAGAATTCTTCACTGATAATGTATGGCCAGGGAAAGCTACATTAATTGCAGAGAATAAATTAACTCATATAAAAATTTGCGAGTGATGATTGAAGTCTATTCGGCATTCCTTACAGTCCAAAGATTTGTCACTGATATGAATTCTCTTATGTTGCATTAGTTGAGACTCACGTGTAAAAGCCTTTTCACATTCTTTACACTGATATGGTTTCTCGCCAGTATGAACTCGTCGGTGCCGAGAAAGATGCGAGCTCTGAGCAAAGGCCTTTCTACACTCCTTACATTCATAGGGCTTCTCACCTGTGTGGACCCTCTGATGCAGAGTAAGTTGAGAGCCATGACCAAACGCCTTCCCACATTCCCTACATTCATAAGGTTTCTCTCCAGTGTGAGTTCGCTGATGTTGAGTGAGCTGTGAACCGCGGATAAAAGCCTTCCCACATTCCCTACACTGATACGGCTTCTCACCGGTGTGAATTCTCTGATGCTGTATGAGCAGCAATCCACGTGCAAAGGCCTTCCCACATTCGCTACACACATAGGGTTTCTCACCGGTATGAAGCCTCTGATGCTGGGAAAGATGTGAACTCTGAGTGAAGGCCATTCGGCATTCTTTACACTCATACGGTTTTTCACCCGTGTGGATTCTTTGATGCTGAGTGAGCTGGGAGCCACGGATGAAGGACTTCCCACATTCCTTACACTCATAGGGCTTCTCACCTGTATGGATTCTCTCATGCTGGGTAAGTTCCGAGCCCCGGCTGAAATTTTTTCCACATTCTTTACATTTGTAGGGTTTTTCACCAGTGTGAATCCTCTGATGTCGAGTAAGGAGTGACCCGCGATTAAAGGCTTTCCCACACTCCTTACACTGATAGGGCTTCTCACCAGTATGGATTCTCTGATGTTGAGTTAGTTGTGAACCATGACTGAAGGTCTTCCCACATTCTTTACATTCGTAAGGCTTTTCGTTAGTATGAATCCTCTGATGTTGAGTGAGCTGGGAACCACGGATAAAAGCCTTTCCACACTCGTCACATTTATAGGGTTTTTCACCAGTGTGAATTCTTTGATGTTGCATAAGTAGTGAGCCTCGAATAAAAGCTTTCCCACACTCCTTACATTCATACGGCTTTTCTCCATTGTGGATTTTCTGGTGCTGCGAGAGCTGTGAGCCACAAATGAAAGCTTTCCCACACTCGTTACATTCATAGGGTTTCTCGCCAGTGTGAACTCTTCTATGGAGAATAAGCTGCGAGAGCTGAGTAAAGACCTTCCTACACTCCTTACAGTCGTAAAGCTTCTCGCCAGTGTGCAGTCTCTGGTGCAGAGTAAGCTGGGAGTTCTGGGTGAAGGCCTTCCCACACTCTTTACATTCAAAGGGTTTCTCTCCAGTGTGGACCTTTTGATGGCGGCTGAGCTGTGAGCTTCGAATAAAGGCTTTCCCACAGGCTTCACACTTGTATGGTTTCTCACCCGTATGAATTCTATGGTGCAAAATAAGTTGTGAGCTTTGAGTGAAAGCCTTTCCACATTCCTTGCATGTGTAGGGTTTCTCACCGGTGTGAAGTCTCTGATGAAGACTTAGCTGGGAATCACGACTAAAGGCCTTCCCACATTGCTTACATTCATAGGGCTTCTCACCAGTGTGAATACTCTGATGCTGGCACAGGTGTGAGGCTCGCCTGAAGCCTTTCCCACACTCCTCACATTTATAGGGCTTCTCTGTAGAGTAACCCCGTGGATGCTGAGGTAGGCGCGTCCCTGGGCAGAAAACGGACATTTTATCATGTGTTACCATCTCTTGCTTGTAATATTCCTTCTGATTTTCTTGTTCCTTCTCTAACTCTGACTTCCAAATATGTTCTAGAATTAGTCTTAGGTGCACAGTTTTCAAGCGTCTCACTCATTTCCCACTGACACGATGCTGATGATCCCTTGGTGTGCTACTTTGAAGACAAGTCCTTGTTCAGAAGGCAAGCTTGGAAGAGAAAAGCAAGAAACTTCAGAGAAATAGAAATAATATGCCAGAAAAGACAAGAAGGAAATAATATCTATAAGAAATAACAAGTATCACTCGGGAGGCAGAGGCAGGCGGATTTCTAAGTTCGAGGCCAGCCTGGTCTACAAAGTGAGTTCCAGGACAGCCAGGGCTACACAGAGAAACCCTGTCTTGAAAAAAAACAAATATATATTAATGTTTTCTAAATATTGCTTACTATGTCCCACCCGTACATTTTACAGCAAAATTCACTACATAGTTTCATTAAAATAACACTGCTTTCCATTCTATACTCCCCCACAGTAAAAAAAAAAACAAAACAAAAAACAGAAAAACAAAGTGATTTTGATGCTGCTGTCCAAAATTAAAACAAAACAAAACAGCTTAGGCTTCAGACACGGTGCTACTTGCAACAATGATGACAACAATTTCAAAATTAATGGTTCTTGGTGGTGTTCTCCAGAGAAATATACCATCTCTTGGGTGTGAACCATCCACTCCCTGAGCATTTCTGTTAATCCCCATGTTTAAATCTGTTACAAATCTCTTCCTAATAATTTCTGTGATTAAAAAAGTCCCAAAGGTTGTCAAACTCTAGTGGGGATAAATATCATGTCATATAGTTGTTAAAATTAAAGATGTCCAAATATACACCAGAACAACTGACTCAGACTCTAATAAATCCGAAAATGAATATAGTGGAGATCCCAGGTTTGAACTTTTTGCTATTACCTGGTTAGATTGCTTGGTAGCTTTTAAGTTAGAGTGATGAGACGCTGTGGGCTACAGTGTGATGAGACGCTGCGGGCTACAGTGTGATGAGACGCTGCGGGCTACAGTGAGGAACACGGGACTGGCCAGTGCAGGCCTAAATCCAGCAGGCGCCTCTCCATTTGCTTTCTCTCATCTTATGTCCTCCAGGCTGGTGTGGAGTTTGCAATCCTCCTGCTTCAACCTCTGGAGTGCTAAGACAGACACTAAGCCCAACTAATGCTTTTGAATAGCTTAACACATAGACATTTAGAGATAGCTCAGAGGTTAATAGCATTGGCTGCTCTTGCAGAGGGACCAAGTTTCATCCTCAGTTCGCCACCATCTGTAACTCCAGCTCCAGGGGATCTGATGCCCCTCTGGGCTCCACAGGCACTACATGTGTGCTGTACACATACATATGTGTAGGAAAAACACTCATTCACATAAAATAAATAAATCTTTTTAAAATGTAGGCATCGAGATACAAGGGGCAGAAATTATTCCCAACTGACACTGAGTTACTACACTTTACAAATATAATCTCTCTGTATAAACCCCTCTGAGCAGAGGCTAAGTATTTCCACTCTTCTTTAGAGAAGTCAAAAGCAACATCATTAAACATCCCTGATTTCTGAAAACCATAAGTACTAGCTATAGAAATAAAGGATATGATTCCTTCAATGGAGGGGAGAGGAAAAGGAGTTCTCTGTAATGGGCAAGCAAACAGGTTAAAGGCTCTGATGCAGTACAGATAGCAAAGAGTTAAGCAAGGAAGTGAGAACATGGTTTTTCCTGTATCATCTTCTGCATAAAAAAAACCTCACATTATACAGGTAATTCTGGGAATCATTGAAGTTCTATAAAGTGTCCTAGTTTCTTTTATTAAACAACTTATACAAATACCCTGTAAAAACATGTACGTTGGGTTATTATACAAATGTGGTTTCTTTTTTTTTTTTTATATTTATTTATTTATTTATTTATTATATGTAAGTGCACTGTAGCTGTCTTCAGACACTCCAGAAGAGGGCATCAGATCTCATTACAGATGGTTNTGAGCCACCATGTGGTTGCTGGGATTTGAACTCAGGACCTTTGGAAGAGCAGTCGGCACTCTTAACCGCTGAGCCATCTCACCAGCCCACAAATGTGGTTTCATCTCTCTGTTTTGGAATAGGAAGAATTGAATTTTGTTCTGTAAAATCTTTTTGTTATCATTACTTGTTTCTGACAGCTTCTCATATACACCAGGCTGGGCTCAGCCTTACTAAGGATGACCTTGGCTTGGACTCCTCATCATCCTGCCCCACCTTCTCTAGTGTTGGGATGGCAGGCATGTGCTATCACACCTGGTTGCCAACAGCCTTGTCTGAGAAAGAAACACATTCTACATCTGGAGCACTCTGACCTGTAGCACACTTAGGACAAAGGGAAATTATGTGTACAACAGATGTTTCCCTTAAGGAACCTGCGATGTGCTATTTCTTGACATTGGTTTCTTATGGTCCCACATGTATCTTCCCTCCATACTTCCATGTCTTTGTTATCCCCGGTGATTGATTAAACAAAACATTTTATTCCTTGTAAAAATAGCTCAATGCGTATATTGTATCTTTCAATGTTGTTGCTTCTAATAAAAGCTCAGGGCAAGAAGAGCTCTGGGTTCTCAGAGCCCCTTGCATGGTCTCTAGGCCCCCATTCTCCCCTGCTGGAAATTCGCATTCCAGATTCAGAGTCTTGTTTCAGGAACTGAGATCTTCAAACTGTGCAAGTACACAGTGGATACAATCTTATAAAATAAATTCATCATTATATTTATATCAGAATGCATTAGTCAGGGTTCTATAGAGTAACAGAACTGAGGGGAACATTATCTATCTATCTATATCTATATCTATATCTATATCTATATCTATATTAGAATGACTTCTAGGCTGTGGTTCAGGGAATCCAAAAATGGTTGGCTATGAATGGAAAGTCCAGGAATCCAGGAGTTGTGTAATATTCAAAATAAGTTCAAGACCACCCAGCCCTTCCCCCTCTGAAGGGACTTTCAAAAACATAGCGGTCAAAATGACTGAGTCTACAGCTGCCAAAACAAANTGAGNTGTTCTCAGANAAATAACCATAACAAGATAGCAGTTCCCAGAGAAATCCCCCTACCCCGCCCCACACTGAATTCTGACAAAGACCACAAACCACCCTGATCTTGCTAGAATTCCCTGTGACGCTAATAACTGTGCCGTTAATAGCTGACCCATAAGTTCAAAATGTACTATTGCTTTGCTGACCAAATCATAATAATTCACCATGGGGGCAAGCAAAGTGAGTCAGTAGGCCAGAGGTAGCCACTATGCAAACCAACCAATGCCTGAAAGGGTTACTTGCTACACCAATTAAAATAAGCCAGTTACCCTGTTGCCCATATTGCCCCTTACAAAGGTATAAAAAGTGTGTTCTTTGTTCTGGGACTCTCCTCTAGCCTGTGTGCTGAAAGGAAGGGTCCCCAACACGTTTGATCAATAAAAATCCTCATGTGGCTTGCAGCGATGGCAGTCTCTGTGGTCTTTGTGAGTGAGGATCTTTTGACAAACTCCAACAGTTGCTCAGCACATGAGGCTAGATATTTTAATTCAGTGGTTCTCAACCTGTGGGTTGTGACCTCAGGGCTAGAACAAACCTTTCCTGGAAAGGGTGTGCGTGTCTAAGACCATCAGAAAACAAATATATTTTGCATGACAGTTCATAACAGTAGCAAACTTACAGTTAATGAAGTAGCAACAAAAATAATTTTATGAGGAACTGTATTAAAGGGTTGTAGCATAAGGAAGGCTTAGAACCACTGACTCAGTTGGTCTTCAACTGTAGATGAAGAAATCATGAGGAGGTAGCTTCTAATGCCAGCAAAGAAATGGACTTGCTAGCCAGGTGAGAGCAAGCAGGCAAAGAGCAATCACTTCTCTGTTCCATGTCCTAATACAGGATTCTAGCAGACAGAATGTCCAGAGTAGATCTGGATTGAAGATGTGTCCTCGCACCTCAAAGTTCTGGA
Organism: Mus pahari; assembly: GCF_900095145.1. Classification (NCBI taxonomy): domain Eukaryota; kingdom Metazoa; phylum Chordata; class Mammalia; order Rodentia; family Muridae; genus Mus; species Mus pahari. The sequence goes on along the minus strand of NC_034590.1, from coordinate 2,827,847 downwards.
TGAGAAGATTGTCTCACTTCAAATTAAGCAAAATCCCTCACAGGTGTGCCCTCTATTTTTGGGTTTTAGTTAATTTCAGAATGTAGTCAAGTTGACAGCCAAGAACAGTTATCACACAGAGTACTTTGTCATAATGCACTTCTTGTTTCACCAGTATTTAATAATTTTATAGATGTCAGAAGAGCCATCATGTGTTATAGACTTCGGAAGAGCCATTATGTGTTGCAGGGTATTTGGCCACACTGTGAACCCCAAGATTGGGGTATTTACTAGAACAAAACAAAAACAAACAAACATGCCAAAACTATTTCTAATTGCAGTATGGCTCAGCCCTTAGCACACACCTTTAATCCCACACAATGAAGGTAGTATTATTTGTTTGCAGAAGGAAGCAACCATATTTGAAAGTGATGTCTAATTGAGTGGCAGACAAAGTGATGAACCAGAGAAAGATTTGACAGAATAGGCTATGCCTAACTCTCACAAGGAGAGGAAAGGGAAGCTAACTGGGGGCAGTGCAGAGAGGAGGAGGCAGTTTTACTGGGGTAGTTGTACAGAGACAGGTTGCAAGAGAGAGAGAGAACAAATTGGCCACAGGCCAGAGAATAAGAAGGAGCCAGAAGATTAGAACAACTTGCTAAAGTTAGTTTGAGGTCAAGCAGAGCAATTGAGAAGAGGTTAAGAGAAGCCAGATTGAATCAGTCAGCTTGGAGAGAGGTTTTGAGCCAGAAGAGCTGAGTTGAACTAGCCAGCCAGAGCTCAGGAAGAAATAGAAAGGGTCAGCTTATTCAGCAGTAAGTCTCAGAGGCTGAAAATATTCTAGGCCTAGAAAAGATTGTACATAGGCCAGAAGTTTCCAGGAATAGGCCTAGGTTAGCAGATGGAGGCAGTAAGCCTCCGAGATGAGATTTATTACAGAATAAAAGTTACTGTTACAAATATATAATAATTAGACTAATTTTCATCAATGAAAATTTCAGGTTACTAGAACTGTGTTTCTTTTGAATTTATTACGATTAATCACTTTTTTTGGGGGGGGGTTCAAGACAGGGTTTCTCTACGTAGCCCTGGCTGTCCTGGAACTCTCACTCTGTAGACCAGGCTGGCCTCAAACTCAGAAATCCACCTGCCTCTGCCTCCCAAGTGCAGGATTAAAGGCGTGCGCCACCACGCCCGGCTTATTAATCACTTTTAAAATCTCCTTTCCCCATCTAAACAATAGGAAGATGGAAATATATCTATCCCAAGTACACACATTCAGCCTCAGAACATAATATTAAGTTTCAAAATTATCCAAGTATCAGTATGGGTGAGTTACACATTGCTCATCTCTCTGTATCCAGTCCCTAGCCAGTTTCTAACCTTAAGGTGTACAAAGCATGAGCTCTTTCTGTAATCCCAGCAGGAGAGGCTGATGATGGAGGATGAGTGTGAGGTCAGCCTAGGATACACAGAGAGTTTGGGGGCCTATGGAGTCTAAGCAAGTTCAAGACCATCATGGGTTCCATGGAAAGACCCTGTCTCAAGCAAACAAGGCCACATATTGAGAAACTGAAAGATTTCTTTTTGTCATGCACCATCTTATAAAACCAGAGGGATCTTTATCTTATAAAATCTTTTGTTAGACCAGTCAAAGATGCTGTATGTGGGGCTAGAGATACAGTTCATTGGTTAAGAGCACATGCTTTTCTTGAAGAAGCCTGCAGTTCAGTTCCCAGCACCTATGTGGTGGCTCTTAACCTTCCCAACTCCACTCTCAGAGTTCTTTTTTTGTTTTTTTGAGACAGGGTTTCTCTGTATAGCCCTGGCTGACCTGGCTGACCTGGAGCTCACTTTATAGACCAGGCTGGCCTCGAACTCAGAAATCCGCCCACCTTTGCCTCCTGAGTGCTGGGATTAAAGGCGTGTGTCACCACCATGCCTGGCCCCACTGTCAGAGTTCTAATGCCTTCTGACTACTAAGGGTACCAGGCTTGCACACATACAGACAGGCAAAATATTTATACATACAAAACAAATCTTTTTTTTTTAAATTTATTTATTATACATAAGTACACTGTAACTGTCTTCAGACACCCCAGAAGAGAGCATCTGATCTTATTACGGGTGGTTGTGAGCCACCATGTGGTTGCTGGGATTTGAACTCAGGACCTTTGGAAGAGCAGTCAGTGCTCTTACCCACTGAGCCATCTCTCCAGCCCCAAAACAAATCTTTTAAGAACAATTAAGAGCCCTTGCTGCTGTTTCAGAGGATCTGGGTTTAGTTCCCAGCACCACATAACAGCTCAGATCCATCTGAAACTCCAGTTCCAGAGTACCTGATGCCATCTTTGGTTGCTAAAGTACTGCACTCATATGGAACACTTACATGCATGTAGGAAAACCATTCATACCCCTAAAATAAAAATCCTTAATTTTTAAAAAGTTGCCAAATGCATTATAGAGTAGGTAGAGAAATATAGGCTAGATTAGAGAGACAAATACCATGAGAATGAGACAGCATGGGAGAATATTCTCAAGAAAGGAACAGCTAGGACAGGGGCTTCAGTAATGTGCAGGTACCATAGCTGCCTAGTAAAGGAAGTAACTGAGCGTGCACAAAATCCCACCAAGCAAGCAACCTGCCAGGTCTGCGTCTTAGAGGAGCATGGTGCCTAGAAAAGGCAGAGCTGGAGACAAGAACCTGGGATCATGAGGCCAGGACTGCATGCTCCAGTGGGTAAATCAGAATTGTCTTTGCTGACCTCTTCATCATAACTCTTGCTGGCTCTTTTTTATTTTTATTATTTTACCTTTTTTTCAATAGTCTACAGGTGTAGCCCTGGAACTCACTCTGTAGACCAGGCTGACCTCCACCTCACAGGGATCTGCCTGCCTCTGCTGCCCGAGTTCTGGGATTAAATGTGTGTGGCCCCCACTGTCCTGCTCTCGCTGGCTCTTTACCTAGTCAAACTCAATGCTCTCCATGTAGAAAGTATGATTTTTTTCTACCATTCCTAAAATGAAACTTACAGATGCTCTGACATATCTAAATAGATTAAACCAAAAATAGAGACAACAGAACATCACTCTGCTTCCTGACAGTAGATGTCATGTGACAAGTTGCCTTGTGTTGTTGACATTTAACCTTATCTAGCACAATGGGCTGACCTTCAAACTATGAGTCCAAATGAACCTTTTCCTTAAAAAGGTAGAAATTTCAGCCAACTGTTATCAGTTCAATATATCAATAATCTTACACAACTGAATTAGAAGGCAAGAATATCAGTTACATAGCAATAAAACTATATTACAAAGATGGACGTATACATTCATTTGCCAACTTCTGTCTAGATGTCCCCCAGGTTGTGACAAAGAATTATTTGTGAGTTGCAAAATAAGGACTGTACCTGGAAACATCTGGGTCTGGAACCTCTCATGTGAAGAATTTTTGCACGATTTTCTCAACTTGATGAATTTATCTGTTTCCTCACCACTGGATGGCTTTATTATCAGGCGAGTCTTCCAGGGATGCAAATGAGGTTAATTGAAGAACTGTTGTACTTTATGGAAATTTTACTGAGTTTGAAAAATCATTTCAAAAGGTCAGAGTAGTAATAAAAACACTGCTTGCAGTTTTTCACTTACCAATAACAGATACTTACAGAAGGCTGTTGGTGAATACGCCTTCTACTCTACACATACATATGCACACACATGTATGCTTAGCTTTTGTTCCAAAAGGCTGAGGATGGGGAGATGGCTCGGTGGTTAAGAGCACTCGCTGCTCTTCCAGAGGACCTGAGTTCTGTTTCTAGCACCTACATGGCAGCGCACTACCATTGTTAACTCTTCTGTCACTGCCTGATGGCTTTATGATTTTTTTATGTCCAACTCTGCCAAACTCTTCTTGAGGGATATATGCAGGTGTATGTATGCATGTATATATATATACATACACACATTTTATATAAGTATACAAATACAAATGTACATTGTTGTATAACAGTTTCCTCCAAGATTTTAACAGTCCATCCTTCAGGAACGCTCTTTAAGATGGGAGGTAAGCAACTTATAATAGCTTCAGAAAGTTCCTGAAACAGACCCATTCCTAAGGCTGATCACCAAGGTTCCATCCAGCAATCAAAAGCTCCCTGTTGGCTACTCAAATTAACACAGCCAATCAAAACACCACTGTATCCCAGCCCAGTCTAACACAGATTCCCCCCTTTTACCTCTTTTTAAAAATTCACTGGGGCTGGTGAGATGGCTCAGCAGGTAAGAGCACCCGACTGCTCTTCCAAAGGTGCAGAGTTGAAATCCCAGCAACCACATGGTGGCTCACAACCATCCTTAACGAGATCTGACTCCCTCTTCTGGAGTGTCTGAAGACAGCTACAGTGTACTTACATATAATAAATAAAAAAAGAAAAAAGAAAAAAAATTCACCTATGAGGCCATTTGCTGCTTCTTTCAGACTCTCCTTTCCACCTTAATAACAGATCTGTGAAAACAGGTGTTTGGCTGTGGTCTGTGGTTCAGGATCTGGGAGGGGTCACCCCCTCTAAGCTCTGGTCCCTTTAACAGCAGGCTTAGGAGTGTCTAGTGGAGGAATCCCAGGATGGCAGTCTTCATCCACGTGGTATGAAGCAGGTGGCGTGCCTGCTTGATGAGTAGACCCACCACATGAACATGAAAATGACTAGACATAGTTAAGGGTTTAGAGGGAATTTTGCGGTCTTTGAGATTAGCGCACAAGGGTCAAGATCGCTGGTAAGTAGCAGCAGAGGTTGCTTGGCCACTGTTGTGTGTAGTCAGAAATGCCTCTGAGGCCAAGATGGCAGCGAGCAGGAACTGTTTGTGTTAAGGAGCAACTGCAACAAGAAAGGCAGATGCAGCTACTAACATTCTCCATGTTAGCCTGATTTGGCAAGTAAATAAGAAAAGTGAGAATGAGACTGGTGGTAAAAGCAGATGTCCCTCGGGTCCAAGCTTTAGTAGAGAGAGGGAAAATCTATACTGCAGCCTGCAGACGGGGCCTTAACTATGGTCCCATATGAGAAACTAGTGTTATCAGGAAATGCCCAGCGGTGAACTGCTGGGATTGGGTGTGTGTGTGTGGGGGGCTCTTTAAACAAGTAATGAAAGAGCCTGTCACAGCCTGGCTTGTGAGGCTGTGTGACACGGTCTGACTGCTGTGGAGGAGGAAAAACAGCACTGTAACTTCTCATCCCTCCTTAAGGCAAAGGCGGTTAAGCTGAGGCAGAAGAGGGAAGTCAGTCCTGACAGATGCTTATTAGAGCACTAGGGCCACCGGGTTATCTCCACCTGAGCTCCTCACAACAGAAGGCCCACAGTAGACGTACCGGTGCTACTTGGACTAGGAGAAGGAGAAGCCGTGTTTGAATCCCCATTCTCTGGACAGTGTTCACAGAGGGACTGAAGAAAAGGCGGATCCAGTGGGGCCCTCAAGGCCGGTATCCAAGCCTTAGCGGTGTTGCTGAGCCTTTTGGGTGGGCAAGATCCTTATAAAGTAGGAACGGCTTCGGCAGATCTCAGTGACTTAGACCAGCATGTAAGGAGTCTAGTTAAAAGAGAGAGCAGCCTGGAATAGATAGTAAAGGGTAAGGCAGAGGAAGATGTCTGTCTGGGTTCCTCAAAGGCAAATGCAGTGACACTGGTGTCTCACTGAGCTCCTTAAAAAGCAGACAGAAAGGAGAGCTGTTCACAAAAGGCATCTGTGATGGAACATAGGGAAGATGATCAAGCCTATCTGGGGGTGGATAATTACCCCCAGAGGAGGGTACACTCCTCTCCAGCAAAAAGTTATGCTAGGTGTAGAGGAGGTTTGCTCATCCTGGAACTCGTCCGACAGCCACCATGCCAACCCAGGACCGCTCTGACCCAGGAGCCTGCAGGTACAGCAGGGGAGAGCAGGGACGCTTGCCTTTGGCCCTGAGGAGGGCTGTGCACATCAAATGAGAGAAGACCTGAGGGCTACAGAGCTAACTGAGCTGCAGTGCCTACCCAGGCTTTGTCTCCAACCTGGAGAGGAAGCAGGTGTTATGAATGGATGGACCCTTTCCACGCTATACCAGACCCTGCCTATGTCTGACTTTAGTATCTTCTTACTGGGCTCACCTGATACTTGCTGGGGACAAGTGAGAGCAGACTTCCAGAGAGCTTCCCCAAGGCTGTCAACCTACCACTTGTTAGAGGATGGAGGCTCAGGATGTCCCTTGCCCTGCCCATCGTCTGGAAAAGATGATATAATGCTAACCTCTGAGGGTTTTGCAGCTTTGGAAAGGCACTGTAGAGACAAGCCAAGCTGCAAAGAAGACTCTCAGACAAGCTGAGCTACAAATAAGACTGGGACCAGACCAGCTGCCTAGAAGCAGAAACCAGCTGAGCTGCCTAGAAGAGGCCTAAGAACAGAGCCACTTGGAAAAACCACTCTCCAACCCGTTGGGCTGCCTGCAGGCAGTGAGCTCCCAGTCCCCAGCTTTGGTGAGCTGCCATCCAGGGTGGGCTTTGGTGACGCAGCTGTCTGTGAGTCATTTCTGCACCTGTAAATAACTCCAATAAAACTCATTGGACTTTCCTGGTATTCGTACATTGGTTGTGGGCTCCTACTGGGGGTGAGTAGATGTGTGTGTGTGTCCCATTTCCCCAGGAAAGTGTTTGTCTCAACACACACACACACACACACACACACACACACACACACACACACACACACGTCTGATACATAACAGGTTTAAAATAAATTATACTAGCAACAATTTAAACATTCAAAACCGGGGGAGTGATGAAACTTAAAAAGCAAGTTCCAGCTATATGGTCTTTAGAGGAAATATACTTTAATTATAAAAAGAAAAGTAAGATAATGCTAGACTTAATAAGATCAATTCCCCGCCCTTCCTTGGAGACTTTATAAGCAGTTTATGGTTGCTTGTTCTTATAAGCAACCCCAGTGAAACCCACCAGGTCACCAACAAGTAAGTAACAAAAGTAAGATCAACTAGTTACACAGAAACCATGACTATATTTCAAATATCAAAAATTCAAATTTCAAAAATCAAGAGAACAAATGGAAAAGACAGTCTGCAGTTGGAAATTGTGGGCTAACAAGATGGCTCGTCAGCTAAAGGAACTCCCAGCATGATCTGGATTCCCTGAACCCACGTAGAAAAAAGGAGAACAAAGTCCTGAGGCTGCCCTGACTTCCACTTGTACCCCACAGCAGGCCCACGCCCGTGACCACCCCTCCCATCCCCCCACCACATACATAAATAGCTACTTTTAAAAAGGAAATTGTAACATCTTTCAGTAAGTAAAAGCATCAGTTGACAAAACAAAATCAGTAGCAATATAGAGGATTTATATAACATCATTACATCAAGTATTTGACATAACTGGTACAGAGTACCTACTCCCCAGAGTGGGAGGGCCTGAAGGGGGCAGGGCTACCAGGCTTAAGGCAAAGAGCCAACATGGAAGTCACAGCTAAACTTTTAACTGTTTATTAACCATTTAGTATTAGCACAGGGCAATTTGGGATAAAGTGCCGGCTCCCTCGCAGCTGAATTTCCACCAGGGAACGGCACTGTGAGAGTAAATCAACCCCGATGGGGGAAAGCATCTCTGCCTAGAGAACACTGAACCAAAACTTCCCGCCACTTTATAGACTGAGCACAAAGGAGAGGAAGACGGAGCTCTGGCTAGGGGTGGAAAAGTACCGAGAACTGCCTTACAGTAGGGATTAAATGTCTTCAAGGTTTTACCCTTCAATAAGGATGTCTAAGAAAGGACCTCCTAGGAGAGGGGCCTGGGCTAGGGATGCAGGCATGCATGAGACACGACTGCTGAGGGCTTCGAGCCCCTCTGACAACTGCAAAGCACTCCCTGGGCACTGAAGCTGGTGTGGTGGGGACAGCTCCCCCCACACGGCTTACCGGGATCACCTTTGGAGAAAAAGAGATACATTCAATAAGTAAATTAAAGGGAAAAAAATTAGTAAATGTCTAGAAGGTTTCAACAACACAGCCAGTCTACCTGACCCCAATGGCATCTGTTCTTCCTAACACTAGAAGAATACAGTCTTCTTCACTGCCCAGGGAACATTTACTAAGACTTACCAGACTGTAGGTCAGGAGACAAATCTCGGTAAATTTAAAAGGATTCAAGTCACATGAAGAAATGAGAAAGAACAGATCTATTAGAAATACTTGAAAATGGAAGAAGGCATCTCACGGGTTAAAGGCAATTAAGAAACAGAAGGCAAGTGGATACAGCTTGTGAGTGACGGACGCTCAGGGAAGGAAATGGCTGGTGCATGACGACTTCCAAGCTGTGGGTCTAGTTGTTTATTATACCTTTTTTCATTTTAAAATTCCACTCAAAAGCAAAAAACACCCAGGGCATATGCCTGTCCAAGAGGACCAAGAGTTCAAGGTGATCCTCACCTGGGCTACGCAAGACCCTGTCTAAAACCAAAACAGAACAGAATGAAGTCTGCGGTGGCAGAGGATCCCAGTTTTGTTCCCCCATGCCCACATCTGGCAGCTCGCACCTGCCTGTAATGGCAGCTCTAGTGCCGTCTCATGGACTCCCTGGGTACCTGCATACATGTGGAGCAAATTCACTCAAATGCACACAAATATAAGACTTCATTTATTAAATAAACAAAAACAAAACAAAACTGAAAGTTGAAGTAAGAATTTGACTAGTTGGAGCTATAAAGCAAGATGGTATTGAAAATATAAAAATTAAAAAAGCTAAGACGCTGGGTGGTGGTGGTGCATGCCTTAAATGTCAGCACTCAGGGGGCAGAAGCAGGTTTATCTCTGAGTTCAAGGCTAGCCAGGTCCACAGAGTGAGTTCTAGGACAGCCAAGGCTGCAAAGAGAAACCCTGTCTCAAAAAGAAAACCAAACCGAACCAAAACCAAAACCAAAACAAAAAAAGAAACAAAAGCTAAAATTTCCCAAAAGTTATATAAATAGTACAAGAATGCTCGTTCTTTTAATTTCAGCACAAATCTATTCTTTATTAATTTAAGTATCCAGTACTGGAAAACATCTCACAAACTATACATTTTCATTACTCTCAAAATATAAAAGTCAAATGCCATTGAGTTAGTGCGTGCCTGTAACCCAGGACTTGGGAGGAAGGGGGTGGTGGGTCTTTATGATTCCAAGGGCGCTGTGTTCTACATCAAGAGCTTCAAACCAGGCAGAGACCCTGCCTCAAAAATAAGTAAATATGAACAAACAAATTGCCTTGTTCCTCCATTATAAGAGAAGACTTGGATAAGAGACATTCACAAACACAACCATAAAGTAAGACAAAGATCATTTTCTGACATGATAAAGGCTGTTGAGGGGATGAATATCTGCTTACCTCAAACTTCCCTTCTAGATGGACAATGGCCATTTTTCCTCTTCTGTGTTGTACCCTGAGAATGTTCTTGTCATATACTCTGAATTAGAGACAACCTCTTCCTCCATCCTCAGAGAGAGGTTAAGTCCTTAAATTCTGGGAGCAATTGGGGAGAGACAAAGTCACAAGCAACTCAGGATCCTTTGGTAGACAACCCCCCATTAATTCCAACAAAATTTCAAGGTTGTACCCTACTATATCAGGGAAGGATCACAGGTACAAAATATACTAGTGTCCACATGAAGCTACATGCAATAAAATTTCCACAGTCACATTGCTAGTGTCACAATTTACACAGTCAGAGCTAGACCGTTGGAGCACTAACTTGTATATAGGACCCAAGTATGTACAATAACCAAACACTCTGTCAGGGACAAATACTGTCAGCGACATTTTTTGATCTTTTTTGTTTTTTTTGTTTTGTTTTGTTTTGTTTTTGTTTTTTTTCGAGACAGGGTTTCTCTGTGTGGCCCTGGCTGTCCTGGAACTCACTTTGTAGACCAGGCTGGCCTCAGACTCAGAAATCCACCTGCCTCTGCCTTCCAAGTGCTGGGATCAAAGGCGTGCGCCACCACGCCCGGCTATCAGCGACATTCTTTTACAAGGGTATACTTCTACTTTCTTTACAATCATGAGTACAGCACACAGCATCCTACAGTCACACACATAAACACACATGCATACATTCATTCATACACACACACACACACACACACTCACTTACTCACACAGTCACCCAGATGGGAAAACACAATAAAGTCACAGGCGACGGAAACAAGTAATCGCAATCTCAGTGACACTATCTTACATGTCTTCCCAGGCAAGCCAGTTACGCACAGGATACCAGGTACATCCACAACCTCAGAATGACATTAACATCTAAATACCTCGCTATACCAGCACCGTTCCTCCACCTTACGGGTGGGCCGACACCATCAGTCCCAGAAACATCTCCAGTGAGATAAGCAACAATCACACACACCGTCGGAGTCACAACTCATTCACACATCACGCCAACCACAAACCAGGGTCGCAACAGGCTCCAAAAGCACAAGGCTTGTGGCGTACGGACGGGAGACACCGCCACCTAATGCCACAGACCGGTCCTCCAGACGTTCCCAGCACGCTCACCTCCCAGGGAAGCTCAGGGTCCCGCCTCCGGCGCCGGGCTCCACTTCAGGCAGCCTGCTCCACGGGATGCCAAGGAGCGTCTCCATCCACAGCCCTTTCGTGACGTAGTACCGCGAACTCTCGCGAGGAAACGGAAGCAGCGTTCTGCACCCGGTGCCTCTGGGAAATGTAGTCCAATGGCAGGGGCCAATGCCTGCCCCCCCAAACTTCTTCCCTCCCTCCCCCTCTCTTCCTCCCTCCCTTCCACCTTCTCTCTCACCCCCCCCACCTCTCTCCTCCCTTCCCCCCTCTCCTTCCAAACCTCCTCTCTTTCCTCCTCCTCTCCCCCAATCTCAGCATTTGTGAAGTGATCTATACCTGTGGTAATGAGAGTTTATACCACACGTGGGGTTGCTCAACACAGACTTCAGCCACTGTAATTTGTTTGTGAAGGGTCACTACATATTTCTGGAATAATTGACTAGTTGCTCATGATAATTTGTGTTTCCTTTCACCTGTGTCCATTTCAGCTAAATGTTCCTTCACGTGTTTGCCAACGACTTCCAAAGAACCCCTAAGTTTCCACTTGATTGGTTTGAAGGAGAATGGCCCCCACAGGCTCATATATTCGGATGTTGGTTCCCAGTTAGGAGACATGGCCTTGTTGGAGGGGTGTGCCTCTGTGGGTGGGCTTTGAGGGTTCAAAAGCCCAAGTGAGACTTGTGAATCAGATGTGAGCTCTCACCTACTTGCTCTAGGGCCAAGCCTGCCTGACGCCATATTTCCTACCATGATGACTACAGACTCACCCTCTGAAACTGTCAGCAAGCCCCTAATTAAAAGGTTTTTTTTTTTTTTCTTTTTTCAGCCAGGCAGGGCTGGCACACTCCTTTGTTCCTAACACTTGGGAGGCAGAGGCCAGCACATCTCTAAGTTCAAGACCAGCCTGGTCTACAGAGCAAGTTCTAGGAGAGCCAGGGCCACACAGAGAAACTCTGTCTTAAAAAAACGAAAGTATTTTTTCCTCAAGGAGGCAGAGTAATGTGAATCTCTGAATTTGAGGCCAGTCAGGGTTACACAGAAAGTCTCTCTCTCTCTCTCTCTCTCTCTCTCTCTCTCTCTCTCTCTCTGTGTATGTGTGTGTGTCTCCATATATATTTCCTGTAGGCTTATATATTTCAAAACCAACTTAAGTGTGCTTAAATTCTTTAACCTCCCTTCTAGCCCACCATCCACCAGAGGCAGTGGAAAAGAAAGGTTAATAGGGCAAAGGAGGATATGGACCTGTTTAGAAATAGTTCTTTGGGGTGATTCCAGTCTTCGTTGTCAGGATAGCAGCAGCTGAGTTCACACGAATCAGCAGTGGTAGCTCAAGCCACTCACAACATTCACGAATCAGCCATAGCAGTGGCTTGTGTCCATCTAGAAGAAACCTCGAGGCTCTTCCAAATCGGCCGGAATCCACAGAAGCTGCAAGAAGCCACTGGAATGCCACCAGAAGTTCTTTGGTGTGTTTCTCTCTATGAAATCACAACAAACGGTGACTAGCAAAGAGTGGCAAGATGAACCAATACCACTCAGCATCACCCACTGTCTGTTGGGTTATACTTAGACCCTTTGCAAACACCCGGTGTCCTCTCAAGCATCCGTTCAACAAAACATCACAAGCCCCCTTTCCAGGCAGCTTCCAGAGAAACACCACGTGTCTGTTCTCAGCCAACCATCTTCACACTCTCGGGTCTGCTTCAGCATAAACATAAGACAGTTTCCAGAAAAACATCACATGTCACAAAGAAGCCAGAAATGACCACTTCCTTTTCCTGTGTTGCCTTAGTCATGGGGTCTTCTCACAGCAATGGGAGAGTAACTAAGACAAATGCAGTGCCTGCCTTGGGAAGGAACTGCTACAGGAACGAAGGACAAAGGGAAGCACAGCTTTACCTAGAATGTGGAGCAAGTCTTCTACGAGAAGAAGAAATCTGCACATTACCTTGGTAATGAAAAATAAATAGTGAAGACACATTCAAAGGAGGCATTAAGAAGACTGTGTATAATGGAAAAATTTTCAGTATTTGACAAAATAAAAATTTGGTACCAGGTGAATATGGAAGAAATTGACTCTAGTGCCAGGAAAGGAATGACAAGGACAAGAACAAGCAGGCAAAGAGAGGATTCCTTCTTCCACATCCTTTATGTAGGTTTCCAGCAGAAGGTGTGGCCCCAATAAGAGGCAGATCTTCCCACCCCAAAAGATCTGGATTAAAGGTGTGTCTTCCTACCTCAAAGGTACAGGCAAGAAGTAGATCTTCCACCATCAAATGATTTAAGAAAAAAAAAATCCCTCACAGGTGTGCCCATTTTGGAGTTTTATTTAACTTGAGATGCAGTCAAGTTGACAACTAAAATATCCATCATAGATACTTGTAAAACAAATAAAACAATAACTATATTTACAGACAATATTCAAGGCTTGTCACAATGTAACATAATCACATTTTGTTCAAGAGACAAACAAACAAAACCTACCAAAGTCGTATAACCCAAAAAGTAATGCTCCAAGCTTGCCAGCAGCTATGATTGATAATATTAGAGATAATAGATATTTTGTTTTTAATTTTAAAAAAAATTTAAGACAGTGTATGTTATGTCGCTCTGGATATCCTGGAACTCACTCTGTAGACCAGATATAGTCAAGATGATAGCCAAAGATGGCCACCACAAGTCCATATCACATCTCCTTATATCCTGCTTAATTTCAAAATAAAAAACAATAATTAGGTTATAATTATGTCTAATAAAACTATACCTTATACAATTGCAAGTGCATTATAAACGTAGAATAGGTGGCAGTGTGACTTGGACATTCTTTTAGTAATTCAAACTTAAGTATGATAACCATTGATATTCTCTTAATTGATGATATATCACATGATAAAGAAATTGGTGAAAGAAAACAAATATCTTAACAAAATTTGAAGAAACATGTCACATGTAGTCTATTTTCTGTAACTGGTCATGTGCCCTTATAACTACCTTCCTCTACTACCCATTCTGTATTTCCTTCATATTTCCTTCACACTTGGCAAGAACTCAGCAGATCTTTGCATTTTTCATGGAGAAGTGGTGCATATCTTCATTCATGATGGTGCCACACCCTTTGTTATCCTGTCTGGATTAGGCTGTTGTAGTGTCCTATTGACTTTAACCACAGGACATGGTAGGGCCAAGAGATGCCCTAAGGGTCTTCTGCCCTCCAGACATGATTTTTCTTACCTCCATTGTGGAGAAGCAATCCAATTTCTCCATGGTAATCTGGATCAATCACCTCTCTGAACAGTTATTCCTATCGAAAGCGGTTGGTTTAAGGGCATTAGAAACCCAAAGTGGGCAGGCGGGGAGTCTGAGATTCCAGTTCAATGGAATAGTTGTTACTCTCCACTCTGGAACCAAAACTTCTAGATCAGCAGAATTTAGGTTACAGGAACAGGAAGTAAACATTTTCCTGTGGGTCACTAGGGGTGATAATGAGTGGAACGATTTCCTTTTCCCCTTGCTGATTCCTGGACTTTCGGATCATGGCTACGGAAGAAACTGAGACATTTATTGGATACTGATTCAAGCCATATACCACCTTCTGGAGATCCCTGCTCTAGCCCTCCAGGGTGCTGCACCTAATTGTCACAGTAACAGCGTCTTCAAAAGGCCATTCCATCTTTCTATCAGGCCAGCTGCTTCAGGATGGTGGGGGAATATGGTAAGAATAGTGGATTTCATGGTCGTGGGCCCACTCTCGTACTTCTCTAGTTCTGAAGTGAGTTCCTTCTTCAGAAGCAATATTGTGTGGAATACCATGAAGTTGGATAAGGCATTCTGCAAATTCGTAGATGGTGGTTTTGGGAGAAGCATTAGGTGCAGGAAAGGTGAATCCATAACCAGAATAAGTATCTAGTCCATGATGGCCCCTCTGGAAAGCTGTGGTGTGATGGTCGTGGGGCTGCCCAGAACATCATCCCTGCATCCACTGGTGCTGCCTCGGCTGTGGGCAAGGTCATCCCAGAGCTGAACAGGAAGCTCACTGGCATGGCCTTCCGTGTTCCTACCCCCAATGTGTCCATTGTGGATCTGACATGCCACTTGGAGAAACCTGCCAAGTATGATGACATCAAGAAGGTGGTGAAGCAGGCATCCGAGGGCCCACTGAAGGGCATCCTGGGCTACACTGAGGACCAGGTTGTCTCCTGTGACTTCAACAGCAACTCCCACTCTTCCACCTTTGATGCTGGGGCTGGCATTGCTCTCAATGACAACTTTGTGAAGCTCATTTCCTGGTATGACAATGAACACAGCTACAGCAACAGGGTGGTGGACCTACGTGGCCTCCAAAGAGTAAGGAATCCTGGACCACCCACCCCAGCAAGGACACTGAGAGCAAGAGAGAGGCCTTCAGTTGCTGAAGAGTTCCTGTCTCAACTTGGCCCCCAACACTGAGCATCTCCCTTACAATTTCCATCCCAAAACCCCATGATAACAGGAGGGGCCTAGGGAGCCCTCCCTACTCTCTTGAATACCGTCAATAATGTTCGCTGCACCCACCTCAAAAAAAAAAGTGTCTAGTTCAGTAAAGACAAAGTGTCTTTTCCAAGGAGGAAGGGGTCCAATGTAGTCAATCCGTTACCAGGTCGTTGGCTGGTCGCCTCGGGGGAATAGTACCATATCTGGAACTCAGTGTTGGTCTCTGCTGTTGGCAGATCTGGCACTCAACAACCGTTATAGCCACGTCAGCCTTGCAGAGTGGAAGTCTATGTTGTTGAGCCCAACCATCTCTGCTACCATGGCCACTTTATTCCATTCCATTGGGCAATGAGAGGAATGGCTGGGGAAAGAGGCTGACTGTTCATAGAACGGGTCATCTTATCTACTTGATTATTAAACTCCTCAGCTGAAGTCAACTCTTGATGATCATGTGAAGACACAAACACCTTCAAATCTTTTGCACATTTAGAGAGATCTATCCACATACTTCCTCCCCACATGTCTTTCTCACCAATTTTCAATCATGGTTTTCTCAAGTCCCCGACCATCCAGCCAATCCATTGACTGTCGTCCATGAATGGTGAGCAATCCCAATTCTGGTCATTTCTCCTTCTAAACAAAATGTGTGACCATATGCACTGCCAGAAGCTCTGGCCACTGTGAAGATCTCCTTCAGTAGTCTTTCAGGGTTGCAATGCTGCAGCTGTCCACTTCTGGGTGTCGCATGCGTAATGTACAGAACAATCCATAAACTAGGTCCCAGTCGTCTCTTTAGTCAACACACCATGAGGCTATAGGTGCTTGGCAGGAGATGGCACTGTAAGAGTAGAAACCGTAGGCATTTGGGCAACTTCCTCATGTAACTTGATTGTTCCTTCAGGACATGCTTGGGTCCAATCACATGCATACCACTTCCACTTGATATTGAATTGCTGTGCGCATCCTAATTTATCTTATTTAATGAAAGTCTAAATATGTCAAATCCTCCTGATCCTCAATAACATTTACTTAATAACTCTATCTTAATATTGTTTTTGATTATTGGATGGTAAGTTATATTTTATTCATGTTAGAAAACTATTGCTTAATATCTAACCAATCTGTACCTTATATTTTAGAAGATAATTTTTGTTTTCTTTTAAGAAAGTTTATTATCATTATTTTGGAGAACAACTTTTCCTTCATACAATGCAATTAATGGAGTCGATAATTCTTGGTCATCAACTTGATTACATCTGGACTTAACTAAAACTCCAAAAATAGAGGGCACACCTCTGAGGGCTTTCTGCTCAATTTGAAGTGGGAAGATCTACTGTGAATCTGGATTTTCTGTTTGTTTGTTTGTTTTTTGTTTTTTTTTTTTTTCGAGACAGGGTTTCTCTGTATAGCCCTGGCTGTCCTGGAACTCACTCTGTAGACCAGGCTGGCCTCGAACTCAGAAATCCACCTGCCTCTGCCTCCCAAGTGCTGGGATTAGAGGCGTGTGACATCACCACCCGGCTGTGAATCTGGATTTTTGATTAAGGAAGTCACATCTTTAGTCCAGAACTTTAATTCAATTCTAAACTGGGCCATGCTTTTTTCTGGAAGCCTATATAAGGACATGGAAGAATGAAACTTTCACTCTTTGCCTGCTAGACCTCACCTTGCCAGCAAATCCTTCATTAAGCAACCTTTCTTTCACACAACCCAGTCTAGGTTGGCGACCGCTTCCCCTCTGGTGACGTAAGAGTCGCAGGACCTCCTGGGAAATGTAGTTCAAGACTTGGCCGGCGGCGGGTCTCGCGGTGGACCCTAGGCTTGCTTTATCATACACACCGGGAAGCCAGTTAGAAGCCACCTGCATGCCTGCCTGCTGGCTGGGAGCGCACGAAGCTGTGGGGGAGGACAACTGAGGAGCGTCGCGCGTCCCCGAACCCCAAAGAGAATCCCAATGTGAGACCTGAGTGTTTGCGACCAAACCAACCCGGGGCAGTCTGATGAGAGGAAGCCGCCTGCCTAGTCCTGTGGGTGCCAGTGAGCACTGGAAATCCTAGTGTGTGATACCCTGGTGAGACCTGGTGTGTGGAAGGGAAGTGAATTTAGAGAAACTAGGCGCGGATAAGATTGATGGATTAATGGGGCGGCACCAGAGTGCTGGGTAGCCAATGAAGGTGAGAGTAACACTGCAGAGTGTTTGATTTGTGCTTGTGATAATTCTTATTAGCCCCTGAATGTGGATCGCCTGGTGGCAGGGAGTGGGGACAGTCTGAACCCTCCAGATCTCATTTCCACCTCAAATCGTGATTAAAACCTGAAAAGTCTTGGGTTCAAGGTCGACTATTGTCCTTTTGCTTCAGCGAGTAGAGGCAATCTCAACTCCAGAAAGATGGCATGCGGGGGCTTGAGGAAAGGAGAGGTTTCGTGCAGAAGGTTGCTGTGTAGTTCATAGAACACACCTGTAAACAGGCTGTTTTGATTTCAAGGGTTGTAGGCAGCAGGGTTGGAAGCAGTGAGGGTCATTCCGGGAAGGAAGGTGTGGCCTTGAGGATGGGGGAAGAGGAAGTGGAAGGGGACCCTTTCTTGTATAACCAACACGCTGGATGTGTTAGTTTAGTTTTTGTTTTTTGTTTTTTTTTTCTTTTTCTTTCTTCTTTGTCCTCCTCCTCCTCCTCCTCCTCCTCCTCCATTTGAGACAGGCTCTCACTATGTACCCCCTGGCTTTTCTGGAATTCACTAAGTAGACCAGGCTGGCCCCAAAAGTACAGAACTATGCCTTCTTCCACCTCCCCATTACTAGAATTTAAGGTGTTCAGTTTTGAGATGGTATTTGAATTAAAATTTAGGGCCTCAACTGCTTTTTTTTCACAGATAGATGACCACATTCCTAATCTAACATAAAAAAGAAGAGATGATAGTAGGTAGAAGAAATGTAAAGTAGGTTTTGGCTTGGAAGTGGCTGTGGAGGAGGAGGAGGAGGAGGAGGAGCAGCAGCAGCAGCAGCAGCAGCAGCAGCAGCAGCAGCAGCAGCAGCAGCAGCAGCACACCTTTAATCCCAGCACTGGGGAGGCAGAGGCAGGGGGATCCCTGAGTTGGAGGCCAGCCTGATCTAGAGACTGAGTTCCAGGACAGCCAGAGCTACACAGACAAACCCTGAAGTGAGAATTCTGGAATTCTGGGTTCCCAACAAAACACAGAAATATAAGAATGTGTTTTCATTTTAATCCCAGCTGTGGGGATATGCTGATTTGCCCCATGCTCTAGCAGAGGAATGGTTTTTCCAGTTGGAGACAGTTTTTGTAATTGTGTGCTGTTTGGAATTCTGGGATTTTTTTTTTCAGAGGATATATAAAGGCTAAAGCCCCATAGGTGGGTGGTGTTTGGTCATTATTCCCTGCGTGACCAACTGCCACCAATCCCCCCATTGGTTGCAGTTTGTTAGTAGTTATACTCAAGGAAGAAACAAGAGGAAGAATTTAAATTCAAAGATCTCCACTCTCTCTTTCACCTCTATCCTTCTTACTCTCCTATCTAGTGATAGGGGGTGAAACAGGGGTGGGGAGGTAGAGGGTGGGGAAGAAAGGGGAACCCACAAAGTAGGAAAGACCAGCTACAGTAGGAAAGACCAGCTACAGAAGGTTACCGGTGAATGAGAGGCATGCAGGTACAGGCCTTCAGTGATGCCACTAAAGTGTTTTTCAGGACTTCCTAATAGGTTTTGCTTTTACGTTTTAGTTAATGTGACTTTTTAGTTGTAATTCTATTCTCTATTAGTACCTTTGTTTTTTTGTTTGTTTGTTTGTTTCGGTTTTTGGTTTGTTTTCTGCATCTTGTCCTAAAAGGTCCTTTCTTACTCATTTTCATAGCCTACTTATGGATTCCGTTCTTTATAGATGTTCAATCTTGCAACAAATTGTTCTTTATAGATGTATGATCTTCACAGCCTATGTACGGGTTCCGTTCTTTATAGATGTGCGATCTTTGCAAACAGTCACTGCTTCACATTGAGGCTTTATTTTCAGTTTTTAAAACGTATTTTTATTTGACTTTTATGTATATGGGTATTTTGCATAAATGTATGTTTGTGTACCACATACATACAAGACCCACTAACGTCAGAGGAGAGCATTGGATTCCCTGGCACGGAAGGTAGAAACAGTTGTGAGTGATCATGTGGGTGCCAGGAACTGACCCTGGGGTCTCTGGAAGAGCAGCTTTGCCCTGAGCTACCTTTTTTAGCCCTGCAGTTTGTTTTTAACAAATTTCAGGCTCTACCTATTGTTAAAAGATTCAGGGTTGGATTTTATATGCGCAGTTTTAGTTGCCATGTAAACAAAGTTTCATAAATTGTGCCACCACACTTTAAGAAGTGAGTTAGAAACTAACTGGTCACTAAGGCCAGCAGTGAGCAGCTTCTGGTCTCTTAAATTAGAAAATAACTGGCTTTTACAGAGACCTTGCAAGTATAGGTTAATGCAGATTAAAAACACCATCGATGACTCTCAGGGAGAAGAACACAGAATGAAAACGCTATTGTGCCTACTTTTAGATAGCCTTGCATCCATTCATATCTCCTAGTGGGACACATATACATATAATTTTCAAACTAGGTACACAAACATAATTTTGCTTAGTGTTTTTATTGCTACCATCTGAAGTGGAAACTTAAGGGTTCTTTGGAAAGTCGGTTGGATCATGTTTTGCTGGGGCAAACGTGTGAAAGAGCGTTTAGTTGAAGTGGACACAGGTGAAAGGCTAAGGCATACTTGTGAAGGAACATTGAGCTGAAGCAGATACGGGTGAAAGGATGTTCTTCTCCAATAAGGCCACACCTCCTAATCCTTCCCAAAACAGTTCAGTAACTAGGGACCAAGCATCCAAATGTATTAGCCTATGGGGGCCATCCTTATTTAAAAACCACCATGTAGTATGAATTATTTTATGTGTCTGGCCCTTTAAATGACCCTTTGCTCTTCAGTGACAGTTGGCTCTTGGGCTTCTGGGAACAAGAGAGGATATAAAAGCCAGCAGAGGCTGTGAGGTGAGTGGACAGAGTAGTAAGTAGGAGAGGG
>NC_034590.1:2800209-2807477 GCF_900095145.1 Mus pahari | reverse complement strand
GGGGGAGGGGAAGAAAGAGAGGGGGAGGGGGGAGAGAGAGGGAGAGAAGGAGAGAGAGAGGAGTAGGATTGGGGAGTAAGCAGAAGCAGAGTCCAGGAGAAGAGTAGGGTCAGAGAAGACAGTTGATGCAGGAGGAGGAAGATTGTTTAGGGCTGGAGAAGAGAAGAGATTTTGAAGAATGAAAATATGAGGCAGTTGGAAGTGAATTGGGCTAGCAGACAGGTGGCAGTTGAGCTTAGAGAAACTGAACTGAGACAGAGGAGATATTGTTCGGAGACAGATAAAACAACCCACAAACAAAGTAATTAAAAATAAAAGAAAAAAATTAAAGAACAAAAGAAATGTTTACAGAAAGCTACACCACGTCATCAGTCATCTGTTGAGGGTGTATTTAGGCTTCAAACACGTCTAGTTCTGTGGTGTGCCTTCTGTTGTATGCTCTGAATGAAAATGACTCTGTAGGTATCAGACTGTTGTTGGCCACGAAGAGGATAGAAGGCACTGGTTATTGATGTGCACGGGAGAGCCCTGGGCAGGTGGAGTGGGCTTTCAGCTGGGAGATGACCATCGGATATCTAACTCAGGAATGGGATATTAGAGGGAACATTTGTGGAAGGACAGAGTGATCCTATTTCATATTCTGGTCTTTGTGGTCATTTGGGGATAACTAATTGAATTCAGATGATCTCTCTTTAGTTGAGTAACTCTGGTTTTGCAAGGGAGAATTCCCTCAAGAGTCCCTAAGCCCTTCCTCCAAGGAAGGAAACAGCCCTTCACACATTTCCATTTGGAAGCTTTGTGGAGGTTTGGATGAGAATGGCCTCCATAGGCTCATATGTTTGAATGTTTGGTCCCCGGTTAGTAGAATAATTTGGGAAGGATTAGGAGGTGTGGCCGTCACTGCAGATGGGTTTTGAGGTTCCAGAAGCCCAGACCGGTCCCAGTGTCTGTCTGTCTCTGTGACTCTGCCTGCTGCCTTTGGATTAGGATGTAAAGCTCTCAGCTACTGCTCCAGCACCATGCCTGCCTGCTTCCTGCCATGGTGATCATGGACTAACCCTCTAAAACTGAAGTGAGGCCCCAATTAAATACTTCCTTTAAAAGAGTTGCCTTGGTCTTTCTTGGTCATGGTGTCCATTCACAGAAGTAGAACAGTAAGTGAGACAAACTTCAAAGAAACCTTAACCTCTCATGGTTCTTTCCCTCTAGCTTTCTCGGGCTCTACTTGGTTGATCGCGGAACCCAGAAGAGAACTAGTCAACTCAAGTTTTAAGCCATGGCCCAAGTAAGTTGGCATTGTCTGCCAAGATAGCATGTAAATACCTATTATTACTTGTCTTTTAACTGCTTCTCTGAGTTTCTTCCAACTGGTAAGGGATGGTTGCGAAGCAGTCTAGAGCTGGTGGCCATTGCTTTTGTGTTCTAACCTTCTGACAAAGCACCGAAGGAGGAGAAAGTCATTTCTGTAAAGGGAGAACTAGAACTTCCTTTCCAAACTATAGTTTTATAAGGTAGAATTGTGTGGTTAGAGGGCAAATGAGTATAAGAAGGTTTTTATTGAGTTCATAGAATAGGATATTTCAATTATTCAAGATGGGATGTGCCACTGGTTGGAATTCACTTTGGTGTGCCACTTGGCGATGCCTTTGGTAGAAGTTACGGGACATTGAATTCACAGGGATTAAGATGTTGCATTTATCTGTCTGTAACATGAAGAATAAGCAAGAGCGCGTAAAGAGTGATATCTGTATTGTAAAGAAGGTTTATCAGAAAAGGCTTTGCTCGACCCGTAAGTCACATCTCTGTCATGAGCCTTTTGACAATTAAAGATGGTTCAGAGACAGTCAAGTGTGGCTATTATTATTATTAGGCGATTGACACGTGGAACATGTGTTGTTGATTGGAAGGTACTCAGTATGAAGTATTAAGGAGTGGATCTCTAAGGCATTATTAGAATTAATTTAATTTAATTTAATTTTGCCAATTGGAAGTCTTTATTCCAGACCTAAGTGTAGCACCAAGTGTGTAGAGCACAGGGATTTTGAAGGCAGAAACCATGTCCCAGTATCTCACTCAGCAGCTGCAGGGTGGGGGTGGGGGTGGGGGTTGGGGAGTGGGGCATCTAACTTTACTAAGTTAAACAATTAGCTGGAGAAATCTTTGTGCAGATAAGTTAGCTAGGGCATTTTGACCTTTGACCCTAGGTTCCTAGAATAGAGTTTGGTAGTTTTCCATGGTGTTCTTCACAAGGAGATTAAGTTCTAGCTAAACCTGAAATAAATAGCCTCAGCAAGGATACAAGATGGAGCTGGACAGTGGTGACGAGGGCCTTTGATCCCAGTACCTGGGAGGCAGAGGAAGGAGGATTTCCAAGTCCAAGGCCAGCCTGCTCTACAGAGTGAGTTCCAGGACAGTCAGGGCTACACAGAGAAACCCTGTCTTGAAAAAAATGAAACAAAACCAAACAAAGATGGAGGGACCTCTTTGCACTGTCTTGCCCTGTCACATCACTCTCACAAACTGTCACCATTCTGCAAATCTGGAAGCCTTGATATATAGAGATAGATAGATATAGATAAAGATATCCATATATATATATCATATCTATATATGAAGGGCACAGAGGACGTCATGCAGGCCCTGTGCGCGCTGCCTCGGTCTCTGTGAGTTCATCTGAGCTTTGCTCGTGTTGATTCAGAGGGCCTTGTTGTCTTGGTGTCCTCTGTCCCTTCTGGCTCTTACACCTTTTCCTCTTTGGCAGGGCTCCCTAAGCCATGAGGGGAGGAAGGATTTGATGATGTCATCCCATTTAAGGCTCAGTGTTCTCAGGTCTCTCACTCTACATGATGTCTGTCTGTGGGTCTCTCTATTTGTTCCCATCTGCTTCAGGAGGGAGCCTCTCAGGTGGTGGCTGAGCAAGAATAGCAGAATGTCACTAGGAGTCCTTTTATTGCTATATATATTTTTAAGAATGGTAATATTTGATTTTCCCCTAGGTTCCTGGGCTATCTAATCTCTGGTTTTTGGTCACCCAAGCAATGTTAGGTATTGATTCCATAACGTGGAGTGGGCCTTAAGTCAAAGCAGATATTGGTTGGTTACTTCCACAAGCTATGTGCCACCACTGCTATAGTATATCTTGCAGGCAGGACACCCTTGTAGGTCTAAGGGCTTGCGGCTGGCTTGGTGTTTATGTTTCTCTTTTCTTTTTTGGTATATACCCTCCTGTGCCAACGATGCTAGAAGGTGAAGGCTCTATGTAGGCACCAGCTTGACCTTGCCATGTTCAATGAGTTGAGAAGGTGTGATCTTCATCAATGAGGCCAGTTTGTGGACAAGTCTGGGTTGTTGGGAGATTCCCATGGTGCCAACAACTCAATTAGATGTAATTTAATTCCAGTACTGGCGGCTTCATTTGTTGACAAGAGATGGCCAACTGGGACTCTGTCTCCCCTATTATTTGGTGATTTCATTTAGATTGCCTACATGTATGTATGCATTTTAGGACATTTCTACTGTATAAGGGTTCCATACTACTCCTCAAATGGGCCCTAATTTTACCTGTCTTCCCCCTCTCCCCATCCCCTCCCCACTTGATCTTTCTGTGCCAGCAACCCCCCAGTCATCCATTGCTATGTATTCTGTTTCTCTTTCCTAATGAGATCTTTCTGTCCCCTCTAGTCCCTTTCTCTATACCTGACCTCTATGATTCTATGGTTGTAGCTTGACATAACAGTTAATAACTACATATAAGCAAATACATACCATATTGTCTTTTTGGGTCTGGTATACCTCAAAGATTTATTATTTATTATTATTATTATTATTTTAGTTCTATTCATTTACCAGCAAATTTCATATCATTTTTTAAAAAAAGATTTATTTATTTATTATATGTAAGTACACTGTAGCTGTCTTCAGACACTCCAGAAGAGTGGCGTCAGATCTTGTTACGGATGGTTATGAGCCACCATGTGGTTGCTGGGATTTGAACTCCGGACCTTCGGAAGAGCAGTCGGGTGCTCTTACCCACTGAGCCATCTCACCAGCCCCATAACATTTTTTTTTAAATGGCTGAGTAATATTCCATTGTGTAAATATACCACATTTTCTTTAGCCGTTCTTCTGTTGAGGGACAGCTAGGTTTTTTCTAGTTTCTGCTTATTACAAATAGGGCGGCAGTGAGTATGGTTGAGCGAGTATCTGCTATAGGATGAAGCGTCTTTGGGCGTACGCCCAGGAGAGAGTGGTACAGCTGGGTCTCAAGGTAGACTGATGCCCATCTTCCTAAGGAGCCACCGCACTGATTTCCACGGTGGCTGGACAAGTTTTCAATCTCACCAGCAATGGTGAGTGTCCCCCTTACTCCACATCCTCACCAGCATGATCTATCATTGTTCTATTGATATTAGCCCTTCTTAATGGGGTAAAGTGAATCTCAAAGTTTTGATTTGCATCACCATGACAACTAAGGATTTTAGACATTTCTTTTTAAGTGTTTGTTAGCCATTTGAATTTGCTCTTGAGAATTTCATTTAGATCCTTGTCCTATTTTTTTCCCCCTTTTTTCTCCCTCTTACTCCGGCCCCACTGGCTCTGGCTCCCTGCTCGCTCCCCTCCCCCCTCCGCCCTGCTTGCTCACTTTATTTTGTTTCTCATTACAGATAGTTGTGAGCTACCATCTGCTTGCTGGGATTTGGACTCATGACCCTCGTCCCATTTTAACTGGGTTATTTGTTTTTTGATACCTAGTTTCTTGGGTTCTTTATACAGATTGTATTTTAGCCCTCTATGGGATGTTCAGTTGGTAAAATCTTTCCCCATTCTTTAGGCATGACTTTGAATAACAGTGTCCTTTTCAGTTTCCTAAGGCCCCATTTATTAACAGTTGATTTCCTTGCCTGTATTAACAGTGTCCTGTTCAGAGAGTCAAGGCCATTCCTCACTGTCTCTTCCGTCAGGCTCGGTGATTCTGGTTTCATGTTGAGGTCTTTGATCCATTTAGAGTTGAGTTTGAACAAGGTGATAAGCATAGAGCTATTTGGATTTTTTTTACATGCAGTCATCCAGTTTGATCAGCACCATTTATTGAAGATGCTGTCTTCTTTTCCAGTGTGTGTTTCTGGCTTCTTTATCAAAAATCAGGTGTCCATAGGTGCATGGGTTTATAACTGGGTCATCAATTCAGTTCTCTTGATCAACATGTCTGTGTATGTGCCAATACCATGCTGTTTTTATTATTGTAGATTTGTTGTATGACTTTAGATTAGGGATTTATTTCCATGGCTCTTCCTGCCCTACTCCACACTACCAGCTCTAGGTGCTGATTCAGTTTTTCTGCTCACTTCTCTTTGTTCAGAGTTTTCCCTTCCATCCAAACGTTTTCTTCAAGTTCACCTCCAATATTTTGGTGTATCCTTTTAGAGACTGATGACGTTCAGAGATGTAGCCGTAGACTTCTCTCCAGAGGAGTGGGAGTGTCTGAGCCTGGACCAGAGGAGTTTATACAGAGACGTGATGCTGGAGAGCTACAGCCACCTCGTCTCAGTGGGTAAGATTCAGAGCTCAGCCCTAAATGTCCCTGCAGCAGCAACGGGGTCTTTTTCAAAGTCATAGAGGAGTTCCTCTGCAGTTGGTTTATACAGAATTAGCAATAGTCCCTCCTGGTGGGATCCTTCATCTCCCTTACCCCTTAGAAATATTTTATGACTTTCTCTTGTTGTTTTTACTATAATCTCTCATAACCGAGGAACCAGATGATAAACGTACAATTCTTACGCATGTGCTCATTTCCTCTTTTAAAAAATCTTCTGGGCAGGACTTTTTGTTTATCGGCCACATCTGTTCTCCTTGTTGGAAAAAGGACAAGACCCCTGGATGATTTTGAGGGACGGGACAAGAGGATCTTATCCAGGTGAGAGAGGGCTGGGGTGGAATGGGACAATCATCAGGTAAGATGATGGCTGTCTTAGTTAGGGTGTCAGTTGCTGTGATGAGACATCATGACCAAAAAGCAAGCTGGGGAGGAAAGGGTTTATTGGGCTTCCACATCATAGTCCGTCATTGGAGGAAACCAGGACAGGAACTCAAGCAGGAGCTGATGCAGGGGCCATGGAGGGGTGCTGCTTACTGCCTTGCTCCTCATGGATTGCCCAACCTGCATTCTTATAGGACTCAGGACCACCAGCCCAGGGATGGACCCACCCACAATGCCCTGGGCCCTCCCCCATCAGTCACTAATTAGGAAAGTTCTCTACAGCCTGATCTTATGGAGGCATCTTCTCAGTTGAGGCTCCCTCCTCTCAGATAACTCTAGCTTGTGTCAAGTTGACATAAAACAGGCCAGCATAATAACCTAGCTTCTGTTCTGAGTGGGCAAGAATATCATGGAAGTAGCTTCTCACTGGCCGAAGGCCTTTGACAGAGACATGACTTTTAGAGTAAAACTTTTCCAGCTTATCTCTCTCTCTCGCCACTTCAGATACCGTCCCGCTTACGTGCTCTGTCTGTCACGTTACAGAGGCACTTGCTGCTCCTTGTCTCCACGGCTCACCAGTTTGTGGATAGTTTGGATCAAGTTGTTGTATAAAATATTTACTCTCAATCAGGGGTTTCTACCCCACCTTTGGCCATTTAGTTTCCAGATAAAAGACACACATACACACACACACACACACACACTCACACTCACACACACACCCTTTAAACAGTACTGGAGCTGGGCAGATATCTTTCGTCTAAGCTATTAGTATCTACTACTGTATCAAGAACCCCAAGATATAACTTGCTGTGTTCCATCTGGGCCACTCTTAAGTTCACCAGCCCTCATAGCCATGGGGGTCTCATGGTCCTGAGTCCTATAAGATTACAGGTTGGGCAATCCATGGAGTCTTCTCTCTCCACCTTCTTCTTCTCTTCCATGTCATGGTCTTCCCTCAGACCTCAAGCCCAGGAACCAAAAACCCCACCCACCTCTCTTCTGCCCAGCTATAGGCTTTCTGCATCTTTATTCAATCAATAGTGTTAAATTAAGGAGCAAGGTCACACTTGGTGTATGTGAGGATTCTCTTGTTCCTGAGGCAACCGGGGCCAGGATTTAGCATTCAGTACATAGCAGCACATACAAGCTCAGCATCAAGTCTTCCCTCATGTCCCCTATCATTTCCATCAAATACTTACATGCTTCATTCTCTTAGGAAATTGAGATCTCTCTCTACCCCGATTTTATCCACTTCCTTGTGAATTAAAATATATATATATATATATAT
>NC_034590.1:2792662-2800124 GCF_900095145.1 Mus pahari | reverse complement strand
AATTTTGTGTGTGTGCCTATACATTTGTATGTGCACCACATGGAAGCAGTGTCTGAGTGGGCCAGAAGAGGGCAGCAGGTTCCATGAGAACTGGTGCTACACATGGTTGTGAGCCACCATGTGGGTGCTAGAAACCAAACCTCTGCAAGAGCTGCCAGTGCCCCTAACCACTGAGCCGACTCTCTAGACCTCTTGTTAATTCTTTTTATTTTTTAATCTTCCTTCTCCTTGCTTGTGTTTCCTTTTTGCAGTTGATTCAGTCTTTTAACCATCTGCCCATGGTGTATTATGAAACTTTATTATCCTCTGTGACTGGAGCATGGTCTTAAACTCATGGGCTCCACATTAAGAAGGTCTTCCACTGAGCTATACCCCCAGTGTGGTTTCTTTGTTTGCTTTTTGGAGGTATTGAGTATTGAAGACAGGACCTTATGCATACTATGAAAGTATTCTATTTTTCTGAGGTTGTGGGCTTTTTTTTTTTTTTTCTTTCCTCAAAAGGAGAAAAGATCTGTGCAAAGACTGGCACAAGCATACTATACTTACATACTTACATAGAAAAAAATAAGAAAAAAAAATCAAGAAAGAAAAGGTAGCGTGAGAGAAAATTAACATGAGTATGCACAGTGGAGGAAATGAGAGAGTGGAGAACTTCATGATGCGGGGCATGGAGCCACGGGGAGCACTGCGGTATTTGGGGAGCACTGCAGCATTTGCATTCATTTCTAACTCAGCTCATCCGGCCGTGCTGGCTTTCTTCAGTTTGTGCAGAATGTCATGTTGGAGTCACGTGTGGGGTCAGATGGGAAGGATTAGACAGCATAGCATGTTCCCGTTAGGATCCGGTCTCTCCATTCATGCTTGCTGGTCCTTGGTGTGTGACATCATTGGCTTCGTCTTAAACGCTCCCTCCTTCTGTTGTCACGCATCCATTCCTGAACTCTTGTAATTACTAGTTTGCTGACTTGAATAGGTCACACTGAGTGAAACAACCTAATGTCTGTTTTTCATTTCTTGATCAATTATGTCAGCAATCATTTTTTTCCCTCTGATTCCTTAGATGAATGTGGTCAAAGGAGAACTATACACCTTTCTCACCTGACTCAGTTTTATTAGCTCCTTTAATCTTGTATTTACTTCTTCCTCCCTTTTCATATTCATAATTTTTCCATTTTTAAAGCCGTTCATCTTATACTCTAGTATTTATTTATATTGGATGTTTTATCTGGTTTCGAATAAACACTGAATTTATCTTTCAGACATAGATTTCAGTTCTCAGAACAAGAAGTTATCGGGAAAACAGAGCACACATGAAGAATTATCGCAACGGGAAATGAAGGGATATTTTAGAAAACGCAGTCTTGAAGATTCCTGTTTTGGAGATGACTGGGAAGGCAAAAATCAGTTTCAAATGCATCAAAATCAGGAATATTTTAAGCAACTGGCAGTCGCCTATGAAAAAGTGCTCAGTGTGAACCAGGGTATAGTTTTCAACCACCAGAGACTGAATGCAGGAGAGAAAGCAGTTGAAATTCAGTGTGAAAAAGCCCTTAGTGTGGAATCTGACCATGCTCTTCCTCAGCTAACTCACCCTGGTAACAAAGCCCACAAAGACAAGGAGTGTGGGGAAACCTCTGCTCCTGAGTCGGAGCGCACGCACTGCCCTCAGACACCTCAGCAAGGGAAGGAATCTGGAGGGCCATTAGCTTTGCCTTCAGGAATACTGGGCCTTCAGCAAGGTCACACTGGCGAGAAGTCCTATGACTGTAAGGAGTGCGGAAAATCCTTTACTTTGAAGTCAAACTTGACGCGGCACCGCAGAATCCACACCGGTGAGAGGCCGTACATGTGTCATGGATGTGGAAAGGCGTTTACACAGAAATCACATCTCACATCACATCAGAAAATCCACACTGGAAAAAAAGCCTATGTCTGTGGGGTCTGTGGAAAAGTGTTTCACTGTGGCTCAAGCCTGGCCAGCCATCAGAATATTCATTACCACGCAGTCGATGCTGGCAAGAAAGCGTACGAGTGTACAAAATGTGGCAAGGATTTCGACGGTCACTCAGGTCTCATTGATCACCAGAAAGTCCATACTGGAGAGAAACCTTTTAAATGTAAGCACTGTGGAAGGCTTTTCAGGTTTCAGTCACATCTTAGGGCACACACACAGATTCACTCTGGTGTGAAGTCTTATGACTGTAAGGAATGTGGAAAATCCTTTAATTTGAGGTCAAACTTGATGCGACACCACAGAGTTCACACCGGTGAGAGGCCGTACACGTGTCACGGATGTGGGAAGGCGTTTACACAGAAGTCCCATCTCACGTCACATCAGAAAATTCACACTGGAGAGAAAGCTTATGTCTGTGGGGTCTGTGGAAAAGCTTTTAGTCGCGGCTCAAGCCTGACCAGCCATCGGAATATTCATTCTTATGTGGTTAACGCTGGCAAGAAAGCGTATGAGTGTAAAGAATGTGGCAAGGCTTTCGGTTGTCATTCAAATCTCAGTCGTCATCAGAAACTCCATGCCGGCGAGAAACCGTTTAAATGTAGGAACTGTGAAAAGGCCTTTGGTCAAAGAGCACATCTTACCAAACATCAGAGACTTCACACTGGCGAAGAAGGCCCTGATGAAGGTCAGCGTGTGGGAAAGTTTTTCCTTGAAGACCATAACTATGTTGACATCAGAAATTCCATACTGGTGTGAAATGATGGAATGTATGAGGAATGTAGAATGTAGCCTTTATTCGTGGTTTCTGTTGTACCCACACTAGAGTATTCACATTAGTGGCAAGACCTGAGTCCCAGGGATGTGGGAAAGCCTACATCTGGAGTGTAGGCTTAATCATCATCAGAACATTCATACTGAGGAAAGGAAATAATCCAAGGAATATGGAAAGACTATTCACGGTGTACTGCGGAGGAGGGTTAGCAACCAGGCGTCTTCACCACCAACCTCAGGGACCGAGGGACCACAGGATACATTATCGCCTGCTGCCAGGATGCAACACACTCGCACCGCATCCTTCCCAAGCACGCGTACAGCATCCCCTTATAAAAAGCCAGTGCCTCCTTGTAGAGAGAATCCCTTGTGTACTGTGTGGGGTCATCACCCATCAATAAAAAGCTGAAGGCCTATTAGCTGAGATAGAAGGAAATTAGCAAGAGATAGCGAGTGGGACACCTGGCAGCGAAAGATTTGAACGTAGGGAGTTAGAGGCAGGAGATTCCACGAACTCTGGAGGAGACAGAAGTGTGAAACTGAGGACAGGCAACTAACCCAGCGGAGGACAGAACAGTTTGACAATTAAGGGACAACAGGCTAGTCAAGGAGCAAGCCCGGGCTTATGGAGCAGACATTTAGTCATAGGAAATTAAGTCTCGGAGTCATTATTCCAGAAACAGAGGTCAGATAGAAAAGCTCGCGGCTGCACCTCCTCTCCCTGGTCTTTTCCGCTCCATCCTTGCCCAGAGGCAGCCTCTGTATGCTCCCTCCTCAGTCAACCTCCCATGTGAGACCTGTCACCTGGTGTGACTTTGTGGGTGTCCACCGCTTAGATCATTAACAAGGAACCTCAAGTATGTAATTGATATGGAAAGTTCTTTATAAGGCTTATAACTGCAGTTCCCAACCTGTGGGTCCCAGCCATTGGAAAATGCGTATTTCTGATGGTCTTAGGACCCGAGGCACCGCTCTGTAGCAAAATTACACTCATCAAGCAGCAACAAGAGTGAATTTATGGTTGGGAGTTCCAAAGACCACTGGAAATGTGTTTTCTAATGGCTGTTGCCCACAGGTTGAGAACTGATGGCTTATAACATTCCTTATTATTATTATCATTTTTTTTTCTTTTGATAAAGTCAGAGGTATAATTGTAAAAGGCTTTTAAAGCAAGAAGATACCAATTGGTCATCAGTTATACCCTATTAGAGAGGTAATAGTGTATATTTTAGAAGGTACATTTCAAGGCAATGTAGGTGCAGAAGTTGAATTTTGATGTGTCATATGCTGATGGCTTATATTCTAGGCGACATTAAATGATTTTTTTCTAGTACAGCCCAAAAGTCCAAAGAAAATGGAAAAGCATTTTAAAATGCAATAAATCCTGTCAAATCAGGCTATACTATAAAGGAGTGGGAAGCCTTATGTGAAATTCGCCACACTGTGCTAACAGAATTCTGGTAACAGAATTAAATGAGGATTGCACTGGACAGGAAATTTCTGGAAAAAGTATAAATTGGTATGTGTGTGTGTATGTGTGTACAGGTGTGTGTATGTGTGCATTTCACAAGGTACATGTGGAGAATAGGCTATCTTCTACCATGGGGGTCTCAGGGATCAAGTTGAAGTTGTCACACTAGAGGCCTTCAAGGCTTGGGCTGCAACTTTTTGTAGTTTCTTTTTCTGGGCACATGAGCCCAGTGTTTAAGGGAATGAAAATAATGACTGGATATTTACCTGGAATATTAAAGCTTTTCTTTAAGTAAAATTTACATGGTTAATTTTTAGTTCAGTCCCATTTTTTCATTATTTTTAATGTGTAAGGTTGTTTTTCCTGTATGTATGTATATATGTGTGCATGTATGTAGTATGTGTATGTAGTATGTATGTGTATGTATGTTGTATGCATGTGTATATGCATGTATTTATGTAGTATGTATGTGTATATGTGTATGTATGTATATATGTGTGTATGTATATGTGTATGTATGTATGTGTGCCACGTGTGCCTCTGCATGTGGATACCTAATGCCTATGGACACTGGAAAAGGATGTCAGATCCCCTGTAACTGGAGTTCCAGATGGTTGGTGGCTATTTTGTGGGTGCTGGGAATTGATCCAGGATCATCTGGAGGAGCAGCCAGTGTTCTTAGCCACTGGCCCCGGTCACAATTTATCATCTCAGTTCCTGGTACCTTTCAGTTTATATGATATAAGGAAATGTGTACATGTATCCTGTGCTCCAGCCATGGACCTGACCAAGGACTCTTGCCTGCGTGGTAACCATCCAGTGCCCCTCTCTCCTGCCCTCTCCTCCCTTCATCCCCGGGGTCACCCTGGGGCCCCTATTCTGTTCTCAGCTCCTCCTCCGTATCCAGCATGGGATGCTGGAGAACCTGGTACCTGGGGCTGCCCCTTGTCCACCACCCACCGTGTGGGGTTAACACAGCCAGATGCCCACCTGGGGCCGCACTGGAACTCTGGCGGGATGCGGGTTCTCTCTCACTCCCCTCTTTACCCCACAGCCACGGCCCCACAGGCAGTTATAAGTCCACCCTCTTTCTCCCAAAGTCATGATGGCGACCAGTCATGTGCTATTTACCCATCCTGTATACTTTCCTCATGCTGGTGTGGCACTGAAGGGAAGTGAAATTTAAAATGAAATTTAAGGCCTGGGATTCATGTAACTTATGTCAAATAAGTCCAGAGAAAAAAGTTGTGGGCTTGGAAGCCTGAGGCAGAGAACACAGTGGGACAGGCCCGGGCACACCCAGGCAGGTCATTGTTGGAACATTCCTGGGACTGATGGTTTGGAGTCATGTGTTAACCAAATGTTCCGCTGACCCGTCCCTCAGGTCTCCTAACACCTTTGCACTTACCATTCTGCAAATGTGTGGTCATTCTGCTGATGTTTAAATGAGCCAATCGTGTGTAACCGTGCCAATTCCTGCTAGCCCCTCCCCCTCCCCCTATTAAAAACCCCTAGCTTTTGAGCTACGTGGTCAGTGCCTCTACCTCCTGCGTGAGGTACGCATTGGCCCGGAGCTCCGCCAATAAACTACCTCGTGTTTTTACATCAAGATGGTTTATTCGTGGTTTTTGAGTGCCACCTTCTTGAGACTGGCGTGGGGAGGGCTCCCCATGGAAGTCTTTCAGCATCATTAAAATGAACAGGCTAGTCTTTCAGTAACACTATCGCAATTTGTGAGGCAATCAGTATTACACCTGGATTGGCCCAAACTCAAATCCTATTGTCCCCACAACCCCCTTCCTGGTTCTGGGATTACAGATAGGCACCATCACATTCACCAATAATTTCACTTTTGGAAAAGAAAGAATATAGAGTATGGTGGTTTGAATGAGATAGGTCCCCATAGGCTCCTAAGTTGGGGGAAGATTAGGTGTGGCCTTGCTGGAGGAGATGTGTCACTAGGGGTCACTACCTGCTCTGTCAGCCTGGCTGGCCATGCCCTGGCAGGCAATGACCAACCTGTTTTTATCTCATGAAGACTGACTCAGAACTCCACAATCTCTCCACCCAGCTCACTAGGTTCCCACTGGTGGGTCGTTACCATGCCAATCCCATGCTTCAAGTCCCCCACTGCCTTTGTGGTGCACATCTGGCAAACCCATGCTTTGCCACCCTACCTTTCTCTCTTGAACCCAGATGAGCCACTGCGTGAAGGAAAACGCAACACAAACTTAGCTCAGAAATGATGTTAACTCAATCACTGGGTGCAGCAACTAAAACCCTCATTTTATAAGCCTTATTAAATCTAAATCCTCTGGTGATGAATCCTGATCAATCCGCCATTGAAACCAGGAGACACTCATAGCTACATCTTGTCCTCATGCTATCCCTGTCCAAAAGAGACCTCTCTCCTGCTGCCTCTCTTCCTCTCTCCAACCCAGAGGTACCTCCTATTTACCCAATGATTGGCTCCTTTATTTTTATTTTTTATTTTTTATTTTTTGGCTCCTTTATTCATTACAGAATTGGTTCATAAGAACAGCACCAAAACGGAGGAATGCTAGTATTCCTTATAGGCTTGGTCCAATAGTTAACCTGGCAGTAGCCAGGTAGGCCTGGCTTGCTATAAAAAGGGCTGTTTGGCTCCCCCTTGCTTTCTCTTCCCTTTCTCTCTCTGACTCTCTTCTCTCCCTGACCCCTTTCTCCCTCGCTTCCCTTCCCCCTGCCCCCTCTCTCTACATGTTCCTGGCTGGCCTCTTCTCTCTCACCTTGACTTACGCAGTATGAGACATTTAAGTCTCTGGGTATCCTCTGTCCACAGTTTAGGCCAAGCCCTGGCAGTGGGCAAGGCAATGGAGCAGTGTTTCTCCGTGGTTATCATACCACAGTCTAGAAAGCCTTGTTGCTGCACCCATATTTTCTTGGGGAAGTTCACTGTTAGGCTTTGGAGTCTGTCATAATAAGCTTAATCATTTAATGTTATATTTAGCATATTTCTGACAAGATTGAGAGCCAGTATCTATTAAGCATATCTGAGTTGTTTAATTATTTGTCTTAGAATGTACCTAGTAAACAAAGATATGTTTGATAGGGCTGGAGGGATGGTTAAAGAACACTGACTGCTCTTCCAGAGGTCCTGAGTTCAAATCCCAGCAACCACATGGTGGTTCACAACCATCTGTAATGGGATCTGATGCCCTCTTCTGGTGTGTCTGAAGACAGCTACAGTGTACTCACATACACAAACTTTTTTTTTTTTTTTTAAA
>NC_034590.1:2778983-2790297 GCF_900095145.1 Mus pahari | reverse complement strand
TCTGTGTAGCCCTGGCTGTCCTGGAACTCACTTTGTAGACCAGGCTGGCCTCAAACTCAGAAATCTGCCTGCCTCTGCCTCCGGAGTGCTGGGATTAAAGGCGTGCGCCACCACGCCCGGCTCTTTTCCCAGTTCTTAAAACATTTTCTCTAGGATGCCTTCTGGGACACACCATTTGTTAACAAGGACATTTCTCTATTTTCAGCCCTTCCCTGGAAAGTTCCTTACCTGCTGAGTCTGCCACACATGTGGCTTTGCTCAGCATAGTCTGAGACCCTGTCACTGGATCTGGAAATGGGCAAGGGGCTTATGTGCTCACTTAGCTTCTAGACTTTTTTCCTTCTACCTCTATGAGACCTCATTTTAAATTTCACACCATATGTGCCTTGTGCCTTTTGATGACACTACCACAGGCTGTTCCCTCATGGCTTAAAATCACGAGCTCAAGGCTCATGCTCTGCAACCAAGTCTTGCTTTCCACTCTTGCAATGTTAGCATAACCATAAAGGTGAGGTAGATTTGCTTACCTGTCCTGAACCTGCCCATTCTAGTGTCTCATTCTCAAGAGAATATTAAACCTTTCCTCTCTCACCCTTCCTCCCACGAGGTACTGCTCCATTTCTCTGTTCACATGTATTCACTCGGAATATACTATGTGCATTGTCTTCTACTGCTTATACATTGTTCCACTTGATCAAGCTACCTTTGCTCTATCTATTGATTGATCGATCCATCTATTCATCCATCTATCTACCTATTTACCTTTCTACCTACCAACCCATTTACTTAAGATTCTTTGGGAAAACAAAAACCAAAGAACCAATGGTCAACCAATCCAAGCCACCTAGCCAGTGAGACGTTTTCTTTCAAGAGATCTAGACTAACCCTGGCTCCTTTTCATATTGACCACAGCATGACCTGAAAGGTTCTTGGCCATCATCTTCACGGTTTTGAATATATGCTGTATGACAAGAAAGTTGAACATTGTCAGAAAAACACCCCTCATCTTTTGTTGAACTATAAACTTTACGCTGGGCAGACCCACAGATGTACACCTTAAACCCACCATGCTGAAAACTATGACCCACACAAAGTGCTCCCCAGCCTGAATCCTCAGGCTTCCTGACTAAAATCCGGGCTCCTCTTCAGGGAGATGGCTACAGTCGCAGTGTTTTCCTTACCTGCAGCAGGCCGTAATTCTTCCTCTATGCCTTCCTTTGTATTCCCCAAGGACAGAACCCAATGCCTTTAATTGTATCCTCCTTCCTACAAATGACTTAACAACAGTGATTAAACACAACATTCATTTCCTTCTGGCCACAGGGTCACTGCCACTATTGTCTTTCCACAAATAGTAACCTGGTTTCAAATGCATACCTATGTCATACTTCACAATTAACATATCTACTATAGGGTTGATGAGATGGCTCAGTGGTAAAGGCGCTTGCCATCAAGCCTGAGGACAAGAGTTTGATATTTAAAACCTACGGTGGAAGGTGAGAACTGACCCAAAGTTATCCTTACTCCCACATGGCTGTTTGCCAAACATGCAACACACAACAGGTAATTTAAAAAAACAGTCATCATACACAGCTTTTACCCACACCCCCCCCCCACACACACACGTGCACACTCGCGCATGCACCTTCTGTGCTTACCACTCCTGATGATGGCTGGACTGTGACAAAGCACACTTCACTAGAATGCTAGAATGCTCCTCCCTTCTACCAGGCCCCACTCTACCCCTCCGAGTCTAACCAATTCCTGGTCTTAGACTCACTCTAGCCAAATTCTGAAGTTTCAAAACATCTTGCAGTCTTTCCTGGAGACTAATGTTGGGAAAAGATACCAGCACCAATTAAAAAAAAAAAACAAAAAAAAAACCCAAACCAACTGCACTCTGGGAAATGTAGTTCAGCGCCTAGACAAGGTTTTATTGGTTGGAACTAGGGTAAAATTAAAGACCCTGCCTCTTTCTGCAGTAAAAAATCCTTGTCCACACATGATTCAGTGGTGTAGCCGCTCAAGTTGCCTGTGTTCCAGTAACTATCACCACACCAATGCTCATGAATCCTAACTAAACTCAGTGGGACACACACACACACACACACACACACACACACGCCACATGCACACACGTACACTTGAAGGCAGGAGGGGGCATTGCTGTGAAGAGGATAAGGGAATTGGGGGTGAATATGGTCAGAATACATTACATAATGCATGAAATTATCAGAGAAATAAATACTTTTAACTCACTATTAATCTGTGCCATCTTGGAATTGGCAGCACTTTTCTAAATTAAACTTAAGAGTTTCTTAGCTCTTAATATAGTGGGTTTTTTTAAAAAGAAAACTTCATTGTGTTTATGGTGTATGTGTGAGCATGAAGATCAGAAGAGAACCTCAAGTGCTGCCCCCCAAGACATGTACACACACACAAATATCCACATAAATAATTTTTAAAAAAATTAATCTAGCCAGCATGAAGGAATATGGCTTTATTACAATAAAGATATATGACAAAATTCTCCATGTGGTTAAAGTTCATAGATGACAATAATTTCAGAATGACATGCACATGAGACACACTTAACTGTCCTGTATGTACACTTACCCACAACTGCGCAGCACACAGTACTAAGAGAGGTACCAGGGACTACACTTGTATGACACCCAGGACTGAGCTAAACATACGTCTGCACCATTCAGAACTGTCATCCACCCACAAGAAACGCTCAAACGAGAAGCCAGCATCATCATCTCTTTCCATGCTAGGCTCACCTCTCCTGTAATTTTTCATTTACCTTTATAACT
Source organism: Mus pahari (assembly GCF_900095145.1). Taxonomy (NCBI): domain Eukaryota; kingdom Metazoa; phylum Chordata; class Mammalia; order Rodentia; family Muridae; genus Mus; species Mus pahari. The sequence goes on along the minus strand of NC_034590.1, from coordinate 2,787,481 downwards.
GAAACTTTTCAAATATAAGAATTATGCTAAATAAGCCTACAGATTCTCCACAGGACTTTCTTCTCTTCCACAGAATATACACGTTATATAAATACATATTATGGATCTCTGGTAGCCTTAGCGGGACGTGATTTTCTTTTTCCTTTGAGACAGTCCCATGAGTTCCTGGTTGGCCTTGAATTCACTAGGTAGTCCAGTTATGCCCCTGAACTTTTGAGTACTAGACTCAGGCATATGCCTCAAAGCCTGGCTACGCAGCTGGAGAACAGACCCAGGGCTTCGTGCGTGCCAAACAAGCGCTCTACCAACTGAACCACATCTCCAGCTCTCAGAGAACTTTTAAAATGCAACTCTGAGTTTTTAAAAAATTCTTTTGGATTTTTTATGTTGTATCAAAAAACAAGCACTTCAAAGTTTCTCTAGAAAGTAATACACATATAAAAATCATGTCTCACATACGTTACACTTTTACATGTCACTGCAAATACTCTACCATAGAGTCGTATGTCACTTCTCTTATAAGGCATCCTCACCATACATAAGTGACCCACCAGTAAGGTTTTTCCTAAACTAACAGCAATCATATCATGACTTTGGACGACAGACACATTATTTTGCCAAAAGCTCTTAAAAAAAAAAAAAAAAAAAAAAGAAAAAGAAAAAAAATGAACTCAATGAGTTAGAAATAAATTAGCTTTTCTTGTTTTTGTGTCACAAGAAAACACAGTAGTGAAACATGTAAGCTCTTAGAAAAACATCTCAACATGTTTATCTTCATGGCTTCCTTAACCGTGAGGGCCGGGTGCGGCTAAGAAACAAGACGCTGTGTTCAGCACACACAGCTCAGGGCTTCACGCCACGGGAGAAAGTGTACACGTGCAGGTGTTGACCCAAGCTGACATGGTAACTAAAATCACTTCAGACATTTGTGGGGCTCTGTGCCAGCATGAACTTCCTGTCATGTGAGAGGCAAATCCAAGATGAAAGCTTTCCTGCCTTTCTGGGGTAGCCGGGTTGCTTGCCAGGCTGTTCTGCACAGCTGTAAACCTGAAGGGCATTGCCTCAATCTCTCAGGTCCCTTTTGAGAATTTACTTATCAGTTAAGTGCAGAATCATGAATAAATGTTTCCAAATTCCTTGAATTCAGTTCTCTTAGTCAGCATGATTTTACAGGTGTCTATTAAAATTTGAACCATGAAGAAAGGTCTGTCCATATTCCTTATATCCAGTTTCTTCTCATGAATTTTCTCCCTCTGAGCAAGATGTGAACCCACGAAAGCCTCCACATTGTTTACACTGTAGGATTCTCTACCCCATGGACTGACATGGACAGAGACTTGAGTTACAGCTAAAGGCTTCCCCAGATCTGCTGTAGATTTCCCACCAATGCGGACACTCTAGTGCTGGGTAATTTGAGACCCAGAAATAGGCTTTCCCAAGTCCCCCACCTTAACTTAATTTCTCATCAGTATAAATCTTCTGACAAGGATTGAGCTGAGCCATGAGCAGAATCTTTCCAACACTCCTTAAATTTATAAGATTGTTGACCAGTGTGAACTCTCTCATGTTTAATAGCATTGGACTGCCAAGCGACGGCTTCTCTGCACCCATCACGTCCTTGGGCTGCTCGACACTGTGAACTCTCTGATGTTTAATGAGATGCGACTGTTGAATAAAGGCTTTTCCACATTCGTTACACTCATAGGGCCGCTCACCAGTGTGAATCCTCTGGTGCCGGGCGAGGTCTGACGCAGAAGCAAAAGCTTTCCAGCACTCCTGACATTTATACGGCTTTTCTCCAGTATGGAGTCTCTGATGGCGGGTCAGTTCTGAGCTGTATCTAAAGGCTTTCGGGCATTCCTTGCATTGAAAACGTTTCTCCTGAATATGAATTGTCTTGAGATCTGTATCATGTGAATGCCAACTAAAGTCCTTGCCCTTCTCCTTACAGTCATACGCTGTCTTAGCAGTCTGAAGTTGAGTCCGTTCTGGGTCACGAAGGACGGCTTCTCCGTATTCCTTACCTTCCCAGAGTTTCTCACCCGTAGGAATCAAGGAGTGCGGAGTGTGTTCTAAACCAGAACTAAAAGCCTTCTCTCCTTCACCGAATTCATGTGATTTCTTATTATGAATTTTCTGATGTTGAGTCAGGTGTGCCCCTCGAGTGAAAGCTTTCCCACACTCCTTACACACGTAAGGCTTCACACCGGTGTGAACTCTCTGATGCCGGCCAAGGTCGGACCTGCAAATAAAGCCCTTCCCACATTCCTTACACTTGTAGGGCTTCTCGCCAGTGTGAATCTTCTGATGTCGAGAGAGGTCTGAGGGGCAACGGAAGGCCTTTTCACAGTCCTTACATTTAAAAAGCTTTTCCCTGTTATGGATCTTTTTAAGACTACTGACGATGGAGCGCAGACTAAAAGCCTTGCCACACTCTTTACACTCGTACAGTTTCTTACCAGTGTGAACTGTCTCACACCGGGGAACCTCTGCGTCTGGAAGGAAGGCCTCCCCGTTCTCCTTATCTTCAAAGAACTTCTCACCGATGTAAATTAACTGCCTCTGGGTATGATCTAAGGCGAAACTAAAGGAGTTTTTACATTCTTTACATTTATGCAATTTATCGCCAGTATGAATCTTCCTATGTTGACTTAATTGCGACCCGCACGTGAAGGCTTTCCCACACTCCTTGCATATGTAAGGTTTCTCACCTGTGTGGATTCTCTGATGTTTAATGAGATGTGACTGCTGGATAAAGGCCTTTCCACACTCATTACACTCGTAGGGCTTCTCGCCGGTATGGATCCTCTCGTGACGAGTCAGGTCTGAGCCACAGCTGAAAGCTTTCCCACATTCCCTACACTGATAGGGCTTTTCTCCCGTGTGGATCCGGTGATGTCGAGTCAGGTCTGAGCTGTAATTAAAGTACTTTCCACACTCCTTACACTCGTAAGACTTCTCGCCAGTGTGAGTCCGAACGTGGACACTGAGCAGCGAGTGAAATCTGAAGGCCTTCCCACACTCCTTACACGTGAAGGGCTTCTCCCCGGTGTGAATTCTCTTGTGACCAGTGAGGCTAGAACGGAAGCTGAAAGCCTTGCCACACTGGTCACACTGAAATGCCTTCTTGCCGTCCTGAACCGCTCGGTAGCGAGTAAGCTTAGGGCCAGGAGGGAAGGTCTTTCCGAATTTTTTATCTTCCTCGAGTTTCTCATCTGTGTGAATGAGCTGAGGCTGAGCGGGCTCTGGTGCAAAACTAAAGGATTTTTCAGATTTGACTTCCTTGGTTTTCTCTGCTAGCCTCAGTCTTGGACAATGATTAAGAGCCGTGAGCAGATTCAGAAGGGGCAGTTTGTCACAAGTGGGTGTCATTTGCTGGAGAGTTTCCTCTTGATTCTCACTCTGTGGTGGCTCCTGACCTTTGCCTTCCCAGTCAGCTGCAGGACACGAGCCTGCAAGCCCGTGGTCTGGCTCCGTTCCCATTACCTCCCAGTGGGACAACCGAGTGGCACACGTGTTGTTTGTCCGTAGGGCTTTCTTCATCTGCCACCGGGAATCTGTACCTGAAAGGTGAGGATGCACACGTGCGTTGTTTATTATCCATAAAGGAAAGAGATGCTATCAAAAGCTAAGGTTAAAGTAAAATCGCATGAGAAGTGAATGTCTTAACAAACAAAACAATAACAATAGAACCTCAAATTGGGACAATATTAAAAAGGACAAAAATAAACAGAAATTTCAGACAGCTAAATTAAAAAAGGTGTCGAGGTACAGTAGGGGGAGGCACAGAATGGATTAACACTTTATAAGCCCAGGTAATCCAAAAGCACAAATAGGCTAATCCAGTTACAACAATGTAACATGCGTGGACCACGGTTAGTCTCCTCCACCGCCATGTTAATGATTACACAGGCTGCTTCCTTCATGGCTTTTAAAAATGTATGCATCTGTTTTATGTGTATGGGTGTCTGCCTGCACGTTATGTATGTCTGTGTTCCATGTGGGTGCTTGTACCCAAGAATACCACAAGTGCCAGAAACCCCCTAGGACTGGAGTTAGGCAGCTGTGAGCCACAGAAAGGAATACAAGGTTTACGATTACATATTGTCTTAACACTAGCAAGCCAAAATGAAATGAGAAAGCTGGTAACGGTGGGTTAAAAGAATGCCTCCTGAATTCAGGAAACACAAGGAAAGAGCGGGAAGCAGGGTAATCCGAGAAGGCTGCGTGTGCCGGCCCAAGAGGAAGGGAAAGTTTAACGGTAGCTAAAATGAATGACGCATTCACAATTTTTAGGAAACTTTATAAACACCCAAATGGAAAACGGTAAGAAGACAGCAAGGGAGGGCAGGCGTTTGATTGCCATCATTCTTAAAATCACGACTGTCACCCTGGACCCCCTGCTCATGCCTGCAGCAGCTGAGAAACCCTGTCTGCCCCCCTTCCCCCAGTCCTTGCCCCGCCTTGCCAGGCCTGAAGACACTCTGGGTTAACAAGTCCTCTCTCCTTGTCTCACCTTTTCCAGCCCCACCCAAAAGTGCCCCCCCGGGGGGGGGCTCAGGTTTTGACCAAGAATGGACACCATCCCAGGTCTTAGCTGACATACCATTGCCCTGCACCCAAGACCCCTGCTTTAGCCTGGATGTGTGACTTCACTGACCACCTGAGGGATCAGTGAATCCGCCCGCGAGCTGCCTCCTAATAGACCTGCCATTATCTACTTTTAATCTGGTCTGATCTGGCCTATATCTTTGTCACCAAGGGAGAGAAAGAGCCTATCGATGCCACCGGAGAGAGAACTGCACTTCCCTTTTCATCTCATGTGGGACAAACAGGATGACTGTGGAGTGAAGGTGCAGCAGGAAAGGCTAGTCATGCGTTAGCCTTTGCCATGGGCCACTCCCCTGGGCGATGGTCTGGACCACTGGGTGAGAGGTGCTGCTGACTCACTGGACGGACAGACTCCCGGATCACCGAGCAGCCTCACTTACCTGGGTAAAATCTGCTCGGCTCATTGCCCAAATCCATGCAGGCATCTTGCTCCTTCTCCGGCACAGGGAACCCATGTGGTTGATAAATGCAAAGCCCTACGTGAGAGATAAAAGACAGGCGGTGACCACATGGAAAACATCTCCAGAAGTAACAAAGGAAGAGGAACAACGACAGGGAAAAAAAAAAAAGCACAAAGCGTTTTGGGAGGACGGTGAATATGGGCTTTCCTAATGACCACATAATTTCTGCAAAATACACAAGCCATTTTCCAGAAGAAACGCAGGTCAGAAATCCCTGACATTATTATTTTTTTCTTTCTTTTTTTTTTTTTTTTTCTCGAGACAGGGTTTCTCTGTGTAGCCCTGGCTGTCCTGGAACTCACTCTGTACACCAGGCTGGCCTCGAACTCAGAAATCCGCCTGCCTCTGCCTCCCAAGCGCTGGGATTAAAGGTGTGTGCCACCACTGCCTGGCCCACCCCTGACATTTCTTAAAAAAACAAACAAACAAACAAACAAAAAAAAACAAGAGCCAGCAGTTGCCAGTAAGGCACCAGGCATGTCTAGGGTGGGGTCTTACCCACTGAGAGGAGGTGGCTGTAGTTCTCCAGCATCACGTCTCGGTATAAACTCCTTTGGTCCAGGCTCAGACACTCCCACTCCTCCGGAGAAAAGTCTACGGCTACATCTCTGAATGTCATTACCTGCCATGGGACAAACCCAGTGTTTAGGGCAGACCAGGGAATGGTCCATAGAGTTGGCCGTTTGTGGTTCAGGAGAAAAGATCACGGGACCAAGTGTGGTAAATGGCTCTTAAAAACGACTGCTCTGGGGACTTGGGTGGGGTGGGGGTGGGATGGCTCAATGGTTTTGTGCTTGCTTGCTGCTCTTATAGAGGACCTGAACTGAGTTCCAAGTATCCATCCTGGGTGCCCATACTGCCCATGGCTCCAGAGGAGCCTCCGCCGGCTCCCCACCCCCCATTATGTTATTTACAGAAGCAGACACACATACACACTAAGAAAAATATCATACAATATAAAAACAAACTATTGCTTGATCACAACATCCTTATTGGCTTCACAGAAGGAAGACATGAGGATGGAGAAAAGACATCCTGGAGAGACGACACCTATTTGAAGTCGCCGACTCCAGATGTACATAAATGCTGCATAAATCTGGTCACTCTGTGGATGTTTGTTCTTTAAGTGGTGGGTTCTTTCTATCCAATTTTCCATCAGCTTAAATTCGAAGAATTCTTTAGAGATATATTCTCAAAATAAATACTAGATTTTTTTTGTTTTGTTTTGTTTTGCTTGTGTCTGAGCAGAACACGTTGCTCTCTGTAAGCAACTGTCAGTCAACTAACTTCTTGCTAATTCCCAGGTCTCGGTACCCTCAGGGTTTCTGTCATGATCTCTAAATGCACCAGAAAGAGCCACACACAGAAACAGGTCCTGAACTGCACCAAGTCTCTTTCTGGCTGACTGAAATGCTCCAGTCTGCACAGACAGTAATGAAAACCTTCCCGCGATCTGTCACCATCATCCCACCCATGGATATGATGTGACAGTCCACATGCCCTCCACAGACATGTTTTCCTCCTGATTAGACAGGAACTCCACAGGATGACCAACAGAGTCAATGAACCTGGACCCTTGGGGCTCTCAGAATCTGAACACCAACCAAAGAACATACAAGGGCTGGCCCTAGGCCTCCCTGCACATATGTAGCAGATGTGCAGCTTGACCTTCATGTGGGTCCTGAACAACCGGAGCTGGGGCTGTCCCACAAACTGCTGCCTGTCTGTGGGGTATGTTCTTCTAGCTGGGCTGCCTCGTTTGGCCTCAGTAGGAGAGGAAGCACCTAGCCTCATAGAGACTTGACATGCTGGGGACGAGGGGGATACCTAGGGATCCCTATCTGCTCAGAGGAGAAGGGGGTGGGGGGGAAAGTTGTGGGAGGGGGTGGCCAGGAGGGGAGGCACTGAGAGGGGTGTAAAGTGAGAAAGTAAAATAAATAAATACAAACAAACAGAAAACCAAAAAAATCCCAGGACTTTTTGCCGTGTGGGAGAGATAAGGGTCTACTAACAGAAGAAAGAGTGCCAAGCACAAAAGCTCCTAGACTGCCCCACGGCACCACTGACCTTGCAGAATGAGAGACAAGGACATTCCTGTGAGGAGAAATAGTGGTTGTTGAGACAATATGAACTCACGTGGGCCATGACTGGAAACTCCTATAAGTGACCCGTCGGTCCTCGCCTTGGTTCCTATGTTGATGAGGCCAGCTCCTGAGGAGACAGCGCACAGGGAAGAGAACCGTGAGGCAGCTGGCTTTCCACAGACTGTTTAAGTGGACCAGTACAAAGGCCGTTTTCTTCCTTGGAGGAAGGTCAGAGGGAGAGAGATGAAATGACGGCCCCACCAAAGTCAAGAGAACCCCAGTAAAGCAGGATGATGTTGTAATCTAATGAGCTGGAGCAAAAATCATTCTATAGCCAGGTGGTGGCGCACACCCTTAATCCCTGCACTCAGGAGCAGAGGCAGGCGGATCTCTGAGTTCGAGGCCAGCCTGGTGAGTTCTATAGGGTGAGTTCCAGGACAGCCAGGGCTACACAGAGAAATCCTGTCTCCAAAAAACAAAATAATCAAAAATCATTCCAGAGACCAGGATATGAGACAAGGTTATTCTGATCTAATCTAAATGCCTCCCCAAACTCTACAAAGCTGATGAAGAAGTCTTCACAGAACTGGGCATGGTGGCGCACGCCTTTAATCCCAGCACTCAGGAGGCAGAGGCAGGCGGATTTCTGAGTTTGAGGCCAGCCTGGTCTACAAAGTGAGTTCCAGGACAGCCAGGACTATACAGAGAAACCCTGTCTCAAAAAACCAAAAAAAAAAAGAAGAAGAAGAAGAAGAAGAAGAAGAAGAAGAAGAAGGAGAAGGAGAAGGAGAAGGAGAAGGAGAAGGAGAAGGAGAAGGAGAAGGAGAAGGAGAAGGAGAAGGAGAAGAAGGTCTTCACAGGAAGCGGAACTTTCCCTTGTGGGTGTCCACTGGAGCTGCTGGGACTCCTCCGTAGATCCAGGACAGGGCCTCCTATGTCCTGTGTCAACAAACTCTTCAGCGCCTCTGAGTCATTTCCATCTAGGAAGGGTCACGCTAGAAAACTGAAGACAGCTTTGAGGCTCTAACAAGCCTGAAGAACATCACCGGGCGATCTGTGACACAAGCATGCACACAGGCCACATAGATCACAGGGCACCTGTGGAAAGGCACACAGTCCAGCTCCACTGCCACTCCCCACTAACCTCCAACCTTGGCATCGTCCTAACAAGTGTGCCTTGCAACCTGGGTGGAGGCCTCGCCTCTGGAGAGAGAAATAACTGCTCTTTAAAAACTTTATTTTTACTTGATGTGAATGAGTATTCGCCTGCCTGTATATCCGTGCACCATGTGTCCCTGGTGCTCCCTGAGGACAGGAGACACATCCCTGGTGCTCCCTGAGG